>NW_019525207.1:466309-629046 GCF_002814215.2 Seriola lalandi dorsalis | reverse complement strand
GGGGGGCGGGGGTGTTTATAATGTCAAATATCTTAACATTTAAGAGGGAAGTGCTTGCTGACTGGTTTTAGGGCATTTGCACAGCGTGTGTCTTTGTGTGTATTTATGAGTGTTTGTGTGAGACTAACCTTCTGTGCAATTTGGCTGACCCAGGGAGAGGTGCAGTTGGAAAGGTCAGGCCCTCTGGAGCTCCAACCCACTGGAGACGACATGCACTGATAGGAGGCTATACCTGCAGAGACAGACGGGATGATGTTTTACAGGACCTGAGGTGGTTTGTGTCTTCTGTTTCTCCTTACACTTATTTTCCCCTGCAACTTTAAACCTCACATGCAGCCCAAAAACTCTAACAACATTTTGGTACAACATTTTTTGGGAGCACATTGTGTTGTTTAGACGAACTGTCACTTTATGGAATTTTCATTAACACGAAATGATACAAATGAAAAACGAAATTTGTGTCTTTTGGAGTCAAAGTAACGGATATGAACAATAGTGTTTGATTTTTGCTTTAGCTTTTCATACAAAATGTGAAGCTGCGATAAAAGAATTTTTTGCCACTTTATAAAAACTTTATACTAAGGTGAAGAAAAAAAATACAGACCTTGAACAAATTAGCATTTTATAATGTTATAGTTAAAGTGTTAGCAAAAAAAACAAACAGCTGATTTATACATCCAAGAAACATGGAGCAACATTAGTATTCATTTGGAGTCATGCTTGTGTCCACCTGATGAATATAAGTACAATATTCACTCTCCTTTCAGCTTTGTTTTGGTGTTCATCATCTCCTGACAAAAGCAGTCACAGTAAATGTACTGTCAGAACAAAACTACGGGCTAAAAGAGGCTAAAAGACTCAGCAGAGCAGCAGTGTAGCGCTTCATCTGATCTGTTTCAATGTTGATATATTTCTATTTTGTTTATAAGATATTTACTGACACACAGAACTAGAGCGTCTAGTATAGACAATTTCTGCAAATTATGTGCAAGCATAAGACAAAAGCTATACCTGTTTTCAGTTATAAAAACAATTTTTAAGATTACATAATGCCCCGGTGCGATCATCACCTCTGTGCTAAACCCAAGTCCAGCATGATTAGGACGAGGCAAAATGCACCGCAGGCTTATCTACATAATCTGCATAACAGCCTCTCCTCAGAGGGAGCACTGGGCTGAGGAAGACAGCTGCACAGCGAGAGGAAGAGTTGATGAACCCACCTCCCCTCAACACAATAAGCTCTCTATTTCTTCTTGTGTCTCATCTGAAGGCAAGTTCAAAGAGAGGACACCTGACTACATTTCAAAGGGAAACGAGATACAGAAACACACATGAAAATTTCACACACACGCACGCACACACAACGTAACACACAGACTGGCACGCTCACATCTGCACATACTCACAAGCACCACACCTACCCAGTGACCCTTTAGGGCAGGGCCTCTCCACTGTCTCGCCCTTCAGGGTGGGGGGCCACTGTACGCCTCGTGCGACACGACCTTCACATCCGCCCACCTGACCGGGACCCCCAGGGGCCAAGGGGACACGCAGAGGAGGGCGTGGAGTCAGGGGGACCATGGCTGTGATCGGCCGCTGGTCAAAGGGCCCTCGATTGATGACGCCAATCGGGTGAGAAGCTGACGGCCGCACCGGGGTCAACGCGACAGTAGCTGTGTAGGAGCGGACGGTCGTCATCAGAGACGAGAGGGGACCTGAAGGGACAAAAACACCGGTAACTCTCTGGATTCATCACATATGTCCAATTACACATCTGCGCTTGCTCTGCAAACCTTTAGTGGGCGGTGGCGGAGTGAACTGTAGCGGGTATCTCAGCACGTAATAGTTATTCCACACGTACAGCTGGTTGTCTCTGGGGTTGTAGTCTATGGAGGAGATGTACTGGTAAGGGTTGGGGAATGGTATCTGAACGGGCAGCTCCTGTCCACGGCTGGTGTCGTAGGCGTAAACCACCATGTCGCTGCCAGCCCGGCCGTCCGCTTGCCCTTCATCATCCTGGAAGACGGAACGGACGGCGTAGAGCACGCCACAGGCCATGAAGGCGTTGCTCGCCCCACGTTTGTCAAAGCCTGTGGCCCACGTACCCTCAAAGCGCAGGGTGTACGGGTTCACCTGCAGGAGAAGGAGGAGGAGAAGGAGAAGACATAGGAGATGAGAGAACTGAGCTATTAATGAAACCCTTCCTTTCCCCCTCTTTCCAATCATTGATCTGCTATCATTCCGCCTACCTGGCTGACCACAATGCGTCCATTATTGGCTTCAGTAGAGTAGATCACCCAAAGGCCGTTCTCGTCCACTGCCAGATCGATGTCTGACTTTCCTCCCCAGCGGTAAGGCGAGGTGTCATGGTAGTTGGCATTGACCACTACTGCCTCGCCACTCTTTATGCGAGTCCGCAGGTCATACTTGACCAGATTGCGCGTCCGCTCCTTGTTGTAAAACACGGCGCCGTCATACACCACAAAGCCTGTACCGTCCACACGGCTAGGCAACCTAGGACAGTGATAGAAAATATGTAGTCCACGTACCTATCTACACGTTTTAAATAAATTAGTTATTGATATTATTAACTGAGAAAAGTTCATTAAAGGCCCTACTCACTTATAGGTGGTGGTGATTCTGTTTTGGCGGTAGTCGTCCCAGGAGGCGTACTCATACAGCACCTCTGTCCTGTACGGTGTCCATGGCATGACGTACAGCCTGTCACCAGCTTGCAACGGGTCCTTACACCATGCACCTGACTGATGCTCCGCCTCCAGGAGCGAGGATGCGGGCTGGATGCTGAGCAGTGAGCCAGGACACACGAAAACTGGAAGACGGGAGTTAGGAGGGGTAGCAGGATGTAAGAAGGAAGAGAAAGAGGGAGGGAAAAAGAAGACCAGGGAGGGACGTGAGAAAAGAGTGGAACGACGAGTGGAGGCAGGTGCGGGAAGAAAATTGATCGATGCATGAAAAATGGATTGCGTTAGATGCAGTTGGTGCGGCGAGAGTAAGAAAAAAGAATGAAGAGAAAAAGAGAGAGGGATTTAAAACACCTGTGCTGATCTTGAGAGGCAAGCAACAGAAGAGACGTAAAAGTGTACTCACACACTGTTAGTGTGTGTGTGGTGAGTAATACAACAGGGACACTGCAATGAAAGGTGTGTGAGTGTATTTGTGTGCTTTGTGTGTGATTGCATGTGTGTGTGTGTGTGTGTGTGTGTGTGTGTGTGTGTGGGTGGGTTAGTGCAAAAAGAGTGAAGAGTGTGAGGTAGAATCAGGGACGCAGAAGGCGGGGCTAAATTTTGCCTTGAAGTGAATGAGAGGGCAAGTTAGTTACACCGAGCACAACAATTGGTCCACCCACATGTCAATAACTGTATGGACACATATGTATACTGTACAGTCTCACACTGGCATGCAAATAGGCATGCACACACACTCACACACATAAGCAGTGCTTGGTAAGCACACATCCAGACGGATATACAATCACACACATTTGGTCTTATTTTTCCTATGAAGATAAATAAGGGGCTCTTCCTATAAGGGAAGAAAAGGGAAAATAAGCATGAGGAGGATGAGTGGACAAGAAAGAAAGTCAGAAAGTCAGAAAGAAAGAAAGAAAGAAAGAAAGAAAGAAAGAAAGAAAGAAAGAAAGAAAGAAAGAAAGCGTGCTTGTGTGTGGACAGGAAATAGAGCAGAGAGAGGGTAAAAAGAAGATTATGTTTATGTTTGTGTGCGCAGAGAGACCGAGGGAGAGAAACAAGAGACAGAGAGATCGACCAGGAGCAAGAGAGGAAGAAACTGGAGAGAAATAGAAAGAGAGACAAGAATAAGAGAGACTAGGTGCAGAACCTGGATAAAACTGGATAAAAGGACGGGTTTCCATACAACAAGAGATGGATAAAATGGGGAAAAAAAAGAACCGAGTAGGAAATGAAAAAAGGGGGGCAACATCCAGCATGACTACGAAACAACGTCCTAGGGTAAGAGGAAGAGAGAGATGGTAGGAGAGAGGAAGAGAAGGAGAGGAAAGAGAGGGGTTGGGGGTAAGGAGAGATCAAGATGCTACAATATATTGTCTTTACCTTTTTGGTCCACTTCTACTCAAGCATAGGAAAAAAAAGAGGGAGAGAAAGAAAGAGAAGTCAGAGGGTGAAAGAAGGGAAGTAAAGAAAAGCAAGAAAGCAAGCAAGAGAGAAAGGAAAGAGAGAAAGCAAGCAAGCGAAGAAAGAAAGAAAGAAAGAAAGAGAAAAAGAAAGAAAGAAAAAGAAAGAAAGAAAAAGAAAGAAAGAAAGAAAGAAAGAAAGAAAGAAAGAATTGCACAGATAAAGACTTTGGAACTCATTCTCACCACAAACATTATAGTTTACATAAAAGAAAAAAGAACCACAAAAGAGACCCAGCATACTCCTCTTCTCTCCTCTCCTCCCCTACCGCCCCATCCTCCCCCTTTCCCTCCCTCCACCTCCCCTGATCTCTCCTTCCCTCAATCAGGCTCCTGTGGAGAAAAGAGAGCAACTCCTGTGGCGTGAATCTGGAAAAGAAAACACACGCATGCACGCGCAAGTGCATACGCACACTCTCGCATACACACACACACAGAAGACATACAGTATGCAAATGTCCTACAGTTTCTCTCTCTGTACTTTCTCCATCCAACTTTCTTTTTGTATTTTACACACACAAACACACACACACGCACACATGCACACAAAAACTCCCTGAGAAAAAAAAATCTTTTCTATCCATCAATCTCTCAGGGAAACAGTCGACATCAGAGGTTATAAGAACAAAAAGACACACCTAAAATGTAGCTAGACAAAAATTGGTTAAATATCTGTGTTTTGCGTGCACATACACATATTTGTGTGTAATCCTGTTTGTGTGTATATGTATGTATGTGTGTTTATGTGTGTGTTTATATACATATATATATATATATATATGAATACTCACTGTAAGGGACACACTCATACTGGATCTCCAGGTACTTGTATGTTCCAGGACAGGGGTCTGGGAACACGTCGACCCCTGCGACCACCACACACTGAGTCCTGTTGTTACACCTGGAGAACAGCAGATGGATGGATGGATCAGTGAAAGGGATGATGGAGTGAGAGAACAAATAAGGGAGGGAGAGTGATTAACAGACAGGAAAGGGGAAGCAAAGGACAATCCATTTGTCTACTCTCCCTCTCCCACTCCCACTCGGTGAATATTGATCAGTTCTTCTAGGAAAACATCGCTGAGTACACAGCTAATGGTGCAGCCAGGCACTCAGACTCAGATGGAGAGATTACTGCACTTGCATGTACACATGACTTACAATACAAGCACTGGCTTCGTCTAACGTTTCCTCTTACATGAATCCACATGTATGTTGTGCAGCAGTGCACACATGCTGCATATACGAAACCGTAGATGGTCTCATTGATTAGTTGAACTGCTTTCAAAAAACTGCCACATCCTCAAAATAGCAAAAGAATTACATGACAATATGTGTCTTTGCTAAATAATTCAAGCTATTACATAAACACAGTAAACAGTGGATGTATAACCCAGCGCGCGCACACACACACCTCTGGGCCATAATCTTCAGTGCGTCAGGGAGGTAACACTGTGTGTTCTCCATCTGGAAGGGGTCTGCGTCACATATCTTGTCGTCGGTGCGTCCGTAGTTGGCAGTTTCCACCATCACGACGTCACTTCCTGGGCAGCGTAGCTCGATGGGGTAACCCTCGCATGCCAGCTCCCTGCGCAGCAGCCCGAACGGCATGGCAGCCCGGGACATAGCTGCTCATGAGGGACAGAGGTGGGGAAGACGGGAGGGGGTGAGGCAGAGGTTGAAAGATGGGAGTAGGAAAAAGACAAGAAATAAAAGAGACATTTTCAAGAATGTGTAATTATATTCTACAGATTTCACTAGGCTAGTGAATGTCTTGACAGGATCTTTTCATAGGGGTATACTTGAAACAAAAACCTATTTAAGTCGTGATTAGTTTGCTTGAGTAAAGTCTGTAGTATTAAACGATTCATTTTAACATACTTGTCGAACTTTGTTATCCCTCCTGAATTAGCATTACTATGTAATGACATTACCTTATATCACACATTATTTTACCGCAGCGGGATCTAGTAACTGTCAGGGTACCATCACTTTTATTGTTTCTGAGTCATAGTCTCTTATGTTTTTATTACCCTTATTGAACAGTTTCAAACTTCATGTTTTATTGAAAATAAATTTTATTTCTACTCACTGTTTGTTGAATCTGGTTATTTTCTTCTCAAAAATTAAGAAGTAAGGCTTGCTGGGAAATCCTAATCTGACCAATGAGCTCGCTGCCTGTCATTTGAGGTAACCTGTACAATTTACATTACTTTTTTCTCAACCGTTTAGGATGAAGCGAGTTTTCTTCAGCTAATGGAAGATTCAGTTAGTAGCTAAAAGTGTGGCAAGCCCAAACAAGAAGCGACGCACAGAAAAGGAAGTGCAGAAGAAAACATGAGGACTTTACTGCTGAATTGACGACATTCATCACGTTTTTACTGACTGTGCGATAAGTCCATCGAATGCTAGCAATGTTGACGTGCAGCCGGAGGCTAACGTTAGCTGGACTAGCTACACTCTCAATAGAGAACAACAGAGGCAGGAATTTGGACTTCAGCCGTGATGTTAATGACTTTGCTGAGTGCGGGGCCCAGCGGATGAACTCCTAATGGGTAAGCAAGTGTCTCTTTTTTATGGAGCAGGATCGGGGATTTAAATCCACAGCAGTGTCATTGTTACCTCTCATGCTGGTAAATGCGCAACTCTGTAATCTGTGTGATAAGGTTTTGGCTGCTGTGTCACTGATGATGAATTCTGTAAATCCAAGTGAATGTGTGATCCATTCACTCATACTGTGTAGACCTATTATGAGTTGTTGTGCTTTTCTTGATGGCTATTTCTGAAGTGCTTACCGCCTCACTGTAAACTAGCTTTGTGATGATTTGTTAGTATTAGCTGGTTTAAGATAGTTGAGATGTTTCAAGGTTGATGTGGTGCTATGAGTCCAGGATGTTAGAGTAATGTTGATAAATTTGACACTAAGACTTCTTGCCCATGCACAAGAAAAATATTTGCACCAGGGTCAATCACAATGATGTTACACTACAGAAGTTGGGGGACAGAGTTTAAACAAGACGAAGAGTCGACAGCCATGTTATGCTCTGTGAATTTAAACTTTTGCACGAGTGGTACTTTGAGCTAAATGCTAAAGTCAGAATGTTAATAAACTCACAGTAACAAAACTAACATACTCACACTAAACCCCAAAATTACCAAATTCTTTTGGAACCCACCCAATAGTTTTTAAGACATTCTACATCAACAAATGTGAACCTCATGGTGTCAACACGTCACCAAAGTAATAAAGATTCATTGTCAGGGCACCATAAATGTCTGTACAAAATTTCATGATAATCCATGTAACAGTTGTTGAGGTATTTCAGTCAGGACTCAGTGGTGGATAGCCATCTGGCCAAATTGCCGCAGAGGCTGAGCTATCCTGACTTCCTTTGTATGTGGCTGTTATAAATTTGTGGTCTAAAAGCCTGGGCTGAGCAAACACTGATGACATCATCTGGGTTATTTTTGCAGACTTTAAAAAAATCCCTCGAAAGACACTGTGACATTATAAAACCATTTTTCCCAGTCTGAGAAGTACACTGATGATAAGGATACATAGCGTTATATGTAAAATCGTTTGAGTTTCCCCTTGATCACCTGTTTTACAGATGAAATCAGCCGTGCAGCATCATGAGCTGGTATGTTGATACACACACTAATAATTCCCCAATTATATACGAAATGTCACACATATCTAAACACTTTACACTGATTGCCTTAATCAAATCATGCCCATGCCTGTATTTGATGTAAGCACTAGATAGTTGAAACACACCGAACATTCTGGCACTGTGAGCACTGTGTGTGATTTAATTTAATCTTTAAAATGCACATGTGTGAAAGCTTACACTGGAAGGATCCCCAGATGCAGAGAGAGTGTGATTAATGACATAAATCACACCGCACCTCCACTGTGACACCTTCATGTGATGCGATGTGTAGGTACATCACAATATCTTGTGTTTTTAGTCAGTGGGGAGGATGAAGCTTATACTGGCTGTCAGATGCTCGGTAAATGCAGAATGACAAGTATAAGACTTTTATTTTCTTTCATTTGAAAGCTGGATCTCTCTCATCCACACCTCTGTGTGCAAAGTCACCTGACTGTTATATTAAGCCATGTAAACCAGGGTTATTAGAGAAAATCACATTACCCTACTTTAATCCGGTTAAGATGATGTTCACATCATCTGGAGTATCATGTACACATGAAAAGGTTTTTGCTGTATCAGGATTAAACCCAGCCAAACCCGTCAGTGTGATCAGTATGCTGCCTGTGCACTCTAACTGTCTGTGGTGCTGAATGACTTGATTGCTTCTGAAACACTCCCTTTGGCAAGCTGTATACTTCAAATGTTCAACTAATCTTTTGTTCATTTAGGTCACACCATTTCCCAAACTTTGCCAAGATGACTTTGCCTTTCTTTGGAGTCAGTGGGCTGAGTTCATCTTCACGTCTTGCAAAAACAATGATTTATATTTGAGTAGCAAATGAGAATGATCTATAGCTCTATTGCTTTACGATTTTTGTGATTTAACCTGCTGATTGGTGTGTCAGGATCAACAACTCAGTGCCGTGACGCTTACCTTGGCTGGAAGGGGCGACGTGAGCCAGACTGAGCACACACACCCCCAGGAACCACAGTGACACAGCCATGCTGGGCAGGAAGAGTTAGCGCGTCACACCACCAGCCGTGTTAGGTGAGCCTGAAGAGAAAGTAGTGGAAGTGTGAGATTGAGAGTGAAGAGCTGCACCCTCTTCTCTGCGTGCAGATCATTGTGTGTGTGTGTGTGTGTGTGTGTGTGGGTGTGTGTTGGATGGTCAATATCACACGCTGACGATGCAAGAGTGCACGTCAGAAAACACAGCAGGGTGGAAGGACAGAATAATAGAGAGACAGACAGAGGAATAAGAGAGAGAGAGAAATAGAGATAACAATTGAGCAATCGGTGCAGTGAAAAGTCTCTCAATCTGGTGTTACCATGGTGATAGCACAGTGCAGTCCGAGAGAGAGGGAGAGAAAGAGAGAGAGGAGATATGCTGTGTGTGTGTATCTGAGTGTGTGTTCAGGAGGGAAAGCGCACGCGTGTGAGTACGTGTTTTAAGTCCGTAATTAGCCAGGAGCAACAGTGGCCACTGACCCATAAAAGAGTCTTAATCTTTCTATCCACACACACATTCACACACACATCCGCACACAGGCAGAGGGCCAGGCTCAGCTTAGGCCACTTTTCAGTAATCCTAAATAAATAATGTTGTGCAGACAAGCTCCTCCCCAGCAGGGCAGGGGTAACGAGGTAACAGCTGACTGAGGGCTGAGCGCAGGTGATCAGAGGGCGATGCAGTGCTGTGGAGTTTCATGAGTGAACATATGGACGAGTTGTAGAATCCTCAGCTGAATATTGGTCTTACTCTGAACTGATGGTTCCTTTGAATTTGAAATGTGTGGTCAAAATAATCTTATGTATTCAAATTAAATATTAAATATAATATAAAATAAATATCCTCTAACATTAATGTAAAGAAAATGTATACACAGTGTCTCTGGATAAACAATAGCAATTTAGCTAGCTTACACAAGGAGACTGTATCGCTTGTACACCGTGTATTCTTGCTTAGTGGAAAACGGATCAAAGCAGTCCGTTCCACAATAGGTGACTGGTGGTGATGGATCTGCATGCTCTGGTGGCAAATCTGCCATTTGTTGTTCTTCTGCGAATCTCCTGAGTTTCCAACATTTAACACACCGATGCACACAATCTGCGACTGCCCCACCGAAACCTGGAATCTAGTATTAATTTGATCTAATCTCATTGATGGTTAGACCGTACCTTGATGTTGAACCTGCTGATGATAGTGAGCTAATATCATTCGGGTAATGTCTCTGTGAGGTAGGGAGAGACGCGTTTTCCAGTCATCTTTCCACCTTGAGGAACCCTTCTTGGTCAACAAAAGCCAAAAAGTTCCCTTACCAAGCAACTTGATTATCTCCTCAGGATACACTTTTTCTGTAAGTCTGTCTTTCTGTCACCCCCGGTCAGTGCTGTGGCCTGTTGAATTGTCACTTTTGTCATGCTGGAGGATACATGCAACAGCTTTCGTGACTTTATACCATGAAGAAAACTTTGACAAGCGTTCTGAGAAACCAGCTTGCTTTGTAGTTCGTAAATTTAGTATCAGAACCCTTTTGACTTCAGGGTTTCCAATTGGGATGTCTGTTTCTCCCATAAGAACTGAGGCCCTGTAAACCAGTTTGATGTAAGAAACTCACTTGTACTTGAACCTCTTGAGGCAAGGTGTGCAGGGTTTTTGTCAGAAGGAGTATATCTCCACTGCTGGGGAGTTGTGCAGAGATGTATCTTCTGTATCCTATTTGACACAAATGTGTGGAAGAAACGTGCCTGGTTGTTGATGTACCCCAAAACCACTTTGGAGCCAGTCCAGAAGTATTGATCGATGTCTTGAAACCAAGCTGCTCCTTTAGGATATTGCTTGCTGAAACTGAGACAACAGCTGCTGTTAACTCTAACCTGGGGATTGTTGTGACCTTAATAGGTGCTACTCTGGAGTTTTCTATAACAAGGGCACATTTTTTCCATTCTCCTCTTGTCTTCCATCCGAACACTGGCCATAACCATGTGTGCTTGCATCGGAGATGTGGTGTAGCTGTCTTCTCAAGATTTGCCCAAAGTCAGCTTGCACATAGCAACAAGGTATGTTGATTTTCTCCAAATTTGCAACATAACTTTTTCAGCGTTGCAACACTGGTTGCAGTTCACTGAGGAGCACGGACTCCCAGCCTATGCCATTCCTACACATTTCTTGCAGCACCTTTTTCCCAGTGAGTCATAAACTAGCAGCAAACTCCAATGGGTCATAAAGGGAAGCAACTGTGAACAGTATGTCATGCCTAGTCTCTGGCTACACGGTCCTACAGGCAGATTTGAAATCAGAAGTTTCTCCAGTGTTGGCTTTACTTCAATGGTACACTCCAGTAGTGCTATATTCTCTAGCATCTATCTGTTGTTACACACAAACTTGTGCAGTCTCAGACAACCCATTGACCATGGTGGGGGATATACCTCTTAATACCACTCTTAACTGAACCAGACAATGGCTAGTTCCTTATTATTTGGACCTATATTCTTTGAAGGGGGTGACCTCAGTTCAAATTGCCCTCCAGACAGCAACAGACAACCTTGACAATCATGCTCAGTCTCATCAGATTACCATGAGTATTCACCATAAATCAAGTTCCCAAAGGACAGCATCATCTCTGGGTACCGACAATCTGGCAGCTCAGCCACTGACTGCATCCTGAGCCTGGTACTTCCTTTGGAAACTTGTGACGGTTGTGCTGATGGCAGGACTCCATCACCTGGCCTTTGCTGATCTTCCTGCTCTCATGCTGCATTTATCTGTCTGCGTCGAGCTGTGCTCAACACTTTCATCTGCACCAGCCTGGCCTACTACTCCAGGCTTGGCTTACCAATTCTACAATATAATCATGACAAGAGATTCCCTGAGTCCATGGTTCAGCAAATTTCTTTGTGTTGTTGCCTTCGCCTACCCCTACCTGTTCAACAACATTCCTCTGTTCTACAGGGTACGCACCCATCTGTGCAATTCACACATCTGCACATTCACCCAAGACACATCTAAAAAGACACAGAAGAGTGTGTGTTGTAGTTTATAATAGGGTCCTGAATTTGGAAAAAAACGTCCAATATAGCGCCTGAAAATTAACTTGGATAGTGGAAAAATACTGTATGTTTCTTATTGGACAACAATTAAAAGACAGATCTATAACAGGAATGACTTTCTCTGCTGAACACAAAACAAAATCCTCCATTGTTTTAGGATTGACTCTGGTGCTCTGTGCTCACATACAAAACACTTTACTTTGTATTAATGTTCATGTTATATCAGATATCATATGACTTAATGTATGAATATGTCAAATGCACATAAAGGTTACACAAGTAAAAAAAAAAAAAGAAAGAAAAAAAGAAGGGGACATGAACACCATCCTTTCACATATTCCAGAAGAGGACATTATCCTGAGAAACAGTCTTGCCATGATTACTGGCATCTTTGAAGTCAAACTCAAGAACCTTGATGGCATCTGATGGAGTCATAGAGGAAGATCTTTAACAGCACGCAGCAAGCAGTACATGTTGGTGATGATTGCTGAGTCATGGTGAGGTGATGAACAGCCTACAATACTCCTGTATTGGATCTGTGTGAACTGTATAGGGTTTGTTATATCCTCCCAGGATTACTTGCTGTGGTGTCAGTGCCCTATTAAAAGACCAACTTCACACTCTAGTTGTAATGGACTTTCATCTGCTATTGTGCTTAGATGTTTCACAGGTAGGAATGTCTGTTCGATTTACTGGTATGCAATCTTTGGTGTAAGAGATCAATGAGGTATTGTTGTAACCTCGCACTCTGAGACCTGAGACCCTTTCACTGTGCATTAATGCATCCTTTCCAACCATGGTAGTTAGCTTCAGCCTTACAGGATGTGCTTTGGTTTGCAGGCTATGGCTAACTTCTGGGGGTCCAGAAGTTAGCCAGCATTGCATAAACAAGCATTTCCACATTTGGATTGCTGATGCAAATATACCCACACCTGTACAATCATGGAAGTGTTGGTAGATGGCTCCTCAGTCTCCACACTGAGAGACAACGTGGAAGCTGTTTCATCTACGGTGCTTTGATCAGAGGCTGACACTGGTTTGGCAGCTCTTGACGTGGAGAGAGGTTGGATGTCTTCCTTTACAGGTGTCACATGAGTGTCTGTGCCGGCAATCTTTTTCACTATGGCCTGGTTTGAGGCAACGATAGCAGCCTGCTTTCCTTCCACACATCTTCATCTGTCATCCAGAGATTTCCCTCTGAACTCAGGACAGCTGTGCAGGTGATGTTTCTTGACAGAGCAAGCATGGACTTTGAACTTGTTGTTGACTGCACTTGATTTTTAGTCTCTGCAACACTGAATTTTGTCTTTATTTTTTTTAAGATGGTGTATCTCTGTAGGTGACTGATGAGCGGAGGTAATAGGATTACAGACAATCTCTACTGCCATTAACATGAAGGTGACAAAATCCTGGAAGTTTGGAAATTCCTGCTCGTCTTTCATAGCTTGTGTGAGTTTCACCTTGATGCTGCCCAGTCAGGTAACTTTTGAACCAACTTCTGATTTTCTTCGCAGTCATTCAAATATCAAGACCTTTAACACAAGGCTTCCTGACATGCATGTAGGAAATCAGCAAATGTTCTCAATCCCTCAGCATCCTTTGAGTGGATCTTTGGCCAATTAGCCAGTTTTTTCCTGAATGATCTCATTGTAAAGAAGGGCTGACCATTCCTGTAATTGAGACAGTTCCACGAATCTGTATAGGGTTCGTCATCATTTCTATAAAAATTGCCATCAAGTGTCTTTTGAGCAGGACCTCCTACATACTTTCTCAAATAATTAATGTCTTGTGTGTGCATGTGTGTGTGTGTGTGTGTGCGCACGCATGCATGCGTGTGCTCGCTTGTCAGTGTGCGTGTGTGTGTACATACACATAAGTGTGTTTGCGTGTGTTTATTTGTGACTTGCTTTTCTCTCCGTCTTCTTGTTAGGTAATGATGGCAGACAGATTTAGGTCACTCCTCAACAAATGTCCAACATGCATAGCACAAAGACTTGTGCTTGTATGAGTCCAGCGCGCACACACACACACACACACACACACACACACACAGAAGAAAGAGAAAAAATAGACCTCTGCCTTCTTTAAGTCCACTGAACCAACAAGACTGTAGTAATAAAGGCCCCAGGACCACCGTGATACAAACACACACACACAAGCACACACACACACAGACTCGGCAGAATAAGAACCTTTCCATTTTTTTATCACATACACACACACATGCGCTCACACACAGATACACACAATACGTCTCGTCTCATCCAAAACCCTTATGGCAGCATGTTCTTTTGCTTGCAACCCCCATTGCTCTCTCTCTCTCTCTCTCTCACACACACACACGCACATAAACCCTTAAGTGTTGATGCAGAGTAAGTAGAGCAAGGATGCTGATGGGCCTTGACAAAGCCACACACCCAGTCCCCCCTGTTTGCAGCACCATGCTCCCAGCCTGCAACCAAAATCCAGCCCCGGGCCACCAGCCGGCCTACTTGGAGGAGCATCAGTCTCTAAGTGAGAGTGTATGAGTAGTGGGCCTGGAGTGAAATAAATTACACACACAGGCATTAATATCCATACATACCACAACCATATAAATGCAGTACACACAGAGACATTGCATTTATTGTACAATGTACCTTTACCACCCTAAATGATGTACTGAATGTAGCAGTCTTAATAGTGATGTGGTAGAAACAGAAAAATGAATCAACAAGAACTCTGGTGATTCAAATTCACCCCGTAATTCAGTGGTCTTCTCGTTTCAATCACCCCTAAGTATCGTTAAAGTTGTTTTATTATTCGAAGCTGCCCCTGCTCCAGCTCTCCACTGAAGCTGCATGATGTTTACAATGACTGAAATATTCCATGGTTTTCATCCCTGCATCATTCTATCCAATGGAAATGCTCTGGATGTTTTATGCATAATTTTATAGACATTTCTCCACATTTCAGTCTGGCCTATTTGGTATATTGGGAAACTTTTAAATCTCCTCTTTAAAATGAAGTTCTGTGGTTTTGGACAGTGTTTGGCTTCACAGCATGAGTTTGTAATGACAGATGCCATTGAGCTTTAGGGGGTTAATTCATTTATGAACGAAGACTGGCAAATATCGTTTGGCTCCAGCTTCTGAAACGTGAGGATTTGTTGTGTTTTTCTGTTTTATATCACTGTAGATTGAACATATTTGGGTTTTGAACTGTTGGCTAAACCATATATCTTCTTCCAATTTGGGAGTTTGTATTGGCCATTTTCAATATTTTCACGATAGACAAAAGGATTAACCCATTGATGGAAAAAACAACTGACAGATGTGATCATGAAAACAAAAACCTTAATGACAGAGGTCGATCAGGAGTCTGCCAAACAAATCCTGTGTGGTCTGGCTCCTGAAAACTTTAAGCAATAAATAAAAAAGGAAACTGACTGACTCACTGCTGTGGGAAGAAAATGATACCTGAAAGCCATTAAAGTCAGCCTGCTGGAAATCATTTAAACTGACATGAAATCATGCCAGATACAAAGATTCACACTGTTAGAGGTGGAGGCCATGAAATCAACGGAGAGAGATAAAGAGGGAGAGTAACCTCCCCCTCTTTTGGTCAGAGGGCTATCAGTGCCTCAGGGTGAATCGCTATAAAGCACAAAGTGACAAAACAGCCTTAAAGTGTTATGTTCCTAATGGAAGAATGAATGTGTGTCTGTGTTAGAGAGAGAGGAAGCGTGTGTGATTGAGAGAGAGCATTTAAGAAATGAGGGAGAGATTAGACTTCTGACAGCACAGTGAAAGCAAAAGCTTTATTGGCTGAAATACTTTTTAATAACAACAATGGCAAGAATTTTCTTGTCGCTGACGATAATATTTAAGGATTAAGAAAAGGATTTTAAAACGCACTATAGTGCCCTCTGTGACTCCGAGCCTGTTTCAGACCATTGACCTCTACAGCTCCCAGAGGGCTGAGGCCTACATGCCGCAGTCAAAGCCACTTACGGGGTTTTTAGAGCCTGTATGTTTGTCTGGTCGATGTGTGACTCTGGGGAACGGAGGTGTCGCCCTCTGTCAATCACTCGCTTGTTGCAGGCAGGAAACAGGAGGAGGAAATTTGCTTGCAGATGTATCCAGACAATGTTTTTCATTCATGTCATTTTCAAAGTCATCCAGTGTTGTCAGCCATCAGTTCTCATATATTCCTCTAATAAAAGACCAAACTAAATGTGTAATACTAACATATAAAGATTGATAATAGCATTTATACCCTATGGAAGGCCAAAGGGCCAAACACCCTCCCTGGTTTTCCATTCTTTTCTACATGTGTATAGACAGATTGTTTGTGAAAAGTCACTTGATATTTTAACGTGAAGAACTGAGTCTCTTGCAGGAAGGTTGATTAATCACTGATAAATTTCCTCACATATTTATCATGATTGTAATCCTGCCCTAAGTGCATGCTCAGTGTCTGAGAATCTCCAGGATTTCAAGAGTGTGTTTGCTCATTTACACTGTTTTGTTTTGTACCTGATCAGCATACAACGTGAAGCAGAGTAGTTAAAGTCTGTTAAAAATGCCCAACATTTTCTGGTTTGAGCTTCTGAAGGATTTAATGCTTTTCTTTGTCATACACACGTGTTATAAAAATGATTAATTCATATTAAGCTTGTTTAAGTTTTTGCTAAAATCAACACTTACCAATTATGAGAAGATAAGCTCTACTGTAGCTAGCTGTAGTGACGTGTTTGCTGACATGAAATCATGGCGGTGCTGAGTGAGCATCTACAGAAAAGGACTGATCAGCCTCCTCCAGCACAACCCACTGTTACAACCTTCCCATTTTACTTTATAGTTGTATAACGTCTCAACCAGCCTGCAATCCATACACAAACTTCAAATAACTGACATACATTCATGTGTACATATGGGCATGGAAGTGTTGTGCTGTAAAACAGATTTGAAACGAAGAAACAGCGTGATTCATCCTGTAAAAATAGCACATTGTGTTACTGTGATTAACCCTCACAGAACTCTGCTCTTAGTTTTCACAGTAAAACAGCAGGGACACGCTGCAACAAAGGTCAGAAAGCTGTTGCAGTTCCTGCAAAATCTAAATTCCAATATGTGAAGTGACCAGGAACCAAATGTCTCGGTTAATTATTCTTATTGTGTTTTCTAATGCTTAACACATGACGCACATCTACAGTTGCAGTAATAAATGAATGGTGTGATGCTGAATGCATGTTAAGGTTTGAGGATCTAGCACAAAAAAGAATGTGTATGTGAGCTTTTAGTCTTACAGCATTTTAAATGACTGCAGCATCTCCATCCTTAAACCCTTCACCTTTTTACTGAGGGCAACTTTCAGGGAAGTACAAACATTTATTTAGAGAAGTTGCATCCTTGAGCAATAGATGTAATCTGGAGCTTTTACTTACCACACAGTAATATGGTTTTGGAGGAAATCTGCTTTTCCAAGAGCAAGACTTGAACAGTTACGTGCAACACATACAGTATTGTGATCAAATTACTGAGGAGACATGTGCTGTCTGTGTCTCTTGGTGCCCTTTGGTGCTAAATATGATTTATGTGTCAGCATAACCTGTTACTATTCAACATGTCACCCAGACAAACTCCCTGGACAAAGAACAGGACTGTGATCTTGAGGCGTGACAAAATGTCATGGCTACAAAAACTGCTTCAGCTTCTTCTACAATCATTGACTAGGGTGTGACGGAGCAGAGCCGAGTGCATCCAGTAGCTTTTGTTTTTGAGGAGAAGGCAGAACAGGCGAGAGCTGGACATCAGGTTTGAGCAATATTTGTCTCCTGTCAAGAGATTTTGCCAGAAAGAAGGTCTGCTTACTTTCTGAGAGTCTCTGTTAGTTTTATACCACGATTACTGGATTTTAAGGTTTCATTCATCAATTTACTCTATAATTTATCATTAAAAAAAATAAAAAAATACATATTCATGATGGAAAATTGTATGAACACTGGCCACGCAGTATGAGCATAATCAAATACAACAATATATTTGAACAAATAGCTATCTGTAAAAAAAAAAAAAAAAGATTATTTGTGCATTTAGAGTCATTTACACACAAGAAAAAAAATGATAATATGGATATGACAACCAAACAGGCGATCACTGTTTATCTCTGTCCACAATCAGTGCGCTGTAATGCTACCATCAGTCCCAGGAGAACACAGCTATAAGGTATACAGCATAATTACAGCAATTAGTCAACTGACAATTAAATGCACAACTACTCTGATAATTAATGCCACAAAAAAAAATGCCAGCGTGCCAGATGTGACGATTTGCTGCTTTAATTTGTCATGTATGATTTTTTTTTTTGTCATGTTTGATCAAGGTTTTAATTGTTGGCCAAAACAAAACGACCAACGTCACAACACTGTAGGATCAATTCAAAGAAAAAAAACAAACAATTCATCTGGTAATCGTGAGAATCATTGACAAATTGATTGACGAGGAAAGTAATCATTAGCTACATTAATATGTAAAATCCAGTCCCATGTCATGATATTGATATTACACTGTTATATCCGCCCCCTGCTCTGAGCCGCAAGCCGACTGACTCAGCCTGTCTGACTGATGCAAGGAGACATGATAGGAACCTGTTTGAAGTGGTCCAGAGAAAAAGGGATAAATATGTTGCGTTTTACAAGTCAAATGATAGAAAATCCATCCAAATTTTGTGTGTGTGTGTGTGTGTGTGTGTGTGTGTGTGTGTGTGTGTGTGTGAGCGAGTGAGCGAGTGTGTGAGGGAGTGTGGTTTAAACAAATCAGTTTCTCCTCAGTGGTTGATGATCCCTACATAGAAGCAAACCTTGTTAAGTTTGTTTTCTCCTTTTCATCTAATGTGCACAATGCAGCCACACACACACACACACACACACACAACTAGGTGAGTCACCGTATTAAAATGTGTTGTCACAGACATTTCTGCGTGTAAATCAGTTCAAATCAGTCATCATTTTCATCTCTCATACACAAAATCTATTATCACACAAATGAAATAATACAACGCAAACAAGATCTCCGCACTAAGAAATTCAGCCTGACAGAAGAGTAGGAGTCCTGTCAGCCATCCAGCTATTTCTTTCCACTCTCATCCCTCTTTTTCCTCATCCTTCTCCTCTTTTCTTCATCTCCTTTCGCCTTTTGCATCTCTCTGTCTCTCTCTCTCTGTCTCTCCCCTTCACGGTCACTCCCGCCTCCCTCCCTGGCCTCCTCCACTGACCCAGTCCTCTCTTCCCCTCTCTGAAATATTGATAATGGACTCTCACTCGGTCTGCGCTGTCTTCCTCTCTGTCTCTTTTCTCCTCATGTTCCAATCTGGGGTCAAACGGCAAAGCACGCCTTGCAAACATTCAAACCAAACCCCGCATTTACAGCCCTTTAGTGTGCGTGTTTACAACACTTTTCACTGCAGCACACACCACAGACACTGCAATGAAGGTGTGTGATGATGTACATAATTCAGCCCACTGGTGACAGACCTCTCTAGTGGGCCAGCGTGGGACACCCTGAGTCATTTGTGCCACTCTCTCCCTGCACTCCTCAGACGCCCAGAGGAGGCTAATCACGTGCCCATGAATATTTCACAGCACTCATGCCTCACACTCCTACACCACTGACCCAGCTTTAAAGGCAGCCAGCAGTGTGCGGCCCAGCACAGCAGCACATCAGATCCCTGTCCCTCAGTCATCAAATGGCCCTTGACAGCAACAGCAGCAGCAGCAGCAGCAAAGGAGCAGGGCACCTCCGCTGTCTTCCCAGGCATTGATCATGTATGTGCGCGTGTGCGTGTAAAGAGAGGGGGGGGAGGGAAGGGGGAGAGAGAGGAGGGGCGGGGTGCATCCTCATAGCCTATATCCATATCTTACCGTCAATTCTCCGATTTCCCTCCTCCTCCTCCTCCTCCTCGCTCACTGCGTCTCCCGCATTCCGTCTCTCCGCGCCCTCACCCACTGTACTCTCCCCCCTTTCTCCCGCTCCGCTCTGCCCGATACATGAAAAAAAAATATATAAAAATGAGTAAAATAAAAATAAATAAATATTCAGTAGGGAAACGGTGATGGGCGATACCTGCGGGGCTATACGGCAGTCATTAGCGCGATATGTCCGACAACAACTGGGCGTCCTCCTCCTGTGATCAGCGTACTGTGTTGGGCTCTGCTCTGCTGGACCTCACACCCTCCCTCCGTCCTGTCGAGGCGCGTTGTCTTCCCCGCTGTGCTGTGTGACTGTGCGTCACGTTGGTATCATAATTCCCACGGGTTTCATGCCCAGAGATGATGCGGGCTATAGGCCTTATAGCTCCGATGGATGAAGCGGGATAGGGGAGGATGGAGGGGGGTACACGATCACATACGAAAACAATAATTAGGCGCAAATTAACGCACAGACCGTGGCTCTCTCTGCGTCCCTTCGTCGATTTCTACAGCTCATCGAGCTCACTTGTCATTGTTGATCAAATGCTTCCGATATCGTTCAATTACATCCTTGCATTTAATGGAAAATAACGTCGACGTGACAACAGCCGCTTTGCATATCCTTGAAGAATCGTGATGAGGCGCAGCAGCACATCAGGACGGATATGGGGATATGTCGGGCTTTAAAAAAAAAAAAAAGAAAAAGAAAAAAAAGGCAGGAATCGTTTTTATGAGATGGCGCTGAGGTAAAAAACAACACAAAAAGACAACAGCTGGACAGCCAGGAGAGATAAGGTTTCCCGCTCCTGGCCTCGCCTTGCATCCGTCCTTCTCTCTTCTTCCTCTTCTCCTGGCGCTCTCGCTCTCGCTCTCTCTCTCTCTCTCTCTCTCTCTCTCTCCATCCGCTGGTCCGCTTGTTGCGCGTTCTGCACTCGAGAGCGCGC
Organism: Seriola lalandi dorsalis; assembly: GCF_002814215.2. Classification (NCBI taxonomy): domain Eukaryota; kingdom Metazoa; phylum Chordata; class Actinopteri; order Carangiformes; family Carangidae; genus Seriola; species Seriola lalandi. The sequence goes on along the minus strand of NW_019525207.1, from coordinate 608,273 downwards.
AAAGCGTGTGTGCCTTTGTGTGTGCACGTGTGTGTATTTGTGTGTACGCGTGCAAAGACAGAGAGAGAGGCAGGGAGAGAGGGTGGTGTATATGGGGGGGGGGGATTCGACTATATTATCAAGGTTTGTCTGAGTGAGCAACAATAAGGTGCTGTGTAGGCAAAAGGGATGGGGAAGGGAATAAACAGCGGCTCGTGTTTACTTAGGCCTCTGTGTCTTTTTTGCACATTTGACCGGCTCGGGGTTCAGGTTTAACACTTCTATGACAAGAGCATGAAAAAGGGTGAATTGGTGTGTTTGCCTGTGCAGCGCAGTGCACATCCATCAGGCATTTGCATTATGTCCATTAACCTACGGAAGAGCTTAGTTTGCAGCAGCTCTGACAGAAAATGTGGCCTATTTGTCAGTCTGTCTGTAACACTGGATGCTTTGACATACATCATCATGTCACTGTCATTTACAAAGCCCACACCAAACCTACCAATCAACCAGTTACACCGTGATGACACACTGGTTTCATCATCTGGCTGCAGATGCAATTTTTTTTTTTTTTACCCCTGCCGTTACTGTCATTACCACAATGCAAAAAAGCACCATGTTTGCATTTTGTAGGAGTAAAGGCAGCACATGCTTTTAAGGCCCAGGTAACTCAGAGGAGAGAAGGAAAAAAAAACCTCCATCTTCCACTATAGTCCGGGGAGCGATCAGGAACTGTTGCAAATGAAGATCCTGACTGATCGCATAAAAGCATCATCTATACAGTTTACATGTGCGAGGAAGTGCGCAAAGGCTAAACACAGTCTTCAGCATGAAACAAGATGAGTCACAGTCACAGGAAACCACTGATTATGTAGAAAAGCCAGTTTCTCCATCATTTCACTTGACTCCTTTTGAATGGCTCTGATTGCTTCTTGTGTAGTCTGTAAAGCACAGCTAGACTTCATAAACACTCAAAGCACAACAGTCACTAACAAAATTATTTTAATGGTGCTGAATAATTCATTGATTTCAGATTATGCATGGCATGTTTTGATTGGATGGTACAAATGATAGTGTAAAAAAAGAAGAAAAACTGCATTACAGAGCTGTGTCGTTGAAAATGGAGAAATGGTTGGAATAATCTCCAGGGTGTAATAAAGCAAGCCATAATGGTAAGGCTTGGCTCAGACCTAACCTTGGCTTGACGGTATACTTGGCAGCATTCAGAAGTGTTAAAGACAGCCAATTCGAAACTGGGGTCAGCACTGGTTAGCAGCATTCATTGTTCCTTTAGATAGTGTTTTACATTACTTTTTAGTGGTTGTTGGCGTATCCACACCCACTCATACTGGAGCTGTGTTTGCAGTAAGTCCACAGTCACTGCTTAGCACTGATACAGAAAAGCAAAGCCCATCACAATAACATCAGTTTGACATTTCTACTCCACGAATAGGATGAGAACCGCCTGTGTTTGTGGAGAGGGTTTCATCTGGCCAAACAAAACGGTGCAACGTGGGCAGCGGCGGTAGAAACGCTGTGGCAATGCTTTTAATCACTAATCATGGCAACTTTTGGGGGAGTCCACAGTCTTATCCTCTTGTTCTTGGTCCCCATCACCATGACCCACCTCCTCCCTCTTCTTTTCCATCCGCTCCTCCGTCCACCTCCGCATCTCCACCCTCGCCCCATCCTCTGCGCTTTTTCTTCTTCTTCTTCCTCCTCTCATCTTCCACCTTGTACTTGAGTCTTCTCACGGGGTCACTGAAGCTGCGCATGGACTTCTCCTCAAAGTCCTCGTTGATCATGAAGTTCCTGTCGATGAGCTCCGCCGCTTCCTGCCAGTTGCGGTAGCAGTCTGGGCCGAGGCAGAGTATCTCCTCCACTGCATTAGGGGTTAGGATGGAGCAGTCAGGACGCAGCACCACCACTGTGGGCAGCTCCTCCACATTAAACATGGCCTCAAGCTCCCTGTGGACACACACACACACACACACACACACACACACACACATTGGCATAGAGCTAATAGATTTTTTACAGCTAGGTATATTTACATTACTATCATCCACCAGCAGGTTGTGCACACATTTTACTGGCCAGTCTCACACACCTCCTGTAGGGGTCCTCATAGGCCAGGAACAGGCACTTCTTGGGAAGCTCTTTGAGGAAGCTTTCTTGTTGTTCCTCTGACTCATCCAAACTGATGGATGAAAGAAAAATCACTTTGCCGGGAGATATGGATGGACCGATTTGGTACATTTTACAATTTTACACTATCCAAATGCCAATTTGTGTGTGTTTGTACTGCTCTTCTGAGGACGCTTGGTTCTGACTGAGATAGAAGGCGTGACTGAAAAGGATAGATGTGATGAAAGACTTCACATCTGAGGATACATTGCCAGTCCTTATCATTTGAGACTATAACAGGTTTAAGATTAAGATCACACACACACACCTAGTATATACACATGACATCGCATGCACACATAACTGTACACACACACACAAGGATTTAATTTTAGATTAAGTTAGGGGTAATGGGTGTGTTAAGCATGAAGTTGACACATTTAAGATTAGCATTCAGGGTCTGGGAATAAATGTGCAAGTATAGTACAGTAATATACACCTTTGTGTGAGTTTCTGTGTGTGTGTGTGTGTGTGTGTGTGTATGTTGTACCTAATGTAGAGGAGAACCAGCTGAGCAGAGCGATCCACATAGAATTCATCTGTCAACCGTTTGAAGAAGTCGGTGAGTGCGGGAGCAAACTGCTGGCAGCTTTCACAGGCAGCAGATGCAAAGAAGAGCATCAGGATGCGGTTCTGCAGGCGCATCACAATCTCACGTTCTGTGTCCAGCTCATCCTGGTCCTTGTTGTTCTTCACCAGGACCCGATCACTGAACAGGTCCACCATGATGAAGGGTCACAGGGATGAGGACTGATGCTATAGGAAGCTACAGGGAGAGGTTAAAAGAATTGTTTCTTTTCATTGGTTTAACAGGGAAATCATAGAGTAGCATGTAGTGAAAGGATATATAAAAGTTTTCACACCTGTGTCAGTGCCAAACATGAAGACAGCTAGAATAACTCACAATGATATTTGAGAAAGTCTTGACATTAGCAAAAAAAAAAAGAAGTTCTTGCATACTGTATGATTTGACGATGCCCTGTATACTAGACTGCATGTTTCCACCCAGTCATACTTACACGCCAATCTATTAATCATATATAATCTTGCTTGCTGTTCAGTCGGATAATCCTAATAGTTGCTTACCTCTAACAAATATTATCTCGCCTTGAGGCAGCAAATCGAAAAAGAGAGCAGCCTTCAAGATCTAGTTCTGTTGTTCTTTTCAACTCGTCCTGGGTCGTGCTTGAATCAGTTCCCAGCCTGTCAGTTTGTGTCACATTCACTCATTGACTGTGTCTCCTTCACCTTGATGCCAGTAGCTGTTCGCTTCCTCTTCTTTGTGTCTCTGTGCTCCACCTCCCCTCTTCTGTCTGGGAGGGAGGGATTGAAAGACAAGGTGACAGAGGGACAAGGGACATGAAGTGCTCACAGTCATTGTGCGTGTATGAAGGCAGTGTCTGAGCGAGCATGTATGTGTGAATGGAAGCCATAGAAATTACAGAATGAGAGACGTGCTTAATAAAAAGAGCATAATGAAGTGAGCCACAGTGAGACCTTTATTATTCAGTAGCTAATGGAGGTGCAGACCTACAGGGAGTATCTGGTTAGTGATAGTCTGATTCGCTCTGCAGGGAACAGCACAGTGTGGCCGTGAAGCCACGTCAGTGAAATTTAGACACAGCTTGTGTTAGCAGGATAGAGAGTTTATTGGGGGTTCTTTTTGGGGTTTTTGGGTTTTTTTTTTTTTTTGGAGATCAGCACAACTTATACATAACTGTTTAATAATAAAATAAAAATCTCAGGACAGATGCCATAATTGACAAAGAATTTTAAAATAATGCTAAAAATAAATAACATATACACAATGCTTGACACTGTATTAAACACCAGCAGGTGCCAGCGCCTAAATTTAGTTTACAGCTGCAATTAAACATAAACATGCTAAAACAGGAAATGCTGACAAGCACAAATGTTATCAAACAGTTCCCTGTTTACATATCAGGCAGACATGGAAATACATTCACAGCCATCCATTTGTTTTTGTTGTTTGTTTTTATTTTCTAACAGCTGCCTGATGCTGCTGGAAGTGGACTTGATATGATTTGAATTACCTGGCCAGAAAACCAAAACAAGGAGCTAAAAGAGGCAACAACGAAAGAAAATAAGTCTGTAGAGCTGTACAGTTGGTCAGTGTATGCGATCCCTTTCTCTTGACAAGTGTTTATTTGGCCCACTGTTAATACACAAATATTTATTTGTGGGGCTCAGTGCCTATATCAACTTAAATGATCTGGGACATGTACTGTACATGTACATGTGTGTTTTATATGTATTATCTATATAGACATGCTGTGACATTTGCTCTTATGACTGAAAACTTTTCTTAGTTATTCTTAGTTAACTTCAGCAGTTAGTTGGTGAAGTGATAACACTAGACCTTCATATCATATTTTAGACATATTAATAATAATCAGAATAGGAAGAATACAACATGTAGTAATTCAAACAGCAATAGTAGCGTATTTCTTAAGGAACTCGATATTATTTCATTCCTTTCAACATTTTGTATAATCTGTGCAGGGAGGCAGAGTTATGTTATGCTTCTACTTGCCATTACACTTTACCTCTAGCAACACAATGAAGGAGCTCTTGTCAGTTCTTGTTTTTTCTTTTTCCTTATCTTGTGTAATTCTGCTATACATGTCCTTGCAGGCAGAGAAAATAATTCTTAAAGAGGCTGTGAGCGCGTGCAAGAGACTGGACTTGTAGATGTGCTGAGAGGATCAAAACAAAGGTTTTTGCTTTTTAAATAAACTTTTTTCCTTTCATCCTCTCTTTTTATCTTCTCCTCCACGTTCCTTTATCTCCCTCCTTCCTCTTTGCATCCCACGCTCCATCTCTCTCTTCCTCCCCTTCATTTCCATCCTTGCCTTTCTTCCCCCATAACTTCCACCATCTCCTTTTCCTCTTGTCGTCCTCTGTCTTGTACTTGAGTCTCCTCACGGGGTCAGTGGCACTACGCAGATTTAGGTCGTCGAACTCCTCGTTGAGCATGAAGCTCCTCTCAATGAGCTCTGCCGATTCCTGCCAGTTGTGGAAACAGTCGGAACCAAAGCGACAGATGTCCTGCACAGCGTTTGGAGAGAGAATGGAGCCGTTGGGACGAAGGACCACTACTGTGGGAACGTCCTTCACCTTAAACATGGTCTGCAGTTCCCTGAAAAACAGGGAAAACACACACAGGTCTGGAAATGCACACAGTTTATGTGTAAACAGTTATAAACCATGATAATTTGTCTTTCATATTGCTGTCAGTGCGCTTTAAAAACACACTTTCACAAAGGTTAAATACACACTCTCTCTCCATCCACCTACTTCCTGTATGGGTCCTCAAAGGCCAGGAAGAGAACCTTTTTGTGCATCTCTTTGAGGACTCTCTCCTGCTGCTCCTCTGATTGGTCCAAGCTGAAGAGAGGATTTGGAAATGGAAATCTTATGAATGATAAAACAGTGTGAATGGGAGTTCATGCAATCATAACCCTGCATCAAAGAGATAAAGAGAAGGAAAGATAGAGACCTGATGTAGATGAGCGTGAGCAGTTTGGGGTATTCGATGTACGCCGGATCTTTGAGTCTCTTAAAAAAATCATTCAGAACAGGCACAAACTCCTGGCACTCTTCACACTCGGAAGATGCAAAGAACAGCATCAGGATGCGGTTTTCGAGGATCCCGGTGATTTCACGCTCTGTGTTGAGCTCATCCTGGTCCCAGTTGTTCTCTACCAGAACTCTGTTTAGGAACAGGTCCACCATGATGGAAGAAAAGCAACGGTAGGGAAGGGTGACAGCCCTCTGTGGAGAGAAGAGGTGTTAAAATCTGTAAATATACATGTGCTACAGGATTCAAGTGTAATCTACACCCAAAAGAAAAGAGTACATCCCCGGGAGTTGAACTGTACAGTAGTGATTCCCCATTTCACCCAGAATTGTTTTCAGCAGCACATGAATATAGCTGTCATCTAAATCTGTAACACAGCACTGTACTGTAGCAGCCGGAGAATGGATTTTTTTCTTTTATTTCTAGAATTAAATATTCATGACAAAAAAAAAGCAAAAATCAAAATTAAAGAGTAACTCCACACCGTGCTGCAGCAGGTGTACTTCAGGACCCCGTGACATCACTGTGTGGTTACAGGTAAGTGCAAAAAGCATACTTGTGACCACACCCACCCACATCCATCAGTGAAGCTGACTGTGGAAAAAAAAAGAAGCCTTGAAACTAGAGAGGGCAGCAAATCACTGCTTTTCAGCCCTCTCTGAAGTTACTCTTTAAATTTCAGAACAGACATATTCAGTCTAACACTCAGCAAATCAGCTTGATCAGGACCGGGTGACTGGGCAGCACAAGTAAACAAACCCCAACTCGACCCATTGATTTTGGTTCAAATGCTAACATAAGTGGATCTGATTGTGCAGATGAGTTTGTGTGTATGTAAATAAGTTTTTATGACCTCTAAAACTTAAAACGCACGCACACACACACACACACACACACACACACACACATACACAATGTCCCGGCCGTGGCTGTGAAATAGTTTTTTTCCTCTCTTTTCCCTTTGTCTCCCCCGTGTTTCTTCTGTCGCTGCTTCTGTGTACAGATATTTCATACAACAGTTACAAGCAACAACAAACTAGAATCACGTTTCAAATGCAACATGATGGGTGACAACTGCTCTTGTCTTTACTGTGATGACAAACTTCAGGCTGCTGTCACGTATGTTCAAAGCACTTCTGTTCACATCAATCATGCAGTAGGTATTCACAACAAAAGTTGTTTCCGTAAACTTGATATGAATATGAATATATTTGATGTGACAGAACAGCAGATATGATTTATATACATAAAGGAACAGTATCTCTGCCACCTGTGTGTATGATTACCACAGGTTATTATGCTGACAATGTTTGTAAGCAGAAAGACTGTGCACCGCGTTTTCATTCTTTTTAAGGGAAGCAGATTTTAAGACTTATTGTGTTTTTGGTTTTCTTTTTTACAGTTTTTCCTCAGTCGCTTCAGCACATTTCTCAGATCAGAAAATATCATCATAAAAAGCAATTTGTCATTCATTTGAACAATTTGCAAATGTTTTGGCACATTCATGCAAATGATTATGTACAATTGTCGGGTCTTTCCTACAATATCAATTGCTTATGTCATGTTGGTCAAAATGTATCATGCTCGTTCTCTGTTGAATTGTCTTACCCCTCAAAAACATTAAGTTAAATAAGTTAATTGCAGAAGTCGTTACATGCAAAATGGTTGAACCAGTTGTCACAGTATTTCAAGCACGTTTTCTATATATTTCTATTAAACTTTCTTTTGTAAATGTGACCTGAATTGATGAATTGCTCTCAGGTGAATCTTGACTTTCACTCTAAAATAGCTCAGAGTTGCATCACACGAACCCACAATTGGCAAGCATACACAGACAGAGCACAGCGCAGCGTTACACATTCTGACAATCGAGCGACGAGGAAATGAACAGGGTCGAGAGATGGGGTGTAAGGCTGCGTGGTGGAAGGGTAGGGTGGCAAAACAGAGGAAGAGGTAGAAGAGGCCGAGGATATAGGTACACTCCCAATGAAATAAGGGCCACAACTGAAGACCGTGTTCTCAATTATGACCTTACAATCGCCAAGTCTGGTCGAAGGGTGCAGCTGAATGATGGGAGAGCAGTGTGTGTGTGTGTGTGTGTGTGTGTGTGTGTGTGTGTGTGTGTGTGTGTGTGTGTGTGTGTGTGTGTGTGTGTGCAGACATGGCCAGACATGGTTTACAGTACAAACAGTAAAAGTGTAAATGTGAATCCTGTCCAATTTCTTGTAATCAATCTCACACATACAGTAATGTGTGCACTGTTATATTGACAACATGGCTGAGCATTTTGAATATGTAGTTTGTAAACAATGACACAGAGACGGATCATTCTGATGGCGCTGACATGTTCATTGACCACGGGTTTTGAGCAAGTTACGGACTTTTGCAGGTGATCCATTGCGTGGTCCTTTAACTGATGCTGCTCAGTGAATGACTGATGTTCATGATTGTGTTGCCGCCTACTGAAGATCCAGTCTGTAGGATATACAACAGTTTTTGTTGACAAAAGTATTGATAATCTAAATACAACACTGCAGCCAAGCCAGAACCAGCTGACCATGGATTAATAAGGCTTTTATGAGATGTTGCTTTCCAAGAGCAGACCTATGGTTCAGAACAAAACACCAAAACACTACATTTGAAATACATTTGAGATTTAGAAATAAAGTTCAGGCCTAACAGCTCAGAAATGTACTTTATCTGTCGCGCCCAGCCTGTATTTCACTGTCGCAGCAGTCGCTGCAGGCTGAGAATTGACAGCGATAACCTCACAAATTAGATTTGGCTCTCTGGCTCTGAGCTGTGCCAGATCTATTTGAGACTGCAGCTCTGGACTGAAACTTCCAAGGCTGATGTAGGAGAAATATGTTTGAAATTGAACAGCAGTGGACCTTACCTGGGAAAAAAAGAGGATTTACTGTAAGACTCAGAAAGGTCAGAGCTTAAACCCTACATTTGGAAAAGTTATTCCACAATCATCCAGTTCACTTTTTGAAGCTGATCGATCGCACCTGATATATACCAGCAGCGCTGCCTTGTTTTGTTAGTAGCTAATTTAATAGGCCATCAATCTGTGTATGTGCTGTGGCAGCTGAATATACCACAAGTAATTTACCTCACCTTGAAACTCCTCAACTCCCACAAGAAAAGAAATATGTCCAGTTTCTTCTCCTTTTCAAGCCATTGTATGCTTTCTTTGATTTGTTTTCTTTCTTCCTTTAAATCCTGTAAAGTTTGTTATTTTAGTGACACCTTTCACTGCCTCTTCACCCCTCTCTCTGTAGTTTCCTCACCCTGCACACTGTGGTCTACCGAGGGAGATTACAGATAGCTGGAGGTGTGGCAGTGCTGTAATTCAGGGGCAGACACTGCTCCTGTGGTTGTGTGTGTGTGTGTGTGTGTGTGTGTTGTAGGCCTTAAAAGACCAGCTCAACAGCAGCAATCTTATTACTTAAAGAGAAGAAGGGAGGATAGGATGGAGACGGAGGACAAATTGGATTGCAAAGGGGCGGCAGACATGTAGGTCAAATGGTGGAAAGAAAGACAGAGCGAAGCAAAGAAATAGAAATGTGAGAAAAGAGAGACATGTTTTATGTGAGCATCAAGTGAGCCCTCCTAACTTCGACCTTCCCTCCGCTCATGCTGCTATAGTTGAAGTCTTACTAATTACTGATGTCTCTCTATTACTCCTCAGAGCATATTAAAGAGTCTTCTGCATCCTGTTATCAACCTGGTGTGACAGCCAGGATGCGGAGCATCAAGGAAAGGAACTGAGAGAGTCGATAGTTTGAGTCGAGCCTGGTTCTAGTAAACCCCAGCAGGTCCACTGTAGAGAAAGTGGCTATCGATCTGCAGGGGCACTTGCAGAAAATACCTGGGCTAATCTCAGAGAGGGGTGAGGTAAATATAGAGGTGGGGAGAGAGAGAGATCTAAAAGGATTAGTCTGAGTCACACGTGGATGCGTGCGCGCACACACACACACACACACACACACACATGGGCCACCTGTGACGCAATAAACATACTGTGGACATGTGAGCAAACACATACAACACAAGCCAAAGCTTTTTAGTCGTGTTCCCCTCAAGATGAATTATAAGAAAGAAGAAAATAATCCTCAATCCCCCATTGTGTTTAGTGTTAATTAGCAAATGTTAGCATGCTACTGTATGTTAGCATGCTGGCATTAGCAGCTTCTCCTATCAGTCATCGAGATCATGTAACAGGTTAAAAAAAAAAAAGTGAAAAAATAATTGGTTAAAGTAAATGTAAAACGTTATGTACAGACTTCTTCCTACGCAGAGATTAAACACACAAGACACATTTTTACAGTTTTTCTTAATCACTTTGATGCAATTCACACATCAGGAACATAATTCTCACCACTCTCAATGCAAGTCTCCAAACAGTTCATTATTTCCCCACGCACATTAGCATTTCTCATTGTTTTAGCACAAACTGCCATTGTGTCCACACATATTTCACTACTGAAGACATTTTGTCATTGTGTTGATGCAGTTCTCATCTGACTCTGAAAACTCATAAAAACCGTTTGTATGTTCCTCAGTCAGAATGACAGACCTCTCACTCATTTTCTAAATTAGGTCTTTTTTTTTTTTTTTTTTCAAAACTTGAAAATATCATTATTATATATATTATTTGCATCAAATGCCAAACACTTTTTTCATTATAGTAAATGTTTGGATATACCATGTACACACTGTCGTTCTAAATCTAAAGCTTTGGTCTTGTCTGTCTTCAATATGCTCGTATGTAAATTTCCATACTGTGTTCTAAAGTGCAGTAATAATGCTGAAGTAGCCGCTCTCTCATTCTTTCGTGACAATGTTAAAGTGACTCACTGACTTTGCATTTTATAACACGTGAGCAAGGTTTCGATTGGCTTTTGCAGAGGTGATTAGAAAAGCATGACCTGTTTTGAGAACTGCATTAAAAGAGAAGGAGAAGGAGAGAGAAGGACATTTCTGATTAGTGAACTGCATCAAAGCGATTGAGAAAAAAACAGCAAGTAACAAAACATTATGCTGGACACGAATACCATGAAAGTGTACAAGAGTCAGAATAAACAGGGTCGTGCTTCACAGGTCAGCAGTGAATAACAGATCGTCTGTGAAAACACAGTGAAGGAGGAGTGATGGCGGCCAAACTGACCATTATGTACCGGCAGGGAAGGAAAACACCAGCAGGCACTAATTAAAAGAAACGTCTCAACTGGGTTGTGGGACATTGATGTCTGTGCTAAAATAAAACTGTTGTGTGGCAGAAAAGGGAGCAGTGAACAGAGTGTCTTGATGTTTTAGCCACTGGAGCTCTGGCTACAAATGAACCTAGAATTTTTACAGTGCTACCATGTACTTTTAACTGAGCTTTGAGACACTGTTGCTCGAGTCTAGCCCCTTTTTAGCCGGAGCTAAGTTCTGTTAAACAAAAATATACAACCAAAACAAGTCGTTCATCATAAAAGTTTTTATTCGTTCTTTGGTATAAAAGACACACTTTGTACACAGAGGAGAGACAAAACATGAAAAGTGAAATATATCCATTTTGTTTTTCTGATCTTTACCAAACAAAATGCAACAAAAGCTGCAAGTTTAGGTCAAAACTGCAATATTTAGTGAGGGGGAAAAACCCTGAAACACTAAACCAAACTGCTGTTGTAAAAGCGTCAAGGTAAAATAAAGGCAAACACTGGTACATTCATGAATGAAAAGATTGGTTAAGATTAAGAAACAACCTCAAAAAATGTATAATAAATAACACAAGCTACTAGGAGTTACACTAAACAGGAGCCACTAGAAGATGAGAAGAAGAAGACAGTAGTGGTTTCCAACCTGGGGGTCGGGACCCCAACAAGGTATCACAAGATGATTAACAGAAGGCGAGAGCAGAAAGACATTTTTCTTCTACACAAAGTTATACTTCTTGGTGATAAGGTGTAGCAAGTATTGATTACTTTGTTTCAATAGCCAGGTTGGGAACCACTGAGAGAGAATACAGCACTCTACAGCAAAGGCAATGTTTCAGCGACTCTGTTTTCTTCCTTGAGACTTTTTTAGTTAGTCCAAAAAGAGATGTAATAAATGTAATACTTTGGACGCTCCCATTTTAAACTGAAAACATACTGTAGCTTGTGAAATTATACTGGACAGTTGACATGTTAGAGGAACACTGCATATCTGAAAATTTAGTAAAATCACATAATGGGAATTTATTTAAAATACTGTACGGAAGAAGTCTGAAAATTATAATAAAAACAATGGGACTATTAATGGACCAGGCTGTGGTCAAGGGATGTACGTTGGATGCAATAAATAAAACAAAAGCTGCTTGCTGACTCTTCAAGAGTTAACACTACATCTAACCTGCTCTTTTAAGAGAGAGATCAAATAGTGGAGAGAGAAATGTACAAGGAAAAGCAATTGTCCCTTATCAGCCTTGTGCCCATCTACTCTGCCTTTCCTCCCTCTTCTGCTTTCTGTTATATTCCTTCCCTCTTATCCATTTCCCCCACGATCACAGCTTTGTTCTATCGCCCTCATCCTTATCTCTGTACACCAGAGTTTGCTCTCACTCCCCCTCACGTCCTCTCTTCTTCATCACAGCTCGTCCCGTGCGCTCCAGTTCTCCAGGTCAGACTGCAGTACGTCAGAGTTCTGAGCCTCGAAGCTCAGCTCCTCCTGCTCCTGAGTTTTCCTCGACTTGGCTCGGTCCCAGTCGGTTTTGACCTTCTCGTTGTCCCAGACCACCGACGTCTCCGTGTCACTGACGTAGCCGGGGTCTCCTGTGTAATGGGTTGGATAAACAAGGAGAGGCTCGGCAGAAAACGCGTGCAGGTCCCGACGCTCGAAGTAGTCCATGTACTCTGAACTGATGAGTGAGGAATTTGGGGACGTGATTAGATTGAAAAGAGCGCTACAAGACAGAATCAAAAGGAAGAGAGAGAGTGGATAAGAGGAACAGAGTGAAATGGTTATACTCACACTGGATGCTTGTCGTACATTACAGGGAGGAACTCATCGACAGGAAGTATCTTGCTCAGAGGATCGACCCTGAGGAGCTTCTGAGCGCCGCGTAACGACAACATGTAGCCTAGCGTCCAGTAGGAATAGTCAGCTTCCACCAGATTGTGTATGTTGGGCACAGACTTCTCCGAATGGTCCACCTGCATGCGCTTCCGTCCGATGTAACTGTACAAGAGTGTAAGGGCAAGGGGAAGATAACAAAATATTACAAGCACAAAATTAGGGACCCAGTCAAACAGCATTTATAACGCCAATATTTTGGACCAAAATCATACACTCATATAAAAAATATTGTGTTTCACTCAACGATGGCGAACCTGGAGAGTCCAAAAACGGAGATAGCTACTGTATTAGTTGTGTTGGACCATCCAATTTTATTTATTTACTTATATACTGCTGCAGCTTCAGGAAGTAATTTTTCTCAGAGTAGATTTCTACCAAAAATGTTGTTTTAATGATATCCTCAATATTATTTAATATAGGAACAATGGAGTAACAATACTATTGGTTTAGATTATGACCTTCAGTTTTACTTATTTCAACTGTGATCCTGAGAAATAATGTTTGTTTTGTTTGCGAGAGAGTTTGCTATGGTGGATGGCTCTAAATCATACAATATCCATGAGCCCCTGCAGTCAGTCAAAGAAGCAAAACGCTGCATTATAGTTCTTTAATTCATCAAAAACTGACTTCAAGTCCACAAGTGTTGTTTCTCCAAAGCCTCATGTTTAGCCTCAGACTGCTGTTAGTGGTGCTGTCAAAAACGTCCTTGGAAATCACAGTTACTTTCACTGTGTATATTTTAATGTACACCGACTTGTACCTTAGACTTTTTATTAAGTAACCTTCTTTCATGCCCGTCTAACACCGTCTGTGCAGAAAATCAACAGGGCTGCTCCTCCACCTTGCTCTTCTGTGACACCAGCCCTTTGCATGTCTCACTGTAAATGTGAAAATGCTGGAGCACAGTGCTTTGTAGTGGGATGACAAGATGCATTATTTCTACAAGTGTTTTCAGCATCTGAACACTGGTGTCTGAGATATCATGTGTGACAGATGGACGGATTTCACCGTAGGGGGACGATAATCCGCTCTGTTTACTACATCGTGTTTTCCTTCCGTTCACTGAAGCATGACTCACATGAGATCCCAGTCCAGCTTGTGCGTCGTCACCTCCTGCAGCAGAGTCTGGAGACGACGTCTGAAGAACACCTCGAAGCGGAGGTCGTCCTCGATGACCAGGGAGGTTTGCAGACCACGGTCTGCTATCTAAACACACACATATATGGATTTAGAGCATTACAATGCTGCTGAGAGGCTGATGAGCCTGACTGTACTATTTACAGTGTGATCAAGCGTTAGTATGATGGCAAAGGTTCTTAAATCCTTTACCGGTTTTAATAAATCTTGGACTCTTTTGATCAGAATTTATAAAAATACAGAAGTAGTGGCTACAACATTTTACTCTTTGTGTTCTTATTCTTTGTGTTCATTTTGGACTTCTGAAAAACAGTGCAGTTAAACTATAACAAAACTATCCAGAGGAGTACCACATTTCTTGTTGCTAAAAAACGTATTTTCACAAAAGATTAGTACATTTATTAGAAGAAATAAAACAAGCTTCCTTTCCTCACAGAAGCTGAGTTACTGTGTGTTTCAGTAGTAAACGTTATCTGCCATGTACAGGTAGACCGAGAGGCCCGAGGCCTGTCTGAGCGTCTCACCTCCTTCCAGATGTTGTAATGAGAGAGGAAACAACCCAGTTCACCCTTGGTGAGAGGTCGACCATGATAAGGGTCTTTGTACCCCGGCAGCATCTTAATCCCCATAGACTCTATCTCAGACTTGTTCAGCGCTCTGAGAGAAAGAGAAGGGGTTCAGATGTGGAAACAATAAGTTATGTGAGAAATGGGAGGCAAAGGGCTGAATTTACAATACAAATGTAACAAAAGCCATGCGGGAGCTGAGAAGACACAACCAGTTATGTAAAACACAACACACCCTAATGACAGACTGGGCTACATAAAGATTAGAATTGGATTTTACCCCGACGGGCTAAAACGATGTGTTCAGGGTATCTTTAGATGACAGCAAGCATCCCACTGCTTTTCACCTGGTTGTTTGTCTCAGCCCTGCCTGCCTACATCAATCTACACCGCATGTTGCAGAGGCACAAAGCAGGAAGACACAGGCAGTGGGGGAGAAGGAAGATGAGAAACGTACTTGCCATCCACAGCAGCAACAACCTTACAGCTGAGCTCCTGCTCGTACAGGGTTCTTAGCATTCGCTCACGACGGTCAGATCTCCGCACCAGATTTATCATGAACACCTGGGTGCACAAAAAAGGAGATTTCTCACACACATGCTTTGGTTATTGTGTATATGTGTGTGTAAGAGATAGTGTGTGTACCTCATCAAAGCCCATCTTGTTAGGCTGCTTGGGAGGAAGAGACAGGAAGCTGGAGGGCTCCAACGGAGGATTTTTCACTTTCAAAGAAAAAAGGGGGGAAGGTTAAAAAGAGAATGTGAAATGTGTTGGAATAAGGGCTCCCAAAATGTCTTGCAGGGAACCACAGGGTGCTCCCTCAAAGAGCCATAGTTTAACTTTTGCTCTGTTTTCAAAAGCTATAGTATAAGTATACAGATATTAGAATGGTCATTATCATTATTCATTGTGTAGGATTCGCAGCCCACCCTTTTGCTGTTTCCTCAACTGTTCAAAGAATATGTGTATACAGTTGGATATTATGCTGTGATCGTAATGGAAATCTGTAAGTGGATCAACTCGTGATAAAAGAAGCTTCAGGAGACCCAGATGTCTTCAGCAGAAGGATTCACTGAAGCTCAGTGCATCGAGGAGAACACTGTGTGATGCCACCCGATGCAGAAGGTCATCGTCCCTGCACGGGGCGCATTTAACCCTTACAGGACTCACATAAAACTTACCACATGTCCATATAAGGATATGGGACCACAGCATCAAGCCATACATTTGTAAAGTTTCTATTGGGTACCAAATCATAAACATTAACCCGTGTTACCTAAGACTCTTTATATGAGGAATCTCAAGGAAAGACGGTCTGTCCCTGGTTTATGACCATTCCCTCCTTAGACTGGATTCTCAGTCCATGATATCATTATGACCTTGGTTGCTATGCTAACTATCATTGGGGACTGGGCCAGCTGGACCCCTATCAGTGTCTTCCCAGCTATCCTCGAGACAGACAATGAACGACTGCTTTCAGGGCTTGAGTATGAGTCTCACTATCCTAAACTAACTAAAGACCTGAAGAAGGAAAAAATTCCTTCACAGTGACAAAATGAAATTAACAAGAGTCAGTTTCAGTAGCACATAACCTGATAATTCTGATAACATCTAATCTATTTTTGGAGTCTATGAATTAAAGTCAATTACAGTCGCGCCTAATCTGTCGCTGCAGTTCCTTTGCATTTTAATGGCACAAGATTTCTCACTCACACTCTGGTTCCCCTCCTGTTGCACTGTATGTTTCATCTGAGTAGCTTTCCATGCTTATCATGCCAAAAGCTTAAATAAATAAAAAACTGGCTGCAGAAACATTTTGGCTGAAGTAATTTGGTGGTGTAGCAGAAGTGGACAAGGTCAATACAATATACTGTACATTTCTGCCTAAAAAACGACATGCTTAATTAACTCTATGACTCAATATTAATTTACAACTTTTGGCTACTTCTTGCTACAGCAAGAAAACAACATTCAGTTTGAGTTAAGGATGTTTTCTAAGCGCAAGATGAAAAAATCCATTAAATGCAACACAACATGCCACTGCAAGCAAAAGACGGCTGGAGTGACAACGGATCCATCAATCTGAAACCAACACACTTTTATTGCACTATGATGCTCACAGCCTCATGTCTGTTAACGTGCTTCATCACAAGTGAACTTGCACTCTTTTGCTAAAATTGCAGAGCACAAAGAAAACATTCTGGTCTTGTCTGAGCACTCTTTGACCTCTTGACTCACCCATGACCTCAAGCTGTGTATGCAAGAAGCTCTCTGCCTCATCCTGCAGGGTAGCGTGGGAGCGCATGGGCACTGGGAAATACCCATATGTTTCTTTGTTGCACACATACATCTGCACATCTGAAGAAAGAGAAAAAGAAAGGCAAAGAATGGTTAAACACACATCTGGAGCACGTCCAGAGAGACGTTTGACACCTTAACCTCCAGATAATGAGTCTGTCTCCCTTGCATTCATCTCACCTGCCATGCGAGCTGAGTAGGCAAAGACGATGACATCATCCAGGGCCCAGTTATACTCTGGGTGTGGTGGATAAAAAGCCAGCTGACGGGAGGCCTCTTTCCGTAGGTCCACCAAGTAGGTAGAGTGGACCATCGGTACAGCAAAACAACCACGGCGCTCTAGCTTACGGATGGGCATGTAGGCGGGAGTACGCTTGTAGTAACCCTGCAGGGAGCGCACACAAACAATTTTCCACATGAAATAAAAAACTGTCAGGGTGGAACTTCATTTGAGGGATTTAACTAAGACTTTATTGAGAAAATTGGCTGCCCAAAGTCTGAGCCTACTAAATTAATTTAAAAAAAAAAAAGCATAGATTTTTATTGCGAGAGTTTAAAAAAAAAATGTAATAAAGTAGCACAGAGTAATACAGACATTGACAGACGTTGCTTATTGCCTTTTGGCTACAGGCCTATTAACCGTCAATGAAGAAAATGTTCTGTGGAGGAATCAGAGGCAGACACTGGGTTGAAGTTGGTTTATTTTGGGCTGGAGGATAGACAATGTCTGAATGTCTACTCTGATTTGAAAAGAAGCAAAGATGAGTACTCGAAGGCATCCTGCCGAGACAGAAATAGATCACAGACGGCATGCGTGATACATCAGATATGCAAGTTTGATTAGTCAAAAGCATGCCCACACAACTATGTGTGTGTCTGCATATTCAAGATAATGGTTTTTACTGTCATACTGTCCGAATATCAAAAAGTTTTTTTTTTTTAAATAACATTAATTTAAATGACTTATGAGGCATACATTCATTTAAAGACACGATGGCCTCTAGTCTTTGTCAGCAACGCAAACAGCAGCCATATGATCTACTAATGTCATCAACTTTTATCAGAGTTGAATCATGTGTTATCAGATCAGGCAAGTTTCAGTTCTCCTATGAGACAAAGCAAATCATTTACTTTCATTTACAAATCACATTTACCACAGCCATACAGCAGAAAACATCTCTCCTGTTCTTTCAAATTGACTCATTTGAAGCGTTTCTAAAGTGAATTATTTCCCAAACTCGATTTCCTCTTGCATAAGAAAAAAATAATCGAGTGTAAAATTCCTTCGAGATTATATTTGTGTGTTATGAAGGTGGCAGGAGATGCGTCCGATTATTCAGCAGCTGTGCATGAAAATTTATATTTTACTCACTATCAGTGACTTAATACTGGACTTCATATGGGTATATAGAGACATTATTATTCATCATTTCAATCCCATGCGTAACATTTGTTTAATACTCTTACTGGGACTTAAAAGCATCTGGCTGGGAGTAGTGACTTTAAAGTGACCTTGACTATTTTTAATATTTAATGTAATTTCTGATCACTCCCCGCAGGATTTTTTCTTTGCCATCTGGCTGTCACAGGTGCTAATACATTAGTCAAAGCAGAATATTTACACCACAACCGTGCTGTATCAGCTCTTCCATACACAACAGTTAAATCTGGTCCGAAGGATGTGCAGGATCTCTGAGACGTACCTAAAGCGGGTATTCAGGTGTAAGTGCGGAACAGCGCAGAAGAAAATATGTGTAGTACCTGTGAGGTCATGCCGCACCAGAAGTTGGAGTATGCAGCCCTGGACTCCAACAGGGGAGCTACAATGGTCTTGTTCTCCATCATCAGTTTCCACAACACATCCTGATTGGTGAGCAGGTTGTCACAGTCAGACACCTACAGATGGAAGAGATGGGCACAATATTGACAACAATCACACACAAGCAGAGAGAAAATGTCACCCACCGACACTAAATGATTGATTGAGCCGCAGCGAAATGGTTTGACCACAGAGCCGTGTGAGCATAAGCAGCTCCCCTCTGCACCTTCAACAACCTTTACCGACAGACTGCCACTGCATTTGTTATGAATAAATGCTGTTCTATGTCCGGCGAAGAACAGTTTTGTCAATGTCAAACCTTGACATTTAAACCTTGTGTATGTCTGGCTCGGTGTATCTCACCAAGAACAGCTCCAATAAATAAAGGCTGCCCCCAAAACAAACAGAATTTTTTCAGCCATAATATTTGTCCATTGCATTTCATACTGCCAATTTTAAAACTGAGGCCATTCTTCAGCTGACATTTAAAACTGTACCTCTCCAGTGTGACATGACCCGATGTTTTTTTTTACTAGAGCATGACCAGAAGGCAGGCTGAAATATCGGCTGATATTAACTCATCCCAGACACATGGGTATTGGCTCATATATCAATATGCCAATAATCAGCGAGCACTTGTGCAAAGTGCCAACAAAATGTTTAAGGTTCAGTGCCAGTGTTGCCATCACGTATCTCTTCATCTCTTCAAGTTTGTTTTTTAACTGTAAATTTCAACTACAGACTAGAATTAAAGACTCCTCATAAAAAGTTTGTTTACGTATTGACAGATCTGATTTTTTTAAACTCTAAAATATCAAAAGCAACATCAGATACAAAAATTCAGGTTTGCCCATGGCCATTGAAAAAAATCATTTCTGATTGGCTGACAGATGATTTAAATCATATATCAATACACCTCAACACTCAAAATTACAATCAATCTAATCATTAGTTGAACTGAAAACAAACTGCACTATCAATTTAAATCTGCTGTTGTACCAGAATGGCTAAATAATGAGGAATCTCAGAGAGTCACAGAGATAATGAGAATGTGCCATAGTTGTTGCATTTAAGAATGAAAAGACAAATTTTGTCCTTTGCATTATATTTTAAAACTATAAAGAAATTAAAACTTTTAAAATAAACAATTAGTGAGGAGTCATCCAAAATGTTTGCCAGCCTAAAACATGGCATTTTCATTACCTCCACCAAGGAGGTTATGTTTTCACCTGTGTGTGTTTATTTGTCAGCAGGATTACTTATAAAAAAGTACTGAACCGATTTGCACCAAACTTGGTGGAGGGATGGGACATGGGCCAGGGAAGAATCCATTACATTTTGGTGCAGATCCGAACCATTTGCTATAAATGGCCTTGGTGGAGGTCGGCACTCTCTGTGTGTCCTTCCTTTTCTATGTAAAATAGACTGAGCTATGCTTTCTGATCGAGTGCTATGAATCAGGTTACAACACTTATCTGCGCACGAGACACATAATAAGAGGAAGCTTATGAAGCCGTTGAGTGGGTGATAATATACCAGGAGGTAGTCGGCCCAGATCTCGCGGGCGGTGTCCATCGCTGCCTGACGGAGCTTCATTACGTGTTCATAACGGAGATTATTCCAATGCTTAGGCCCCACCTCGTCTTCAAAGGCACTGAGAGAAGCACAGACAGACCAACTGAGTAACTTGTTCATCTCTCACACACACACACACACACACACACACACACACACACACACACACACACACACACACACACACACACACACGTGCATGCAGTACCTGGGTTCATCTTCAGGTCTCCACTCCACATAGTGATAGTAATTTTGCACCTTGATGAGCCAGTCTCTCAGGACGGCTGTGGTGTTATCTATGTTGTGATCTGTCGCCACCCTGTGGGAGGATGAAAACAACCGCCAGTCATAACATGCACTTTGATCTGCATCAATGCTGTAAGACAAAGATCCACTCTTACTTTGGCCTATGGGCAGATATATGGATACAGTCTTTTATCATATATTTATATTAAAGCAGCAATATGTGGGGATGATATTGGTCCTGATACTGACCTTAAGATCAGACTTATCCTCATAAAAACAGTTTCTTTGTACTGTTGTTATAAAATTCCACCTTCATTCAGTTGCATTGGGACACTCACTGAATTTTGAGCATCACAGCAATCCATGTGCAGGATATTGCCTTATTTATGAATATTTGCCAGCAGTTATTATTCTGCCACTCAAATGGCATTTGAACAGCAGGAGCCCCTTTGTTTTCTGGTTTGGTCCATCTATTTATTGCAATGAGCTAATGTCTCTACATGAAAAGTTACTCAATACTCCAACTCATACAAAGTTACGCGTAATCACATCCTCATGTTACCTTACACATAGCTGCTTCGCTCTGTTTTATATCATTATATTCAGCATCTTTAGGTTTTGGATGTATAGATGCCACCTTACACTCTGGAAAATGTTTCACTTAATGACTCTGACTAAACAATTAATTGATTAATCAGAAAAATGTCAGAGATTAGTCAGGAATGAAAATAATTGTTAATTACATCCCAACAAATATGTAAGTATGAGTATATAACAGTATATTGGGAATCACTATTGGAAATATGACAGTCTATCAACTGTAGCACAGCTGCAGCTGGCACTTCATTTTCATTCTTTTTTTTCACCTGTGGGATTACATGACATATGACATAATTATTATCATATTATAAAGCTGTTATGGTGGAAGTTGTCAAAACCTGCCCAGCAACAAATCCAACAATCCAGTCCAACAACATTAGTATTCATCTGGGGTTTCTAGACAAAATATACTCTACTGCTAGCTCTGTTTTGGTCTCCACAACTCCTAAAAAAAAAATATATATATATATATACACATATATACACTTACATATACATATATACATATACATATATACATATACATATATACATATATTCATATACATATATATATATATATGTTTGGTGCTGGGCGGGTATAGGTATTACAGTTTTTTGTTGTTTTCTCTTACTGAAAACACTGAGGAGAGAGGAGTGTTAAGCAGAAAAAACAAAGCAATGAGCTGAAAGATGCTAAAACGGTCCATAGAGCTGAGGGGACGGCAAAGCCGGGTGATAATTCTCTGTAGGTGCCTCACTATGAGTGAGCCCTTTTACACTGCACATAGTCATTTGATGTTAGTATAAATAATATAGATTAGTGCAGCTTTAGAGCTTAGTGCAGCAAGACCTGGACAAGACAACATTTGGGATAAACTGACGATAAATCCAAATACCAGACGATAATGAATCTTATATTATGATGTTAACATTATATTGACTTACTAGGCAGCTCTACTTTTCATTCTCTGAGGGTCATTAGAGCAGAGCTGCACATCACTAACATCAGACATGGACAGAGAAGAACAAAGAAAGACAATGGGGGCTGAGAAGGGGAGGGGCGGCATTCGTCTGCTGTCTGTGTTATCATAACAAATCTCGGTGTGTCGGGGAGGGGCAGAGACACAGACGGGGCGAGAGAGCGAAAGAATGTGTAAATATGAGAGAAACTGATTTACTGAAAACCCTGTCATGCAGTGACTGACAGTCGGCGTGCTGCAGGTGTTAGTTTCCCATCTGACTGTGGTGTTTTAACACAGCAGTGCCGTCCCCGCACCTACATGTGACCGACTTGCCGATCCATCTTCCTCCTCTCTCTCTGTGTGCATCTATCCAACTTTCCCTCTCTGTTTGAGAAACATATCTGACGGCTGTGAAGTTTTGAATGAACAGAGGTGGTGAATAAAAAGGGTTCATGTAAATATTTGGGATTGCTTGCATGCCAGCAGTAGAACCATGCCTAACGGATATGAGAGCTGAGACAGAGGCAGATGGATGAAAAGGGAAGATTTATGAAATGATAATATCCATCCCGCATGTCCCTGCAGAGCACACACTCACCACTGGGCAGTCAGCACACATGTGTGTCCATGTTGCCACTTGCCAAGTACTTCATCTTAACTTGTCACGCTGATAACTTCTGGTATTAACAGGTAGCCAGCTATAGCAGCTCGGTTTATGTCTTTCACGCTGCATTTCAAAACATATTGTATCAGTTCTTCCACAGAGGGAAGAGACATGTTTCAGATCAAAGCAACCACACAGAAAACTGAGCTCAGGCTGCCACATGGGCATAGTTAGAGTCAGGCACACAGACTGAATTTCTGACTCGAATACAAGGGAAAAAAACTCTTGTTTAAAGAGACACAGGGACACATGAATCCCTCATTTTATCTCCCTCTGAAAAGGTTCAGTTCAACATTTAGAGGAGGCCTCTTTGATCAAACAATCAATTCATAACAGTGAACAATATCTAAATTTAATCCAAACTCACAAAGTCACATTAAACACAACTTCTGCTTGAGGCTGTTGCCCTTTTTTGGCTGGTGGAACAGATATATAATCTAACCTGTCAGGTCTGAATGCTGATGAAAAGATTAATTTAATCTTCACAAACAGATCTGGTGGCTCAGGATGAAAATGAGAAGAGGAAGAGAACAATGCTGGAGACAAGAATAATCTGGAAGGAAGACTGGGGGCTGGGTGACAGAAAAACATCTTGAGGTAAAGGAAGGTAAATCGTGCAGAGGCTGTTAATAAGCAGCTGCACAGACACAGTTTGTTGTACCTGGATTATACACGACTTTGACAGCTCAGGTTGCAATTTTAAAATCTTTTTTTTTTTTTTAATTTTACAACAATACTAGTTTTGTTTCCTGTCGAGCCTGCATTGCACTGCATTTCAAGGCCAAGATGTGGAAGTGGGAGAGGGAGGGGGAAGAAAAAGGGGGTGGGTGGAGGGGAAAAAACGGAGGGGTGATCAGAGACAGGATCTGTGAGTGAATGGAACTTTTCATGGGCACGACCCCGCCGGCGCTACCCGCCCTCTGAGCTCCGCCGCCGGGGAAAATACCATAAAACGCCTCGGCACGCGAAGAGCGAGGCCGCTGTAACTTCCACTCATTTCACCGCTGACTTGGTTTATTAACAGTGGAGATAAGGCGCTCGTGCGTTTCTCCTACATCTTGATAATAACACAGCGTCCCCACCTGGCCACATCTCACTAGTTTTCCTCCACTTTATTTCTGCAAGGGCTTGACGTGTCTCTGCGCTTCTTTAATGAGCCCAGACTGCCGTTAAATCACACTCTGTCGCACTTTATTACTGATAAAATATGCCTAAATACTTATGGAAAAGTTCTAACATGGTTTAGTCTGCCTTTCGCTCTGATAATAATGTATTTCCGTGCTTGTTTTTAAAGTTTACAGCAATGTCACTCACCACAGCGCAATGCGGTCCTTCGGGTAGTTGAGACGCTCGATGGCACCGAGGAACAGCGGCAGAGAGTGCGCCGAGTTGCGGCAGACCAGAGCGATGACAACCCGGGGAGCGAGGAGCCGAGACTCGGGGCTCCAGCGCTCCTCGGGGAAATATCCCCGGCTCAGGCCCGGCAGGAGAACTAAAAGCAGGGCAGGCAACAGCGAGGTGACCCGGAGCATGGCAGGGGAGAGAAACTTGCTAGTGACGCGGCAGACAGAGAAGGACGCAGGGGATGTGGAGGCTGAGGGTCCCGCTGTTGTCTTATGCCGACAGTGGATACATGGCGGAGGAGCAGGCTGAATTAAAGGGCAGGTCTGGGCTGGTTTAAGGGGAACTCGCTGCTCTCAAAAGACCGTCGTAGGCCAGCCTCCCTGTGTCCCTGTTTACATAGTGAAATGCATCCCGTCAGGGAGCTGCTTCTAGGTTTGGGTTCGGATTAGTTTTATTTTATATGAAAAACCTTTCGTATCCCATAAAGCCGTCTGGACTATTAGGCTCCTTCTGCCATCTGCTGTCCTCCCCTTTAAGAACAGATTCCAGCTGTAGTCGATAGGAAGCGGATAGAGAGCCATGGGCGTGTCCAGGGTGATCAATGTACTGCAGGCCTGTCACACCTCTGGAAGTTCAGAAATAAAGAATATAGTGATACTCGCCCTCAACTTTACAGCAGCGGGTGATTTGAGAGAGAGTGATTTTGCTTTTCTTCTCAGACTGTTTCTATGAATGGAGGATTGGAGGTGAACGTGCAGTATTTCACAAGAAAAAAGCAGAACCTTTGGGGAAAAAAATATGTGACCTTTTTTTCTCAGTCCTTTCAATTACCCTGTTACTCCTCAGGACATCCTGCTTTGCGATGGACTAAAATAGATTTTATGTTATTTGTGTCAGCACAATAATGTAGCTCAAACCAGCATGTTTACACACAGTTGGCTACTGGACTGTAGGAGTTCATGAACCACAATATACCACAGAGCAGCTACTAAGGATCATTTTCATTATCAATCAACAATCTTTTCTATTAATCTATTATTTATTTACTATATGAAATAGTGGGAAATGCCAGACATAATTTCCCAGTGCTCAAAGTGAAAGATCAAGTGATGTCATTTGAATGAATATGCATAATAAGGTTAAAATACCTGTTGATAACACAAAACCAATTTCATTAATATACTGTAGCTGACAATTAGTTTCATTCCTATTTATTTGTTGTCAACTGTGATCGAGGTGTGATCTGTGGAGGTTGTGACCCTGCGCTCCAGTCTGTTGTGTTGGGCTTCAGTTCCTTCATGGCTCAGTGAGATGTACATATTCTCCTGCATTAAGAAGTGGGAGTATGTGGTTTTCTGAGTGGGTCAAAGTGTCATCCCAGTCAGACATGGTGTTTGGCGTGAGTGTTTCAGATCCTGAGGAAGAGGCTGCTGAGGCTTGGTCCTGCTGGCAGTCACCAGGAGGCAGCAGCTCGTTCGCTGGTTCAGAGAAATCAGAGCCGGAGCTGCAGGGATTAATGGGGCTGACAGGGAGAGGCACAAACTGCCGTGGCAGGGAGTACCTCATCACTGTGGGGGGGGGGGGGGGGGGGGGGGACACACACAGCAGTTAGGTTGTTTTGATCCAAACAGTAACTGAAAAAGTCAGTCTTCACATGCTGTACCTGACTGGATGTAAGACGTCAGGCTGTCTCTCAGGATGCAGTGGAAGATAGCGTCAGGGTGGATGAAGACGGCTTGTTCTGAGGTCACCATGGCATCGTAACGAGACAAATCCTAAAACAAGGGAATTCACTTTTACAAATGAAGACCAAAATATATAAGTCAAGACACACACACACAGAAAAAATGTACAGACACGCACTGTACCTTCTCACCCACACTGTGTGTAAATGCTGACAGTGTTATCTGCAGGGTCATCTCCAGAATCAGCTGAGATCGAAGAGCCAACAGTGCTGTGTCCAGCTGCTGTAAATAAGAAAGTTTTAATTGCATTATGTGCAGAGTTTAAAATTATACAGTGACAGTAACATTTTGAGATGTGTGTTTTTCCCAAGCCCGTAATGTTACACACCTTGACCACTCTGTCTTTGACCCTGCACAGCACCGCCGTGAGCTGAGCAGAGTCAGATGAGCTACATGGATATCGAGAGACCAACCTGCAGAACATCAGAGCACAGATGTCAACCACCTGGAAGAGACAAGAGCAGATGGGTGTGAAAGGTAGCATTGTTAAAAAAAAGCCTTAATTTAGGAGAGGTATGAACATGTTTGTTAAATTACTTTGTAGAGAGCGTTTTGGGCTTTGAGTAGCAGAGGTCTCCATGTTCCACTCTGGACTCCCCATGTTTCCTGTAGCCAAGCACATCCCTCTGAGCTCAGCTCCAGCCTGTCCAGACACTGCCACATCCTGCCATCATCTGGCCCGAGGCCACTCAGCGGTGTCAGCACCTCGGATACAAAACATCTTATTATAGTTTCACTACACTTCCACCAGAGAACATTAAGCCGCCTTTGGTATTTTCTCCAGAGTGTTGTTGCAGTTCCCGTTAGAACTTACAGCTCTGTGAAAAGGCCTTGGATATGGTGTAAAAATGTTGAACAGATGATAAATTCCCCCCTGGTTTAATAGAAGTTGGTTAATAAGAGATCAATGTCTATAAAGTATTATTTATATTTTAAAGGAATCATTATATGATCTTCCATTAAAGTATTTTATGCCTCAGGCCACCTAAAGACTTCACATACCATCACATAGTTCTTGAATTGCATAGCTGCCAGACAAATAATGAAGTGGGCTAAAGATACTATAAAAACACCTCACCTGTCACCTGAGGGAAATTTCTATCAAAAATCATTCATCTGCTGCTACTTTGTGTTAAAAAAAAAAATCTGCAGACACAACCTTTGAGTCTAGGGCTGTGATTCACAGCCCTTCATGGTTGTTTAAAATGATCACAGATTGTTGTATTAGTGCCTCAACATGGACACCAGTTCCAGCAGTTCAACCAAAGAGATGTTGACTTTTCACATGATTTAATTTGATGAAAATTCATTTGATTTGCAGATATGTCAAAGAAGAAATGCTAAAGTTAGATAAAGACCATTTTCTATAATTTTTTTTCTCTCTTATTCATTGAAACATTTTAGGACACCTTAGAGTTTTCCTGGTACCATTGGTCTATATAATTGCTTTGCATCTTTAAAAAAAAACATAATGGAAATAACACTTTTCCCTTTAAATTATATAACTGTCCATTGTACCTCTTTTTTAATATCTTTCACTGATATGCTCATTGATCCCAGGTCTATGATGTCATCACACGACTCCAGGAAGTATTGCCAGGCTGATGCAAATCCATCACAGATGGGCGTGGCCACTTCCTGCAGAGTGCGGTCGAGTCTTGGGATGATCGTGCACCGGAGAGACTGTAACATTGGTTCACACATGTCCTCTATTGTGAGAAGAAACAGAGCAGCAAATATGATCAGGACGATGAGTACATCCTCTGTTTTTTTTTAACATCTTCTGACTTCACACCCACAAACACACACCTGTGATTGTGTGAGCAATGTGGTCATTCAGCAGACCGGTCTGTTCCAGCCCTGCCGGCATCTGTTTCCCCACATCCGAACGATAAAGTGACAGCTCCTCCTTCAGAGCTGACATCGCAGCTTTTACCTGCTGCTTTGCTTTCTTGTAGACCTCAGACAGCAACTGACAAGCAGAAAATACGCATATACTATAGGTTAAGAGAAAGACATGTAAGCTGCATTTGTCCATTGGTTTATATTTTCGGTTCTTTTCACCTACTCTGATCCAGGCTTGCTTCCTGCTGCTGTGATGTACAATAATCCTGGGAAAGACTTGCTCCCTCAGGTAGGACATCAGTTCTTCCATCAGCATGCTCACCAACACCTGAGGAGCAAAGAAAGACAGATGTGGAAAGATGAGAGAAGTGTTATAAGAGGGGCAACAAGGCTCCTGTGATGGGAAAAGAAGAAAGCAAACGCCCTCATACGTGACAGCATACAACACTAGAAGGTGAAAATAGTAAAACTTTTGTCTGATAATTGGTAGATAGGTGCAAGATAGTTGAACATTAAGGAAACAAAGAAAGTATTGTGGTTTAAATTGGACAGGAGGAGGATCTTTGAGAGGTAAAGAGGTTCAGAGGATGGGAAAACAAGATCGTAACAAGATGATAGAGATACCAGATGGCTTGTCTCACCTCTTCCTCATTGCCCATTGGATGTACGTCTGTTTGACAGTTTTCTTTGAGCTTCTTCAAAGAAGACACGGCATCAAAAAAGGCCCTGGATTCCGGTGAGTCTTCACACCAGAGCGCTAACAGGCAGCAGATAACCCATATCAGGTTAATGGTCAGCAAAACAAACTTAAAAGAAGGCATTGAAGTATGTGCAAACATTTTGTGGCTTTCGCTTGGAAACAGTGGTTAGAGAACGATACCTGAGCTCTGATGTTGTGTTGCAGCTCGTAGTATGTTGGTCCACCGTGTCTGTTCCTGGTGTGATGCAGTGGCCAGACACACTGGGGCATTGTAAGGGTGCTGTATGAAGACAGGGAACGCTGTGGGGCAATCCCAACACGCCAGTTTACCACCTGAGTTACCTGAAGCACGCAGCCACACAAAAGCACCGACATGCACACACACATTAAAGTGTGCTTGTTTGAATAGACACGAACTTCGGCTGCAGTGTATATACGTTCAGACTGGCTGTCTGAAGCAGAAACTGTTGTCTAATAGCACACCTGTGATGTGTCGGCACATGTCATCCACTAACTCACGGTGGTCTTGTATGGAGGTGCAGATCTGACAGCCAGACAGAACCAGCTCTGTCTTACACCCCCAACCACCCTCAAATACCTGGAGCAAAATCACAAAAAACACACATGTATATACACGCACTTGATCAGGCGACATTAGAAGGAACAGCTCCTGGATTTCTGTTTTTACCTGTTTGGCATCACGACTCTCAACTGTAAAACTGCTGGTAACCTCTAGGTGGCGATGTGTCCAGATCCAATCTAGATACTGGGGCACAGTCCCCTCCAACACAATCCCAGCGTGTGCAACAACATCCTGGATCACAAGGTCACAAGTTGTTAGAGCTACACCATCAACACCATCAACACATCAGAGTTTCATGTTTCAGTGAAACGTGCAGAGAGAAATATTAAGATAGATATCGAATCTTTTAGATTTTCTCACAGGATGCTGGATGAGAGGTCGGGGTTCAGTTGGCTCCATGTGTTTGTTCCTCATGTGGGTCAAAAGATTTGAGCCGTAGTGACGTCGATAGAGAGGAGCCAAATTCTCCATCATGTCAGCAATGCGCTCTGTTGGTTCACAGAGTTTAAGAATAGATTTCAGCAATACAGGACCAGTTTGCTTTGGACAGAGAGGCGACCAAATAAAGGAAAAAAAAATAAAATAGCCTTTTGCGGTCACTACATCTCCACCAAACTGAACCCCTGTAGGAGATTTTGGAGTCACATGTTAGACAGCGCTGTCCACCACGATCATCAAGACACAGAAAGCAGGAATATGTTGGCTTCTCTGTTGGTCTGTCAGCTGCTTTTATTGTAACACAGTGACAGTTCACATACGAAGTCGATGTTGTGGGTGTTTGGTAAATTGCAGTATTGTCATGCTATCAAGGCATGAATGACAAAGGTCGGAGACAGTGAGGTTAAAGGTGCACCGGGCACGAAGAGAGGGAATATTAGGATAAAGTTATTGAATATTAAGCCGTTTACACTAATTCCATTTTCCTGCAGGCTTACCTGAGATGTACCTGTGTTCTTTGGAGTTCAGGTGATAGGTGAGCTTCCCTCCCATTCTCCTGTGTTTTCCTCTCATTAATCCCTTCTCCTCTTGTTTATTTCTCTGCTCTGCTCCCGTCGCGCACAAACCTCTTATTCTAATCGGTTTTATCCTCACCCTTTTCTTCACTCTCTCCCCACCTCTTCCTTCGCTCGCACGCCATTCCACTGTGTTGGATCTCAACAAAAATGATTTATGTTGACAGTCAATACTTGAGACAAACGTGGCAAAACAACAACTAACCCCACTGATGCCCTCATACTCCGGTTTATTTGCAGCAACATTAAACATTGGAATCAAGGACCAGGATCATCACTGTGCCAGGGAGAGTGAGGGCTTTTCTCAGTAAGTGACTTGGAGCGGTGAAAGGGGAACTTCACCTGAGCTCTGATGTTGTGTGGCAGGATTTTGTATCAAAGGCAATTACAGTCACATCAACAGCATCTGATGCAACAGGTAAAGAAACTGCAGACGAATGTCAAAAGTCGTGTTCTAGCCCTGAAACACCCAGTTAACCGATTAAAACGCTGGTGATTTTAGAAGTTGTAGAAGATACCAGTATAAATCTCTTTCTCTTTTCAGCCTTCTAGAATCCTTCGCACTCTCGTCCCATCAAATCTTCATTTGTCTTTTCTCTGAGCGTACAGCTTGTCATTTTCACCACTGTAAAAAAAAAGCTATAGCTTCTCAGACCCCTGGCCTTCTTCCTCCTTCATTGCTTCGACCTCTCTTGCAACAGAAGATGAGCTAAGAGATGGAAGGAAGTTGTGGCTTTCGCTAAATGAGTGTGTGAAAGAGCTTGTCATGTTTTACACCCCCTGAGGTCACGCAGCCACCAATACAGTTCACACATCTGCAGCTGACAGACCATATGGGCGGGATGTCACTGACCACACAGATATGGAGGGATGGTAAAGAGGACACAGGGGAATTGCAGTGATTCACCCATCCTCTAGTGCATCGCCCTCTCATCACCTTGGAGTCAAGCCATAAAATCCATTTTCTGAGCATAATGTGACTCATGTTAAGTGGCGCAGCCCAGAATCAGCTGCTGTAATTGAGCAGAGTGTTGACAGAGCTGTAGAGTCGAGAGAGGCAGATTGCGCGCTCCAGCAAATGAGCCACTCTTAGGAGCAGTACAGCGAAGCCTTTAAGTACACCAAACATAATTTTCTGGAGAGAGAGAAAGAGAGAGAGAGAGAGAGAGAGAGGTAACACACAGCTGTCAGAGGATTATTGGAGCTGAGAATGAAGGGAGCGGAGACGGCGAGGATAGAGCTGTCAGAGCAGAACATGCAACGCGGAGCTCAGCAAAAAGCCTTATAGGAAATACATGCAAACACAAGCAGAGACACCTACTGCGGCGTGACGTGTTCCATCTTGTCTGAGCCGGTGTGCTAGAGGCCACTGCTCAGTCAAAACGGTTAAAGGTTCAGTTTCCAGTTTTTCGTGTCTGTCTTTGAAACAACATTGACACTCCCATATCAATAAGTGCTTTTTGTGCTTTTTTTCTGTGGATAGAAAAATGCATCCCAAAGTCTAACCAAAGTTAATCTGCTGCTGCTCAGATAAGAAACTGTCCAGTGAAACAAAAGTGAAACCAAATTGACCACACTTTGGCAGATACCCACTTGACTGGACCAACTCGGGACTGTTGATGCCTTACATTATCTTCGACCGGACTGACGATGTGTTTTCACACTCACATCTCTTACACTGGAATCGCATTAGGAAGGGGTCGCGTCATGGCCAGTATGCACAGCAGGAATAATTACAGGATTTATTAGTACTATCAAAATGCATGTAAGTGTATGAAGACTGACCTGAAAAAAATGTGAACCCACCCTTCAAATCGTGACAGTGAAATAATGCTTCACAGGTATTAGTATTCGTGTTATAGTTTATTTGGAGGACGATGTAAACGACAAAAAAACAGTCAAGGACAACACATTAAACTCTAAGACTTATTTTTGACTGAGTTCTTTGGTGTGAAGAGAAGTATGTTGTATGTCTGATTAATGGTGCATGGACACATGTACATTTAATGGAAAAATATCTGCAGACATTATGAATGACATTTCATGGCATTACAGTTTTATCACTTTTAATCTCTCTACACATTTTAGTCATACCAAAGTCTGATACAGGAAACCTGCTAATAGTAACAAGTTTACAGTTTGTGTTTCTGTGTGAGTTTCTCTAAAAAGCACCTGCCCTGTGGTAAAATGAGAATAAACAGGTTGCATGTGACCGCACCGATCGTCTATTTCACTTGAGATCATATGATTCAATGAAATATGACTCACCTGTCAAATCCGATCTGTTCTACATGTGCTAAGAATCTGAGCAGCTCAAACTGTTAAAGGGCAATGAAACAGGATCGATTTAAAATAACTCAGACTTGGCATTCAGTACTGTACATGAGGTGTTACTTTATGTTTGGCAACTGACCAACTTGCAGATATTCTCATCTCTTGCTATTAAAGCCTAAATCAGATGAACATACGCCAATTTTAAAACTTGCTACTAAAGATGTAAATTTTGAAAATCTGAAATTGTGCACAATAGAGGAAGTAAACCACAAAATATCACTGGAACCCAAATACACCTTACTTACTAAAAAATATTCCATTCAGTGAAAGAGCTGCTACACCTTCTATGAGGGCAAATGGGCGAAGTAGTAAAAATCACAAGCTTAGGCACAGGAATGAATTTGGCCTCGGGATTTGAGAATATACCATAAATCACAGGGTCGTGAAAGTCAGACTGACACTGCAGGTGATGTATGGCTACATCTGGTGTAGGCACATTGGCTGAGCTTCAAGTTTGAGTTTGTAAGTAGATCTAACTAAAGCGCCCCTCACCTCAGTTCTAGACTGATGTATGGCAACTGCACATGCAACACCAGTACCGAAACACACGGACGCACACTCATGAAACCGCTCTGCTGAAGTCTGACACGAACCAAGCTGGCTTCATATCTGAAAGCTCTGACCACCAGCAGCCCCTCCATGAGCTGCAAATCCCCTCTCCCTGAATCCCTTCCTGGACCAGAGGCAGAGGGCCTCGCCTCGCCTCCCTGGTCAGTCGACTCTCCAGAGCGGTGCGAGGACCATGAAGAGAGCCTGTCTATGTTCTGTTTGGACGACCTGGAGCCTTTATGTAAACAATGTGCAGCTGTGAGCCATGCAGGACACAGGGTTTACCTCTTAGCTGAGGCTGCAACTGATTGCAAGGTAGGACTCAAGTATCACCAAAACTAAAACTCATTTTCATTGCACTGAAAACCTGAAAACAATCATTCTGCTATTAAGGATGTAATTATTTGAACCCTTCAGAAAGACGTTATCATGGGCAAAAAGAAAGTGCATCATGTTGTAAGACCAGAAATGAGTAATGATAAATTTACCTTTCATTCATGACAGTAATGTAAACTTGGAGGTGAAAGAATGTGTGGTTTAGATTATACTGAATCAGTGTAAATGGATAACTGTTTATTATCCATCTTCAATCCTCTGTTAGTTCTTAAAGCTTTAAATCTGTCATGATGAAAACATTTTAGAATATATTTTGTCCTTGATTCTTCTGTATGTTTCCTTCCCCTTACTTACTCTACTTTGAATGCATGAATTAGACTTGAGATATTTTAACATTGTTGCTACTTTTACTCAAGTGAAATGCATGTTTTTTTTTTAACATTTTCCCTTGTATCCCCCCAAACAAAACAAGACACATTTTTTTTATATGGACAAATATGGACAAATATTTTCCTACTTTCCCACCCCATTTATCATCTTGTGAGCCCATGAGTAAAAGACCTGAAATAGGCCTACTTATCCCTCCACTGAAAGCCATTAAGCTTTATGGTGAAGGATCAGAGCAGCTGGCAGGAATTCACTGTTTTTCTCAAGGACACTTGAGCGGGGCAGACGATTGCCAACAAGAGTGCTTAAATGCTGGTTTTCCAGTTAGAGTTGCCCTGCTGCCACAAAGCCAAACCAAACAGTAAGCACAAAGACGTCAAATGACAGCAGAGCTCTCAACAGCAAATGCTCCTCCAAGATCTGAACCCTATTAATTTTACCAAGACTAAGGGGGCCCTCTCGCGACTGTTACTTTTTCATTTAAATGCCTGCTGTGACCACAGCAAGAAGACATTTAGACAGGGAGGCAGTCAGGCGTTTTTTTCATCCTCTGTAAATATTCATTTTCCTGCCCAAACAGATGCCGCCTTGTGTTAATCCAAGATTAGTTTATTCAAACAGCATTTAGAGTGAGTTTCAAAGAGGCACCAAGCTGAAAATTTAGCTGGTAATTACTTTTTCTATCCTCGTATCATACATGCATGTTAACATCTCACATCACATGAAATTTGACCTACACAAACACACACACACACACACACACACACACACACACACACACACACACACACACATACACACACACACCGAAATGCTGGTGGTGTGTGTTACGTTCCTGTGAATACTGTCAGTATACACGTCTGGCTCATGAATATGCTGCATGAGACTGTATCAGTCTCATGTTGATTTAGTCAGTGGTGAAAGAAGTACTCAGGTAAGTAAAGGTAGTCTTTTTACTTAGGCAGAACTGTAAGTAGTACTACATATTACATAAGTAATATTTGACTGTAATAGCAACACATTATACTCAAAGCATCAAATTAATGTTGTAGCATGTAAGGATTGTAACTGTTTATACTGTTGGGTAGTTTAAATTGTGATAATGTATCTTCTTTGATAAACTCATCATATCTTATAAAACCTTAATCTGCAAAGTAACTAAAAACTGCAGCTGTGCACTAAAGTACAGTACTTGAGTAACTGTACCTCATAGTTTCTGTGCACTGATGGATTTAGTTACATACTGAGCAGGTGCAGCATGACTGACCACATCTTGCAAAGACACTGGGTGAAGTGAAGTCTTTGGCCTCCGTTTGTTCCCAAAGATGTTGTTTCAAAGTAATTCTCCTTTTGACAACTAGGAGGAGCTCAGACCACTGCTGAATGGACTGAAGAAAAAGCTGCTTCACTTTGAGAAAGTCACACAGACCTGTGAACATGCATCCAGACACAACCAGATGGGACTGCAAAGCTGCAAAACTCTACTCACGGTAAAATCAAACCAGAAATGTTCAGACGCACTGCTAAATGTGTGTCGCTTTCCATCTCGCATGTCCTCACGCTTTCCTCACTTTTTCCACTCCTCCAGGCTGAGGCCAAACTGACCGAAGAGCAGATGAAAAAGGAGTTTGAGAGTCTTGACCGGTTCTTGAGAGAGGAGGAAGCAGCCAGGATACTTGAGCTCAGGAGGGAACAGGAGGAGAGGAAGAGAGAGACGGAAGAACGAGTAGACAGAATGGATCAGGTGATAAAATCACTGGAAGACAAGCTCCAACTGATTGAAGAGGAGCTTGATGCAGGAGGAGATGGAGCTGAGTTTTTACAGGTAACATCAATCAAATTATACATGAGAAAGGAATAGGTGTTTGTAATTGAAACAATAAACACATAAGCTTGTCTTTTACAGCAATACCAAGACACCATGAATAGGTATGTGACTTTTCTATTGATTTTTAAGACACCAGCACAAGCAAATGTGACAAGTGTGAGTGTTTGACTGTCCATGTTTACTCCCTGTAGTGCATGGATGGGTCACAGGGAGCCAAAGAGGCTTTGCAGGCCTCTAATAGATGTGGCCAAACACCTGGGTAACCTCCACTATGCTGTCTGGGAGAAGATGAAACACATCGCCCCCTACAGTCAGTGTATTTCTACACATGCATGTTCACCTGCCTCCCTGCTCCCTCCTACAGCCGTTCAAACCTCCTTTGTATCTTCCAGCCCCAGTGACCCTGGACCCCAGAACAGCTGGCCAGTCTCTGAGGGTGTCTACTGGGTTAAATAGTCTCCAGATAACTCCTGGACCTTCAGAGGCGCTTGTACAGAATATGGGTGAGGTTGTCCCTGTCCCAGCCAACCCTGAACGTTTCCACGCTTATTCCTGCATTCTGGCAAGAGAGAGCTTTGACTCAGGAGTGCACTGTTGGGATATTGAGGTATTTACATAATGTATATACCACAGGCCGAGCGGCTTATATCAGTAGCCGGGTTTCCACTGCAGTTTTACGGCCTGTGTTTCCATTGAGTGATTTTGACTGTCATGAGACAGTAGGAGCATTTCCATTAACCTGTGTAGTGCAATTTGAAATTGTGAACTTAAAAACAAGTAATGGAAACACATGGTGGTTTTTCAGGCTATTAAGACAAAGCAATGTTTTTGCAAAAGTGAAATGGAAACCCTTTTTTTTTTCGGATTCAAGTTGTGGCACCTGCCGTTTCTTGCCCCAGGGAGCTCGTTCCCACTGAGAGGCAGACTGCTGGAAATCCGTCATTACATTTAATTGGAATGAAATTGCGTGAGAAAAAAAAACCCAGCTTTATTTGTTTATAACATCACTCAGACCACATTTGCTATTGTGTTTTGTCACAACTCTTTAATGATCAAATTTGTGGAAAACCTTGCCAAACTGTGTGTTGAGCCATTTTTTTTGTCTTTGTTATGTGTTTGGGTAAAAGCAAATATCAGCCCTTATGTAATTTTTACAGATAATGATATGGGCGTCAGTATCAGTATCAGTATATACAAACACATGCCTGTCTGAGTTTTCTGTTCCATTTACCGCATCTGTCAATTTCTATTGATTTTAACAGGTTGGTGACACCAATAACTGGACACTCGGTGTGGCTGCTGAATCAATATCCAGAGGGGCAGAGTTTGAGGCCTGTCCAGAGGCAGGACTCTGGTGTATCAGCCTGCGAGACAGCAAGTACCAAGCTCTGACCACTCCCTCTCAGACCATAAATTTCGACAACTCAAGGCACCTTAACGTCATCCGTGTGAGGCTGGACTGGGATGAAGGGATGCTAGGATTCATGAACGCTGATAATGATGCACATCTTTTCACGTTTAGACATCGCTTTGCTGAGAAGGTGTACCCATACTTTGAGAGCATGTGTGTGTGTGGGGGCCTTGCTGTGTTGGCAGAGAGCGTGGGTGTCACTGTGGGTCTAAATGATGATCCGCAGATGAAAAGTGAGTCTTCCACTGAGGGAGACATATTCGCCGCATCAACTGTGAGAAACAGCAAGATGTCAGACTGTGGACGTGTGACAGAAGACAAAAATACAGCAATTTGTTCTCAGAGATCCATGAAAAAGGACCAGCTCATTAAAACTAAACCCACTAGAAAGGGAAAGACTTCAGAAGGTAAACCAGCAGTTAAAAAACAGAGCAGCAAGACCAGGCTCAGTGTGACCTACCATGTTTCACTGAGTAAAGCCCTAAACATCATCAACAATAGATCTGCCAGTCACAAACAAATCCAGATGGATTATGTTGATAATCTGAAACATTCGACTTGTGATGAATAACAAGAGCTTGCAGGCATAATGAACTGTAATACAATATGCCATCTCTTGTTACAGTCATACGTTTTAATTTTTAGCTGTGCTAGTGGTTTGGTTCTAGGGTTGCCAGTTACTCTGTCCGCCACTTTGTTCCAGAGCGTAGTAGCTCAACAACTACTGGATGGATTGCCAGGAAAAAAATTTTTTGCTGACATTCATGGTTCCCAGAGGATGCACCATAATGACTTTGGTGCCACGACCAGCGCCATAAGAGGTTCACATTTGTGGGTCTGAATGTATTTATTGTCTCAGCTCTGAATGAGATGAACTGAATGGAAACTTGGTTCAGACTTAATCACTTAAGTGCTTCTTTAGCTGTTCATGTAGTCAAAGAGAGCCATGAAACTATATAATTCTGCTCATCAATATTTAAAAAGGCCCTGAAATTGTACTACAGCCGAACAACAAAGGCTATTAACCAATGAGTTGAAGCTAAATGAAGCTAAAAGCCAAATTTGAGCTTTGTGTGTTCTGTTTGTTTTTGATGACTGATGTGAAACTATTAATGTTGTCTTCTATTCAAATCAAACTTTATCATTTTTATAAAATGTATGATTTATTTACTTATTATGGGATATGGAATGACACAAACACAGATAAAATCAAAGTATGAAAAATAAAATAAAAAAAAAAAATTGGTAAAAAATAGTTTCCACAGTAGGTTATTACAGTATTTATAGGGATGTAGTCAATACTAAATCCCGTGTATATTCTTTCATTCTTTCCTCTGTGAAAAATACTACACTATCCTGTTCAACAGTCCCGCTCAGTCTCCTCATAGACACACGTTTCCTTCCATGATGGCATTATGCAGTTCATCAGTAACAGCCTCGTAACACCCAGCACGGCTGTCCAGGAAATAAATGTATTCACTTGAGTCTTGTGGCTTGAATCCTTCCCTCTGTAGTCGCATCTTCTGAATTTTGAAAGTACCTGAGGGCAAAAGTTAAAACATAAGTTGAGGTGACTTTTTTGTGTGTGTTTGCACGTCCTTGCATTGTTGTCTCACCTGTAGTGTCAACAGATGGCATGAGTCGAAGGAAGACTGGGTGTGCGTAGGAGGGCAGGGCTTTCTGTACAGCTATCAAGAATGCATCAAGGTCAAACTGGCCTCCTGCATGAGCTATTGCTGCCATACCAGCCTTTCCCTCCACACCTGCACACAGACAGACAGACAAGTGACATAACAACAATATAATGTCACACTCATTTTTCTTTCATGTTTTTTTTTTTCCCATTCTGAATCTGTCTCATCTCATCTCCACCTGGTACAGAAACTCCATAAACGGCTACATCAGTGTGTCCCAGCAGGCCACTGAGGACTCCCTCCACCTCTGTGGTGGAAACATTCTCCCCTCGCCATCGAAACGTGTCGCCACTGCGGTCTCTGAAATACATGTAGCCATATTCGTCCATCACCAGTACGTCACCTGAAAGACAGACAGACAGACAGACAGAAATAATAACAATCATCATTATCATCATCATCATCATCCCTGTAGGGGATCATAGAGCAATTAAAACGAAGGTAAAGTCTGTAGTGATGATGAGTCACCAGGACTGTTTTGACTTTGCTATAAAACGATAGTGATTCACACTATTTCTGACAAAACAGTTGAAGAAGTCTTGTGTAAATAGGGTCAATTATGAACTTTACATGAACAAAAACTACTGAGGAGGAACGTAATGTCTCCTGTCTCAAGGGAGAAGTAGTGTGATCATCAGTCATCATATTTTCCTCATAGGAACCTTGAGTTTATCCCATCATGAACTGTTTGTCATCGATAGTGAATCACTCTCATTCACCTCTGGGCAATTTAAAGCCACCAGTTGAGTTGTATTAACCTGTGTGTCTGGAAGAAACATGCATGACCACAGTAAAGCTGGAAATCGAACCCACACAGTCCGTCATCATCATCCTGATCGTTTGTTAAAGAGACAGAATAAAACATGCCTGAGATATAAGCAGAGTCTCCCATCTTGAAGATATTGTGAGCTATTTTCTGATTGGTGGAATCCTGATCAGCGTACCCATCAAATCTCCTGAGCGGATCGGTGTGGTTGATGCGTCCCACTAGCATACCTGGCTCACCTGTAGAGAGACAGGGACGGGAGGAGAGAAATGAGAATATTTTATTACATTAATAACATATGTTTGCCCATTTGTAGCTTTGTGTAAGTGTCCTCACCCGGTAGACAGGGTATACAGAGTCCCTGTGAGTCCCTGAGCAGCTCTCCTATCTCCTCCTGCACCCTGACCAGTCTGATGGGGTAAAAGCCTGGAAGGATGCGGCTGTTGAAGCCACACGCCCCTACCTGGATATGTGAAAACACGTGTAGATGAGACAGGAAAGAGCTGAAAAAACTCTCAAATCTATATTTTTTAAGTAATTTTGTTTGGGCATTTTTAAGTTTATTGTCATCAGGAAGGTTGGGGAGAGAGACATGAGTGGATGACACACAGCAAACAGCTGCGGGTCAGATTCGAACCCATGGCCGCTGCAGTTAGGACTAAGCCCATGTAATATGCGCTCTACCAGGTGAGCCACCGGGGTACCGCTTCAAGTCTATACTTAAATAATTAAAGATATCGCACAAACACACCTTTCCATCTATGTTAATCAAGCTGCAGTTGCACTCAGTGGCGCCATAAAATTCCCCGATCGTTCGGATTCTAAATCTCCGGACAAACTCTTCCCACACAGAGGGACGGAGGCCGTTACCAAGGGCGACACGGACCCGGTGATGTGCCTCAGATGGGCGGACTGGCTGGGCCAACAGGTAACGGCAGATCTCGCCTATGTACTGGATTACCTAGACATCAACACACAAACACAGGGACAAAGTACAGGTCAATATAACATTTCTTTCATTTTCAAAAAAAAAGAGATCAGTCAGTATTGAGCCAAGAGAATCAATAGGACACCTGTCCAGCAGCGTGACATATTTATGGCAGTCAGTACTCACAGTGCAGTTGTGTTTAACACAGTCATCCCAGAAGCGACTGGCTGAGAACTTCCTCCTGACTACAACAGTCAAACCAAAGAGCAAACACTGGCCTACACCCATGATGGTACCTGTAAACATGCACATGAACACATACACACACACACAAATACATACTTACAAACCAAGAAAGACATAATGCTAGTCAACTCATTCAGTTTTTCCTGAAGCTTAATACCTCAGACTAGTTTCAGTAAACTGGTCAGAGCCGTTACCACTTACAATGAGGCATATTTCTAATAATCAATTATATTATACGCCGGGGACATAAGCACACACTGCAAGAATTTAACATCTACTGGTATGATTCATATGGAAAACAATAGTTAGAAATGAACAAAGTTCCCATTACATATACATTCTCATTTATCTGACACATGACTACTGCAATAATGATGATAGTGAGGATGTTTTCGGTCATGACAGCAGCAATATAACACGATCTGATTATAACTGTTATGATTATCATAACTATAATAGCACAACAGTATTATATTTAAGTGGTATAATAAAATGAAACGCAATTATGTTGTGTATCGATGGAAAAAGGTGGCACTTTCTATTTGTATGATTTTATTCAATATATGACAAATCTCTAAAAATCTGTCACTGAATGTACAACAACATGACTTGTTAAAAACGGGGGGAAAAAATGAGCTTGGTGAAACAGAGTGAGGCCTACCTGCAGAATGATACAGGGGAAGGCAGTTGTAAATGATGTCATCATGTCGCAGGCCAAAGGAGTGGAAACCAAAGGCAGCGATGCGGAAATACCTGACAAGAGAGATCTTCACCAGACCTCATCTCATTAGGAGACACTGATGGTCCTGATTCTGACTGAAACACTTGTAACTGCAACTGCATGATTGTCATGTTTTTAATGATCCTTTAGTGTGTTGCTCAATTTTCCTGACCTCAGAGTATGACAGTTACTAACTTGACAAATGAGATACAGGGTAGTAAAAAGAAATTCCAGGAAATGAGCAGTGTTAGTAAAATTGCTTATGCGCTTTGGTCCATTATCATTGCTCTAAATGTTTCTACTGTAAGTGCCATTTAAACGTTTGCTTTCAAGTTTCTTCTATGAATAAACATTGCAGTACCAGATGAGATCATAGATAAACTCACCGACTGTGTACCACTACAGCTGCCTTTGGCATTCCCGTTGTTCCAGAGGTGTAGATGTAAAAGAGTCTGTCTGCATGCAGAGAGAGCGATTAAACGACAGGAGTTTTTACAGGGAGTTTTCAACATGCTTTTCACCTTAATGCTTTGTCTTCTGTTTGTTTTCTTGTGTTTCACTTGTGCGGTATGCACCCAGACTTCCCATCATTCCTTAACATGTTTCTGTCTCTCCTTCCATATACTGTGCAAGCAAAGACTTGAAGACTATTGACTTAGGAATGTCATGTGAACAAAGATTCAATACAGACAAGCAAATTAATAAGAGAAAAGTTATTGCACAAATATATCAGTTGAGGGTGTTTAGAGTGACATTTAAATCTATTATATCAAATTAAAAAAAATATCTTTCACAATGCACTTAAATGTTTCTATGTGATTAAATATTTCTTGAAGTGAGTTGTTGATTTTGACAGTGGTGTGTATGTGTATGTGCTATCACGTGGATTAAGTCTCATGAGAAGATAAGAGAAGGAAATCTGGCAGTGAGCAGTTTTCTCTGGCAGGCAAAGACTTGCTAAGGAGAGGAAGGTGTTGCAATCTTTTTAATATGTAACATAAGGACATGATGGCAACGAGGAAGTACCCGTTCCCCCATGCACAAACAACAGCAATGCAGGGCCTCACCGTTAAATTCCTTCCTGAGTGTGTAGTCTGTCGGGTGGTTGGGTGAACTGGCCAGCAGGGCCTCCAGGCTCTGAACGTGGAGGCTGCAAAGCTTCACCTCATCCTGCTGCTCACCACTGCTGAACAAAACCATGCTGGGCCGCAGGGAGCTGCTCACCTCTGACATCGCTGAAGGGTGACCAGATGTTAGATGTTACAAATGTAGAACAAACGCAGTGGTAAGAAGACAGTAGATTCAACATTCAATTTTTCTATTCAGTTGTGTATCATATTCCTCACAACTGCTGTCTGCATACCAGTTATCTATCAGTTATATAACTGTACCCACAGCATCTCTCTCTGTAATCTACGACCTCTTCCTACCTTCAGTCAACTCTGTCCCGAAGACCATGGCCCGAGCGCCAGACACGCTGACACAATGCACTAACGAGCGCTGTCGAAGGTTGTGGTTGATGAGTGCGGCCTCTACACCGACCATAGCAAGACCCAACCACAGAGCCACCATGAAAGGCTGGCTTTCCATGTACAAGGCCACAACATCACCCTCAGCCCAGCCTTGTGCCAGCGCCCAGTGTGCCACAGCATGGCATCGCTCCTGCAGTTCCCTGAAACTCCAAACCTGGAATTACATAAATATGGAAATAGAGTCGTTTTTTTTGCGACAGTATGACTGATAGTAGGGTCCGTGAAGGTGTCGATTCTGTATTTTATTCATAATCTGTGATATGTCCTCACCTCCCCTGTGGCCTCATAAATCAAGGCAGGTTTGTCTGGGTGCTGTGTCACCATCCGGGCAAACAGGGCAGGGATAGTGCTTTTATTACGCAGATTACAGTACATGGAAAACCTCACTCGCAATATAACAGCCAGACACCTTTTAGACAAAGAGAAGTAGAAGAGGAGAAAAAGGTTTTTTTTTTAAAAATAGGACTGGAGAAGAAAGCAGCAGGACAGATGAGTAAAAGTGGGATAAAGTGTTGAATATGACGATGGGAGAAACACACATGTACATGCACATCCATACAAACTACTTACATGAGGTCTCTTTTTAT
Organism: Seriola lalandi dorsalis; assembly: GCF_002814215.2. Lineage (NCBI taxonomy): Eukaryota > Metazoa > Chordata > Actinopteri > Carangiformes > Carangidae > Seriola > Seriola lalandi. The sequence continues at coordinate 565,001 of NW_019525207.1, read as the reverse complement.
GGTGCATAGAGCTACATGAATGAACTTCCAGGAACCCCTCCAGACCAGACAGAGCCCCAGCCCCGCTGACAGGCTGCACAGCCAGGGCAGCGACAGCAGCTTTACAGCCCCAAAAACACTGAGGAACACTATGACACCACTCATCAGATACATAATGGGATCTATGGGGATACAAACAGTGAATTCATGCACCGAAACAAACACAGTACATGCCATTATGATTTGGTGAGAGGAGCCTTACCTGAATAGAAATTTCAATCCTCATCCACCAAAAAAGAAATAAAGAAAGTATTTTACAGCAGTAGTCAGCTCTGAAACTCCTCCACAGGTCTTAAGAAATGTCAGCTTAACTTTTAAGTGCAACCAGCGCAGCTCAGTCGGGCTGACAGGCCAGATGCCTCGCAGTGCGGTCGTCAGGAGTGAAATGACTGATAACCTTCAGCACGCTGTAGCAGCGAGCAGCACAGGTTGCAACCCAGAAACTACTGCGTCAGTGTAGTAGCTGCTGCTGCTGTTAGTCTGAGCCAGAGTAATTCATTTCCCCAGGGGCAGAATGTCAGAGTCTCAATCATAAAGTTATTAATGTCTGATTTAAAGAGATATGAATCGTTCATTTCGTGTGCAACATTCAGAAATTCCTAATTATAAACAGCTGTGGTAAAACAGTCTTTAACAACAGTTAGTTCCAACCAAGTAAATTTGATTGGAGGAGAGTCATTCCATGAGTGCAACAGCGCTGAGACTTTTAACTACATGTATCTCTCCGCTTCACAGGTTGTTCTATTGACCATTGATCAGCGTCACATTAACGGTCCTTATCGATCTTAGATTGTAACAAACTTTTCAGAATTTTGTCTCACTAGATCTATGTGTATGTATCTCTCTGCTAATAAACCACACAGAAGATCAGATGAAGTAGAAGTTTTAATAAAATTTGTGTTGCATAATCTTTAAAGAAAACAGTACCAAACGATTTACAAGTAGAAAAATAGGCTCATATACCTTTAAACTAGAACACATATAGTATATTCTAACAATAAGAATCTTACATTCACAAAATGCTGCATATTGCATGTAGCTTCTTCACATAAAAATACATTTTTCAATGCATGAATAAACAGTATTGATGGTCACGAAGAAGTGGAGTCACGCTTAAGAACCAAAGAGCAGTTTAGTTGTTAAAACCAACACATACGTAGCATCAATCTTAATATGAGAAGGAGAGAAACAATTTATATACAAACAGCAGGACAACACCAATCAAATATAAACACTCTGAAGATCGATGTTTTTTACATGATCTGATCAACTTCTGTTGAATAGAAAAATTGATAGGTTTATTACAAGTAAACTGTTCTGGTTCTGTAGGTGGGACTTGTTTTCAAGTCTTCTTGATTATTCCGTGTACCATGTGAGTGAAGATGTGCTGGACTATCATACTGACAAACTAAAAGTGCAATAAAATAATAAAACTCAGATCTGTACAACTCCCATTAGACCTAACTGAAACGGCTTAAGTTCTCATTTTAGGAATGTGATACCTTACAGTCATTGGCAATGTGTTGAGGCACAGGCTAAATGCTATAACAAAAACATGATAACAAAATGTAATTTTATTCCGTGAACACAACTTGATTGCAGGAAGCTGCTGGCTTATCAAGAAGGGTGGGTCTGTTTTTGTGAATTGTGCAAGCATCATTTTAGACCATTTTGTTTTCTTGGTTTACACTTTCAACAATAAAAAAATGTCACATAAAACGAGTGAAAATGGCACAGCTTGATTGCAAACCAAGATAGATTCTTAAAAAACAGCCACAAGGGCTTTAAAAAAATCACTTATTTTGTTTAAAAACAAGAAACAACAGGTATAAAATTGTTGCTGAAGCCCACATGGGATTTGCAGGAGGAACATGAGGGCTCATCAGAGGCAATTCATGGGTAATTTGCATCATCAGTCAGTTGTTTCTTGCCATTACTGTTAAATACAGTACATGTAAACAACTATTTTCTGTGAAGCTTCCATGAACAAAAAGCACACCCACCTTTATTTTTACATTAAACCTTTATACAAAATACATCGCAAACTATTTGCATTAAACATCAAGAGCATCGCTCATATTTTCTTGTGGTCTACATAATGTAGACTTTATAGTCTGCACTTGAAAATAAATAGTCAGATCACTATCGTGTTTAACCTCTCCAAAGGGAATACAGCTTATATGATGACTGTGATATGTTCTGGCTGAACTGATAAGCTACTAAAATATTTTCACTTTCACTTATTGAGTTCCTGAACAAAAACTTTTAGAAGTTGGCTCCTTTTTGCCCACTGTGACAATAACATTTATGGTATTACCTCACACTGACATAAAAATTCAGTCATTATACAATACAACTTGATCTACCGTTTGAAGGATATCTGAAGCAAAATAATGAGGTATAAATGCCAGACTTTGTGATACACAATGCAACTGTGTGGTTACACTTAGACAATGGCACTTGCACTGTTTGTTGGGTTTAGATTCATGGCTTTTGAGTTGTAAAAACTTGTCCCATTGATTTCAATAGGGTCTGAAAAGCCTGAGATGTAACTACTGGTGTGTGTTTAATGCAGCAGTTTCCAACCTTTTTGTCATGTGACTCTTTATAGCCAAGACATACTCTGTCCCCTGGTACAGATCACATATGTCCACAGGCTTTAAGAGTTCAACCCGGGAGTGATGTTTTAGTTTTATGAATTTAGGGGCCTGAACGGATAAAAACTCTCCAGCATTTCACAAGACAAAAAAGGAAAGAAACATCTTTTTCTTCCTAACGTACATTTTGTTGCAATCCCTCAGGTTAGGAAAACCACACATTAAATTGTACAACATTGTAATTGTAATTGTAAACAAAGTTTGAACTGACATTAAGGTAAATAAGTAATGACTGAATTTTTATTTGAAGTGATTCAAACCTTTCAAATAGCGCTAGAGCTAACTTGGCCCGATCAGGCCAAAGGTGTGATACTCTGTCTTTGGGGGCGAGGGGAATAAAAGACAGAGCTCTTCATATCTGGGATTCTTTGGTATGGTCCCCACTCCGAGAAGCCTGAACAAATACAAATACACACACGTTATTTGAAACATGGTAAGATAATGTATATGTGTCTACAATAGTGGAATAAGTGCAAAGAACTTTACTCAAGTAAAAATAGCAACATACAACTCAATGTAGACATACTCCAATGAAAATGTTTGAGTAAAAGTACAAAAGTATTACCAGCAAAATATACCATGGAATTAAAAGCATAAGAAGTCATAATGAAAATGAGGGTTACAGTGCTATATTATTATATATTACATAAATATTGAATCGAAACTACTCCATATGATGATGATGATAATATTGGATCATGTTTTAGAAGCTGATCATATATTTTGTATGTAAAGTCAGAGTCTGGTAACTATATACAGTAGGTAGCATGAAATGGACTCAAAATTGTATTAAGTACAATAGCTGACTAATAGAAATTGTGACAGAGATAGTGATAGAGAGTGAAACAAGACAAGATAAGATAATTTGCAGTGTCACAGCAGCAAAGTCGACAGTAAAAGAAAGAAAAACAGCAAAATGCCAGTAACAAATACTTAGAAAGATAAATAATAGATAATAATATAATATATAGATATTTACAAAAATTTTCAAAATAGCAGCATATGAGGTATATGAGGAGATCACTTCATGCTTACTTGTGACTGACTACTGGACGCATTGGTAGTGCTCAGGTCTGTGTATCTCTTCTTCTGTGAAGTGCAGATACAAGAGAGGAAGTGGGCGTACTCCTCTCTCACCTGCAGTGGGCAGCAGAACATCAGCAAAAAATCCACTGCTGGAAACTATAATCTACTGTCTTTTGTCCTTACTCATTCTTGTCTTTTTATGTTTAACGAATGTAACAATTTTTTCTATTGTGTAAATCTCTGTCATAGACTTGTGCATTCACTCCCAGTTACATACACACACACATACACACACACGCGCATGCACGCACACACACACACACACACACACACACACACACACACACACACACACACACACACACACACACACACACACACACACACAGCCACTGTCTCCTACCTGTTTAGACAGCAGGCAGTGCAAGATGAACACCAGCGCCCCTTGCAGGCTGTTGAGAATAGTGAAGATATATGCAATCTTGATGTTTACTGTGGTGGTGTTGGTAAACTGGAAGGCCCCAAAAACCCACATCAGACCCAGTATACACATCTGGGCTACAGCTGTCACTGTGAAAGCTCTGCAGGGGAGAAAGGGAGGAAGGGGGGGGGGGATCAGAGAAAGGGCAACAGATAGAGAATGAAAATGAAAGAAAAGATTAATATGAGCTGAAACACACAGATAACTCAGTTACCACTGCAGTGTCTGGAAAACCCCCGAAGAGAGAGAGACATAGAAAAAGGTCATGGGTGCTCAGGAAAGCAACAACAGGACAGAGACGAAGAGAAGAGTAGAATGTACTCTGCTTCTGCCCTTTGTAGTATTCAGTGATGCGTCTTTCTTATCATGAATAAGTAGCGATGTACTTCACACTGAGATACATTGTGGATAAACAGCATATAAAACTGTAACAATCTAAAACATCAGTGGAGAGCTGGTTTTGATATCAGTCCCTCACAATCAGTGACTGTTTCTTTCTTCACTCACCAAGTTCACCAACATTTTATCACTAAGACAAGGAGATAGTTGTGGATGGGATGCATTTTTTTTTTCCACTGACAGAAACCACAGAGAGCGAGTAGTAGTACCCTATTAAAGAGCAGAGGCAGTGCTATGAAAACATTCCCTACATTTTTCCCTCACAAAACTCTCACATTCTTTCCATCCATGCATTTCTCAGTTCTCAAAGCTGCCCCATTTGGCCAACATACGTTTTAAGTCTGTGTTTAATTGCACAGGGGAATAAGTCTGGGTGATATTACTTCACACATTGCTACAGCAAGAGAGAACGCTCTAGAAGCCACACCGTAACACACACAGGTAACCAAACACATGGACTGACTTAATTTTGTGTAGTTCAGACAGATCTGGGTTGAGGCTTGTGAACTTCTGGGCGAGCTTCCAAACAGTGATGATGAAGAAGTAGACATTGAGGATGATGATGAAGCACACAGGGCCAAAGAAACTCCAGATGAAGCCGTCTTCTGTAGACAGCCAGCAACTAGTTAAGAGGAAGGAAAAACATGTACGTGACAAGGTTTTCTTAATGTCACTGATAGATAGGTAACAGCAGGTCTGTGTAATCCACTGATGTAACTGCTATCACGCAAGCTAGTACGCAGACACACTCACATACACACTTCCCTCGTTCTTTGTGCCTTATTTGCTCTCTTTCACCCACCATACAGACAGTCTTTATTTCCACACAATGCACCCTTTCTTCACACACTTACTACTGGTCAGTGCCATATCGTTGTGGTCTACTGATGGCGGAGATAATGACGATAACAAGGGGTGTCACATAACCAGCCACGAATAGGTACAGAGGCCGAATGGTGGCATTGAACACCAGGACCACCATACGGTACAGCTGCACGCCTTCCAACAGCATCCAGGTGAACACTCCCAAGAAGAAGTAATGGAGCATCGCTGCAACAAACCTGCAGCCGGCCTGTAATGTGACACGACGAGATCAGAGAGGAACGAACACAGGAATTAAAACTCTTTATCACAACATTTACTGCCCATCTAGCTTCAGTCAGACTAAAGTCAGATTAAATTAAGTCCAATGGTGGTAAAAGTGGTTAGAGCCTTTACTTACAACAAAATAAAAGTGCATTCAAATCAAACATATTAGCAGGATGGTTTCCCCTAAAAATGCAGAAATACACACACACACACACATATATATATACATATCGTCACCTTCCTAAAATAATGGCCTAAGTCATGTTTTGACAAAAATGTTTTTTTTGCCTAAATCACCCCCTCATGATGCTGGCCACCTCTGGTAAAATTGCCTGAATCCTCAGTTGAGGGGAACATGCAATTCTACCCCCGGTTGTATAATGGCCTATGTCAAAAGTGTGACTCTTTTGTTGAGTTTTTTGTGTTTCCTGAAAAACCTGAAAAAATGACTTAGGCCATTATTTTAAGAGGGTGTCGATATATATATATATATATATATATGTATATACAGTTAATTGATAACATGTTTTGTATGTGAAATCTGATCTGCAAAGTAACTAGTGCGGTACACACAGTGACAACAAAGTACATTATTTTCCTCTGAAACGTTGTGGAGAATAAGGATAAAGTAGCCTAAAGGGAAACACTGTCCAAAACCGTACTTACACATGGCTACTTTCCATCACTGAATAAAACACAGATATTGTTTGTTGTGTTGTTCTGTTGTCTGTGCTGTTCATTTTTCATTTTTCAGTTTTTCTTCTCCACTACTTGTATATACAAACAAGTGACCTATTTGGCCTCTTTCGGATATTTCACTCCACTGTCTGAGCCTATTAAAGTTTTATTCTTTAATTATATTTTATTTTATTTATTTTTGTGCCTCTAGATTAACACAGTGGTGTTTCGCTGTGTTGTCCAATTTGTTGTCACAGTAACGCTCTGATGTTAATATAACAGGAAGCTGAGGGGAATAGGCCAACCTACTGTAAACATTTTAATGAAATTACATTCTTATTCACAATGAGGTCAACAGTCCACGTCACTGAAGTCACTATTTGCTTTTACAAACATACCACAGGTTTAGTTTGTGAAATGCCAACCAGGAAGACGACGTCAGCCACCAGGAGGCAAATACAGAGGTGCAGGTGGATGGTGGTGCGGGTGCCTTGTATGGAGCGGCAGAACTTGAATGTCAGGATGCTCAGTATCAGACACAGTACAGAGACGATCAGGCCTATCTTGCTCACCAAACGGAGCCCAAAGGTGTGCTAGAAGAGAAGACAGGTCAGATGGTGAATAACTGGACTCATAAGATAATCATCGAAATCAAAAAGCCCTGCAGATCAAATCAAAGCTGAGGAATCTAGAAATTACAGAAATTATTCACAGGTACCTTACTATGAGTGATACCTAGTTATTATGTTATTTTAAAACGTATTGGTTCAGAAGTATCTGCCTCTGGGCCGAAATGAGTATGTGTGTGTGTGTGTGTGTGTGTGTGTGTGTGTGTGTGTGTGTGTGTGTGTGTGTGTGTGTGTTTGTGTGTGTATACCTCCATGGGGTACAGGGCCATGAGCACAGCGAAGCTGCTCAGATGTTCACATGTACACACAGTGTGTGAGTCATTGGAGCTCTGTTGATAACAGCCATCTGTGGACCAGACCCCTCTCTCATTCCAGTATGCACAGATGTACTTAACCTCACTGGGCTCCTCGGTGTCAAGTGGAGTGTCCTAATGCACAAAACAAAACCAACATGAGTGTATACTTTTATTCATAATTCAGATTCCATTACTACTATCTGTTTGGAATAGTATGCTTAAAATAACAGTCTGATAGAAGCAGGACAATACTGAAAACACTATGGGACTGGCTGGCCTACCTCTAGATGTCTGAGTGTGATGTTAACAAAGCGGCTCAGATGTTGAGTGGAGGGGTTAGAGACCACAACGGTCACAACTCTAGAGAAGACCTTGATGGAGGAAGGGTCCACACCATCTTTTTTAGATTCGTTGAGCTCCTGAAAAGACCCGTCAACTGTGATGTTAAGGTTCTTGTAGCTCAACAATGCAGCCAGAGCAAAACCTGTAAAAGATAATAAGAAATGTAATAATATTTCATACACATGTATGATTTATTTGGCAAAAGAGACAGGACCAAACAAGAAGAGAAGAGTTTACCAGGGTAAGTTCCCGGCCCAGTTGCTGTTTCCCAGTCAGTGTTGAGTATTGAGTTCTCACTGGTCAAATGGATTGGTCCGGTGGGTCGGGTCTTTCCCTTTTGAACAGCGATCACTGCATCTGTTCAAGCAAATTACTCATTTCAAATGCAAATATCAAACTGCAGTTAAAGTTAACTCAAAGGAAATTGTTTCCACTGTCATTTATTCATCTTAATCATTGAGGGAAAAGGCCAGTGAGCTTATACTTTTTCAAATAATCAGAGCTGTGCACAGCTGAGCTCATGGACATTTACCTATCTCAGTGGTGTCCATCTTGGTGAGGTTGTCTTTGAGCTGAGGACCAATGAGCATAATGGAGTTTTCCATTGTATCGAGCAACATGCTCACATGTTTGCCGCTTTTCAGGTGACCAGGGGACAGGACGGCCACAGTCGCTGTGAAAAAGTTCTGTCCGAGTTCCAGCACAAAGGAGGGGGAATTAAGAATATTGCATGTGTTTGTATGTGTGTGTGTGTGTGTGTGTGTGTGTGTGTGTGTGTGTGTGTGTGTGTGTGTGTGTGTGTGTGTGTGTGTGCGTGTGTGTGTGTGTGTTTGTGTTTTCTATCTGATTTTCTGACCTCCAGCAGCACCTCTCCATGAGCCTTCCCTTCACCAGCGGCACTTGGATTTGACAGAGCCAGACAGCTGTTTCGCATCATGGACAAAATGTTTGCCAAGCCTCCGAGTGACTGAGAGACAGAGACAGAGACAGAGAATAATGAGACTATTCAGCTCGTCCTATACTGAACTACTAAACCCTACAGGGCCGCTGGATGGTCTGGTAAATGAAGGAAATGAGCTGAGTGCCCTTGAGCAGGATACTGGACTATGCACTTTAAGCGGCCTAAATCCTGTATATAACCTTAATATATTTTATTTATTTATTGATGTTGCAGTTTGTCTATTATGTTAATAATTTTGTGTTTAAACATGCAGCTTACCTGTGCAGGGCCGCTAACAGCATTGAAGGTGTCACATTTCAGCTCTAGATGAAACAGAGCACAAAATTAAATCATTATTACCCCATGTGAGTTTCATCCCAGTCTGTAGTTAATGAAAGCAGAGTGTTGATAAAATTAACATAGAAAAGCAGCAGCACTGATCACAAATCAGCTCTGATACCCTGTGAGCAATAAAGATTATCAAATCAGTCACCATGGAGCGTAAAGCAAGCAAACAGGAAACTGTGGCTAAAAAGATACAGACACTGCTTCTACAATGCACAAGATTCATTGTGCGTGTGTGTGTGTGTGCGCGTGTGTGTGTGTGTGTGTGTGTGTGTGTGTGTGTGTGTGTGTGTGTGTGTGTCAACTTGACCCAACTGCAGCTAACACGATGACATATGTGTTAGGAAGCACAGGCTTAATATGAGGAAAAGATATGAAATGCGTCATGCTGATGGAGAGGAACAGTGTACGCCGCCACTAACCTGAACACGGTGTTGTTTTGTTGTCATAATTGGTGTATCCTTCTGGACACCTGCACCAGTAACTCCCAGGAGTGTTCTTGCAGATGCCTTCCTTTCCACAGATGTCCTCTCTGTTCATTTCAGCCTCCTCGCATTCATCTATGTCTGTGTACAGACAGAGAACAGAGACATAAGTAACGACTGACCAGTCATACACAAATCTGAATAAATCAAGCAGTGCTTTGGCCCTTAATGGAGCAAATAATTCTGCAATGTAACTGGGTCACGGTCGTGTGTGTCTTTCATTGTTGGCAATAGGATCTTAAAGACGGGTTCTGGATGTTCCTGGTACGCATGTCGTGAGATTTTGACATTTCAAGTGAGTTAAGAGCTGCAATTAGAACCAGCAGGAGGCAGGAGATGGCTTTGTGGTTGAGGTCAGAGTACATGGAGTCATAATAGCTGAATCTAGATGAAACAAAAACATGGAGGAGCTTTTCAAGATCAGCTCAGGGCAGGGCATTTTTTTTTATTTTAGAAATGTTCCTTTGGAGGGAAGTTACCCTGACTCTTTCAGATTATCTGAATGAGAGAAGGTACCCATTTTCATGTAAAATCAGTAAGGGTATTGTCAGAGCAGTTGTTCCTATTATGGACCGAGTAGCTACAGGTTTTTTTCAAATGACATTATCACTATAATCTGTTTTTAAAAAATAAAAATAAAAAAAGGAAAGAAAGAAATAACACTTTCTACCTCTAACAAATTAGTAGTAAAACACGCCAGTAATCTGAGGAGTTTTGCTGGTAAATATCACTATCGAGAGATTACTGGGTCATGACTCTTGTGTTACTGTTACACTATGTTTATATGTGTACATGTGTCAACGTGTGGCTTATTAGATAGTGGCAAGGGAAGGAAAACCTGCTAAAGGCAACATATGAGACAGCAGGTATGACATCATAGCAGTTTGTGGCAGAGGGGCGTAAACCTCAACCTTTTACAGTGTTTAAGTGCTGGCACAGACAGCGCGGTGCCTTTGTCATTTGGGTTGTCAGATTGGTTCTTTTACAAAGTGACAAATATTGCTGTAAGCGAGGTGGGCCAACTTTCACCTTTGATGATTCTGTTGAGCAGGTCGTTTTGTAAACTCAGTAAACTCCGAGCACAGCACCACTCCGCTTGAAGTGAAAAGTGTAGACACACAGAACAAGACACCACTCACCTGCGCACTCTTCAGTTTCATTGCTGTTCTTGGTGTACCCAGAATGACAGGTGCACTTGAAGCCCCCAATCAGGTTCTCACAACTAGCCACAAGACTGCAGTTATGAGTTTGAGTGATACACTCGTTGTCATCTGATAGAAGTGAAGACGGTGGTTAAGTATGATTGGACAGAGACAAGTCATTGGCTACGCGCACTCACACTCACACACGCACGCACACACGCTCACCTTGGCACTGTCCACCATCTCTGAGCGTGAAGTTAACTTTCTTGTTAATGTTTGTGAACCCACGCTTGCACTGACAGTAGAAGCTGCCATTGGTGTTGAAGCAGTCTGTGTGTTCGCCACACGATTCCAGGGAATTTTGGCACTCATCATCATCTGTAGATTTGAATACAAAAACATAAAGCACAGAGGTCAATGCATAACAAAACCTGATGTTTATTGTGGCAGTGTCTTTCATTAGTCAGTAAGTAACTTTTTTTCATTCACTTCTTTCATTTTCTATCAATTTCTCTTATTATTAATTTCTCTTCCAGCTCCTCTTTCCACCATGATTACCATTCTGACGTTATGGCGCTGCTTTCAGGGCAGGGCACTTGCATTTCTTTTAGCTGGTTGCTTAAAATTGTGGTGATCTAAGAATTTAAACCTCCTCTGCTGTTGTTTTCACTGCAATCTGCCCTGGATATGAGTAGTGCTAGAATGCCTAAAATGGGAAAAGCAAGTGGAGCGTCAGCTACTTTAGGAGAGGGATGGTTAAAATCAGAGGTAATGGCTGATTATTACCAACACAATCCTTTTTTTTCTTGAGGAAGCCGACATCACAGTCAGAGAGACATTTCCCCAAAATCGATATTAAGCCTGTGGGGAAAGAGAGAGAGGCCAGTTAGTTTCATTTTACAGTTACAGAAAAGCCTTACAATAATGAGGAAGACACGACAACCATGAGCAACTGCATCTGCTCTTTCTTTAACCTTCATTCAACCAGGAAGGCCCTAATTGGACACTTCCAATGACAATATTTGCCCAGAAGAGGCCTTTGAGCAGCCAAAGTGACACTCGAGTTGGCCCCACATGCTAATTCACAGGTCATCTGAGCAAAAATTAAACTCAAACTGTAACCCTGCTTCCAGTTGTAATGCCCCTTGTTCAGTTTTGCCCCTGCACATTAGAGCGTCTATGCACACCCCTGCTCTAATAGCAAAATATAACAAAACATCCCATGATGTTTTGCAGTTTTTCTTCCAAGCTATTCCCTTGCTGAAAAAGGAACACCACACCCAATATATATATTTTTTAAATCTTTTAAAGCATTTTCTGCTTTTATTAATGAGCTAATGATAGAGATTTGACAGGAAGCGAGGGGAGGGAGAGAAGGGGAATGAATGCAACAAAGCTCTTCAGCTATTCTCGAATCGAGGTCATTCATGATCAGAAACTGAACCCCCTTGGCCACAAAGGGGCCCCCAAAAATCACTCTTTATTAACCACTGTAGGATGGAAAAAGGGCTCTGAAAGGTTTGTGAATTGCTTCTTCACGGAGGAGGGTAGCTGTTGTCACCTTGGATTCACTCCACACCACTAAGTAATCTATTTGCAGTATTGCCTTCTCATAGCGCCAAAGCTCCTCTGGAAGAAACATATTTAGTGATCTTTTTAAATTTATTACATTCAGACCTGAAAATATGGATCAGTAGTGGGGATTTGGATTATGCTGTCAGAGAGGTTTGAGCAGTTTCTATAAACATTAGATATGTTTTAACAAGCGTTTCGCCCTCAGTTTGGGTCATCATTGGACTCCATTGTAACTGCTGTAATCTGGTGGTGAAAACATTACAGCCTGAGTGTTTTCTTTAACTTGTTGGGCTGTGTCAGATTGCTTATACACACACACACACACACACATATGGCATGAGTCAAAAAATACTCGCAGCTCCCTCTCCTGTGTTCCCCTCCCTCGATCACAATGAGCCCTCTGTTGTTGTGTGATGAGGCTGGAGCTCCCACAGTAACACCACTTAAGGAAGACCAGGCAGAGTTTGACAGTGACCGTGAGTGTGTGAAACAGTGTGACTGAGTCCAAGTTTATGACCAAATTACTGCAGACAGAAACAAGGCCCGACTTTATGTGCAGCTGACTTTCATTCACCAGTAAGCACAGTGGTGAATAATAGTTAGTCTGTCACAGAAACTGTCCTCTCTGTATGTCTCCTCTGTCTCATACTTGTTCCTATTTTTATGTGTGATATATCACATACACTGTACATGAAGAAAAAGTGTTCGGGCATACAAAAGAAACTGCAGTTTCTTAGAAACTGAAAGCCTCACTTTACTCTCAGCCTTAGTTACATCTCATGTTTACTGTAAGTTCAACACCTGTTTCAGACTTAAGGGCTTTTTTTTGCTACTGCTGACCTGAAAAAAAATAGTTCTTTGTTGCCTGGAAACCTTGGTGCTCAGTATACATACAAAATTACATTGAAGATTTTATTGATTAACAACAAAACAAACCGTGGAGGGTCTCCGGTTTGTATTTGACATCCGAGAAGCATAAACAGAGACTGAGGCGTAGATCACGAGCAGCTATTCTGACCGCTATAGTCAAAAAAAAAAAAAAAAAACTTTGGACACGGTTCTGTTTTATTCCAAATCATGGAAGAAAAAACATATTAAAATATTGTCTCATATATTCAATACTTAAATACTACTAATAATACTTATATAGTTTGTACAGTATATATAATTTTATCTGTGGTGCAGTGTCTTATTGTAGTTCAGTACAACCAGTTATGTTTGTATATGACATGTATGTAACATATGTTAATAAGGAGAGTTAATAAGCATACAGTTTAATGTATAACATCTCTACAAAAATGGAATAAAAAACTTCTATAAAGTTAGCTACTCTTGCCCACAGTATACCAGTGTAACCATCATAACTGTCTATGATGGTGGTGAGTTTCTGAAATGCAGATGTATAAACCACAAATAATCTTACTGAGGCTTGTGGTTTATTCAAAAAAGACTTCCTTGGTGACTGTGCACCATCAGACCGTGTCACAACTGATTCAGGCTTTGGGTTTATTTAACTCTGACAGCTGGACGAGCTGCTCTGACTGACCTGGTCAGTGCAGTCAGACCGGTGACAGAGGTTCGGTCACAGCAGTAAACACAGTGCTCACTGTCTGACAGCGTGAACATTATTAATGTTGCCCATGTGAACTAGAATTAAAGGTTTCTAAAAATGTCACCCCTTCTACTATCAAGTTCACCAGCTGAGGCCAGTGATTATAGTGACCATAGTAGCAGGAATTTGGAAATGGAGGCTATTCCACTGAAGGGATACAGTCACTGATTTTTCTTCACTGATTTCACTTCACTTTTTACAGATGCCAAACATTAAACCTGTGTACAAACAGAAACAAGAAGTTCATCAACTGAAGTTTTACACAATGTCTAAACTTCCCTGTACTTTTTTTCTTTTTCTTATACCTTCACACACCCATTCAGTCATACACCCATTCAGTCATACACACACACACGCGCGCACACACACACACACACACACACACACACACACACACACACACACACACACCTTGTACTCTCATTGATAGACTTACCAAGAATAAGCAGCTCCTTATTTCCAAACCCCATGTCCAAGGAAAACAATTTAAGCAATGATTAAAATTACTGGTTGATGTCCAGGAATCAAAGTTTAGGTCATCTCACAAAAGTTCCCAAAAGATATGAGGATTTTTCAGTGTAGTCCGAGGTCACAAAATCCACAAAGTATGAGAGTAAAAAACAAAACAAAAAGAAAGATAAAATCCTTTTTGTAAAGTTTATGTGTGGCAAGAAAAGTAACAATGAACCTTCAGCAGCTCTCTTCCTCCCTCAGATTCAGACTCAGTCTGAACACGCCCTCTCTCTCCTTTACCCTCCCGCCTCTCTCTCTCTCCCTCTCTCTCTCTCATTCTCTCAATCTGTCTTGCCTTCCCTCCCTCTCTTTTTGTCCTTTTCACTCATTTGTGTGGCCTTGTCTCCCTCATGGCACTCTTCTTGCTCTTTTTTTTCACTCTATATCTTTCCATGTGAACACATCTCGCATACTGGCACCGTCTCACATTGCAGGCACAAACCCCCGCTCTGTCTACACCGTCTTTCACATTTTCCTCTACACTCCAGTGGGCTCTATTTCAAGAGCTATTCACAACACTCTCATGAGAGACAGAGAGAAGAGGGGGGGAGCAGAGACTGTAGGGAGGCCGATGACTAACACTCAGTCTAAACAGCTGCTGCTGTACTTGAGTTTTGCCAGTAAGTAATCTTATATCCGTTCCCCTACTCCCCCAATTCCTACTCCATCTCCTCCTCCTCTTACTTTTTCTTCCCCCCCTCAATATTTAGCCCTTCACCCAATTCCAGTGACAAACCCTCTGAATCTAATGATCACAGATTTACTATAGAAATTCATTACATGTCTTAAGCAGTGGTAGCCTGGTTTAGGACAGAGGCACACAAAAACAGGCTTCTCATTTCTAAACTGCAATTGGTAATTTTTCCGGCTGCAGAAATGATGATGGTCGCTGATTGATTTTTATCAGCTATAGCTAGCTAGATGAGATATCGTTAGCTCCATGAGTTGATTAAAAAACTGACTTTTTAATGTTTTTTGCTGACTCATTTGACTGAAGCTAATGCTACATGTCCCAGGGAAAAAGTTAGCATCCTCACCAGTTAATGAACCAGGCAGGGGAATAAAGAAACAGCATTGATTTTCTATTAGCTACTTAGGAAGTTTTATTTCAGAGCCAACTTCTTTTCTGTCAAATCATATTTTGTGTCATTTTGACAAGGCGGACTAAATACTACGTCTACAATACCCATAAGCCTCAGGAGTTATGAAGAAGAAGCCAGTCAAGTGCGTGAATCAGATCCGTAGGACATTCAAAAATGTTGTGACACCATAGCTGCTGAATTCAAAACTGATACAGACCTGGAGTAAACAGATTTTAGCAGCAGGCTGTGTTTTCGGTTTTCTCAACAGTATAATCTTAAACTCTTAGTGGCTCAGAATTTTAAGATTAGTGTTTGTCTGTTTCTTACCGAAATGTGCGTTAAGAGTTCTAGTTAACTTCTTCCCAAAAGATTTTATGTACAGATATTATGTAAAGCTTTGAACTTCAACATTTGTCGAGTCACCTGACATTCACTTTGGCAAAATGAGCTGGACTTTTACTTCAGTCAATCAAAATCTAACTTGTATTTTGTTCTTACAAAACTCTGGCTGCAACAAACTGCACTCTCATATTTTCACACAGTGTGGTTTTACATTTCACGTTGCAAAAGAAAGGACTTTTTAAATTTGAAATAAGAGACATAATGCTACCTTGAGTAATTCTGAATGATGTGTAACTTCCCCAATCTAATGAGGACAGAACAGAGCTGCTGATGCCTAAACTGATATAGTAGCACCCAGGACCACCTGCCTCACAGTGAGGGAAGTATTAGTGGAAGTGCTTGTCATGAACAAGCATTTTTTTTTTTTTTTTTTTTTAACGTCACCTGTAACCCTACAAACTAATGCCATTACAGCTGATAACCACACAGTTTTATCCTTTATCCTTTATCTGTTTTTGGTTTTGGAAAGACTGATAATTAGTTGCCATCCTCTCTAAATACAGAGCACGCACATTGCTCCATACCATGCCTAGCAACGGACACTTTGCTGTGACTCAACAATTGTTGTTCCACAGAAGGGTTTAGCAAAAGATAAGTTGATACATCACAGCACAGTTGACACAACAAACAAAGATGCAGAATGCAGCAGCTGCGAAGAAGAGGAGAGGAGTCCAGATGGGAGGAGGATAAACCAAAGAAATATTAGGCAGCTGAGAGTAAGAGGACAGCGGTGAGTGAGTGAAAACATAACACTAAACAGTGTAGCAGGTTTAGATTCAAACTTTTTTCATGGTTACCATGCCATATACAGAAACAACCTTAACATGTTGCACACAGTGGTGGTTGATATGAAACTCTCTTGTGTTACTAGTGAGCAAAGCATATACAAAAACAATCACATGACCTACTGTAGATGTTCCACACAGCATCATCAATCTTCATTACAAGCTGATGATGAACTATCCTCAGCTATCCTCTCACAAACAATGAGAGAAAAGCTATAGCTCATATGACCTCTTTTCCTCCCTTCAGTCTCTCATTGAGCGGGCCAGACATGCGGCGACAAATGAGCAGACACACGGAGAGGGACAAATCACCCACACATGTAGGCAGGAAGAGGATGAGAGAAGGAAAGTTCACGTCTCTTCAGCATCTCCAGTAAACAAAAAGCTAAACAAAAGCAGGCGCATCTTGCTTACAATCCACTAGTGTGTGCGTGTGTGTGTGTGTGTGTAGGTGAGGTATTCCATCAATCTCTCTTTATTTGTTTTTGTCTGTGTCTCAGTGGGCGTGTGAGGCTGTGAAAAACAACTTTATCTGCAACTATACTATTACAACACTTCAGTGTTTCCACATTAGAAAGGTCCAGTGTGTGTGTGTGTGTGTGTGTGTGTGTGTGTGTGCGCGCGCGCGCATGTGCATGCGCATGATGGCAGCTACTGAGCATTAATCCCTCATGTATTTAATGGACATCTGCCCATTGTGACCATCAGTCATCCAAAAGGAAAAACTTGCATGGGAAAAATGTGATCTGTCTGAGTGAGTGTTATTTATACTAAGACTAACAAGTAGCAGTGACAATTACACAGTTATGAGGAAGTTGGGCACGAGGTCACAGTGAGCCCTCAGTTTACTTTCTAGTTGTGACCTGCATGTGTTCATGAGTGTGTGACACATGGTCATTTGATTAAAATAGCTGAACTGAAACCTTTGGCCGTACTGCATCCTGACGCAGTACTGTGCATATGCCAGTAAAAAATGTTAGATTAATGAGCTAATTTAAATCTGTCCATCTGTAAGCAACTAGCTGCAACACCCCAGACATGAACATGTGAGGATTTGTCTTTGTGAAACATGACCAAACTGAAGCTTTTTATCCCGACGTCCTCCAGTTTGTGCCCTGACCTAAACTTTGACACCTGTCCTTGTGTGACACTAAAAACTTTTATCTACTACATGATTGTAAGATTCATTCTTACATTTGTGCTTGTGTGTTTGTTGTGTAGATACTGTAGTAATGCTTGCAAGTGTTAGATAACGAGATGGACATTTTTTTAGGTGGTGATTCACAGGGGTGTATTTCGCACTAATTCTCCACACTTCAAACTAATACTGTTAAAGAGGAACTTTGCACTGAAAGCATACTGTTAAAAACATTCTCAGTGCTTTACACATGAAGTTCACTTTAATCTATGAATAGGAATCATACATACATACATACCTGTGAAAACAGTTGTATAGTTCTGGAGAGAGCTTTCTGTTCAAGCATTAGATTCAGAATTTTAAAACAGAAAGTCTGAGTTACAAACTGAAGGTGTAGGGTTGTAGAGGGCATGAAGTTGAAAGTTTTGCAAAAAGCTAGTATTATGTAGCGATTTGGGACAGGAAAGAAGATCAAAGTTTTTCTAGATAAATAAAGCGCCCTTGTTTTAGAACACTTTTATCTGGGTTTGAAGGCTTTATCCAGTCAAGCATCACTCGAGCTGTGCAACTAGCACAAGACCTCAGAATATCTGATCAGATAAACACCAGAGTCCTGACTGTGAAGTCCTGATGTATTCACAGGGCAACAGTAATGTAGTAATGACCCATAGCTGCTAAACTAAAAACACATATGCTACGAGAATAGCTGGATTGATTTTCAGTGTAATAACTAATGGGCTTCCAGGAAATACCCGTGTGTGTGTGTGTGTGTGTGTGTGTGTGTGTGCGTGTGTGTGCGCGTGTGTGCGCGTGTGTGTGTGTGCGCGTGTGTGTGTGTATGCTCCACACTAGTAGTAGTTTATGACCAAATTCATGGAGAAAGAATAAAACAAAGACAACACCAGAGTAAGAAAAGTTCTACAGATTTCATATAAACCTCCCTCCTGAGCAAAATTAACATCTAAACTATAAATTGACTAAATTCAGTCTAGAAGTTGCATGTAAGTTGCACTTTACAATCAAAGAGTAGGCAGTATTTTCTATCACTGCGTTGCAAAGTAAAGGTTGCAACCTACTGATGGGTCATGGGAGAGTTTGAATGAATCCCAAGAGGTAACTAATAAACAAAATATTAATAAGCGGTTGTCAACTACAGGCAAACTCTCAGTGAAATCCTTGCAGTCCCCCAGCTGCCTGTAAATGTTCTGTTACTTTGAAAGAAAGATACTTTGTTCATTCCTCGATCTCTTGTCGAGGATAAAAGAGTTCATCGCCATGGCGAACTGTATGTGAAAGTTGCGTCACTGTTGCATCACACTAGTGTGGTGGAAAGTCTTAGTCCTGTGTTTTAAAGCTTTATGATACTGACAGATGAACAAATGTTAGTGCCTGGAACCGCTGGCACACACACTCACACAAACAGGATCTTTCCATATGGAAACACAGTGGATGGATCATAATCACACAGTTGCAGTTTTGGAGCTTTTCACTGGTTTTTCACCAACTCATGGTCGACTCTCTCATACTATTTTCCTTCCCACCATTCAGTCAGTGGCAGAAAGGGGAACATAGCTGACTATACCATTAAGACTGAAAACTAAGGAGATTCAACTTTCAATGTCGCCATCCACTCAGTTACAATATCCTCTTTCTTTTCCCTCTCACACCCTTTTCTTTTCTCTCTCGTCTTGTATATTTACTTTTCTAATATTTTTTCCTATTTATTCCTGTTCCTACTCATTTCTATCTCTGCCACAGCGATGTTGTGTCTATATCTGCTGCTCCAGTCAGATAGTCCTAACTCTTAACTTAATAAAACTTCATCATATGGGGCAAGTGTAACAAAATACATCAGGTTACAGAGAGTTCATGGGTTGTACAGGCTCTCTTAGTGACAATGTACAGAACTGCCACAACATTACTCATGTTCATTTCTTTTTTGTAGTTTAATTACCGTAAATTACCTGATAATTATGTTTTCATATGTCATTATTATTGATGGTGGGTCACTACAACAACCATTAGTTTAATGATTTATATCCCCAAAATAGCAGTCACAAAAATAGCAAAGAAAATAGCCGATTTCATTCATTCTCATGTAAGTGTTGGTTTTCTGTTGTTTTATCAGCACATTTTATTTTGTAAAGCACTTAGTAACAATAAAAAGACTAAACCACATATATGTTGTTGTGTTTAACAAACAGATTAAGTCATGAGAGCGATGTACAGCACATGCTGTACCAAGCTTACTCTTCTGTGGCTTTCGATCAGTCTGCGCGCCTCCCTCTTTCTTCTGCTTTTATACCGTGTATTTTTAACCAGAAGTACTGCCATTTTCTCAACCTCAAGTGGCTTCCTCCTGATGCCACAAACATCAGTGACATAATTTCATAAGTAAGAAGAGCGGGCAAGTAAAAGTGTGTTTGCACTACATGTGATACACTGAGCTTGTTTTTTGGTTTGAGTTTCAAGAAGAGCTCAATGCCATGATCGAAGAACAGCCTGTGACAGTTTGTGTTTATGGTTCCTAGCAACAACCAGCAGCAGCTTCTTTGTAGCCAGAGGGAGCCGGCTGTGTTTTTATTTGCAACTCTACTTTTAAGTCTGAAAAACAAATATAATCCGGAAAAAAAGTTTAAAAAGATTCAAAATAAATCACTTATCATAAACTTTTGTTTTGTTCCAGATCTTGTGTCTGCGGATGGTGTTTGAAAAGGTGTGAAAATGCAGGGTTTTACAGCCGAGAACAGAAATAGCAGATGCAGCAAAGATTAGACGCTCACAGTGCACATGCAAGCTCTTATGCAAAGTATGAAATCAACATTTTCCCACGGTATATTGGCCTGTGCAGTGGTAAATAAAGCATTGTCTACTTGAGAGCTCTTGTCACAGTTTTTGACATATTATGATCATATAAAGTTGGTGTATTGAACACGTTAAAGTGTAAAATATAAATGGATATTTACACATCCAGCAGTTACAGATAAACATTATCATTCATTTGGAGATGTGTTTGTGGTAACCTGATGAATGTCAGTTCAAAATTCCCTCTCATTTTAGCTCTGAGGAAAGTCTCTGACTTTGTCTGTCTGCTGATTAGTGCTGGGAAGAAGGCACCAAAACAAAAAATTGTCTTGTGACCCCTCAGATTTACCCTTAGGACCACCTGAGGGTCCTGACCCCTTGGTTGGGATCGTCATCTTCAGTGAAAATTAGCACTGATTGCCTGTCAAGGTTGGGCTTCACAACAGGCTCTACAGGCAGCTCTGTACCCCCCCCCCCCCCCCCCCCCCCCATCAGCCTGCCTTCCTGGAATATCTGTTCTGTTTCTACGTACTGCGAGTTGGCCCAGTGGAAACCATAGCAACAGACTTGACAGGCGCCCCCCTTCCACCTGTCATTTCCTGAGGAAGCTCTCACCTCATTGGTTCCTTCCTGAATGATCTGGTTTCCCCACATTATCAATGCAGGGACCTCACATGTGTCTTTTACCAAAAGCAGTAACACTTTTCAATTATTACTGGAATATAGAATGTGAAGAAAAATTAATATTTGGGAACATGCTAATCTCCTTGTGTGCTGACTGATACAGCCAGGAAACTGACCTGTTTTTTTTTTTCTTTCCAGGCCTCTTAAGGCTAACATAAGCAACGTGTGGTCGAGAGTAAATGTAGCACTGCTGAGTACACCTACAGTAATGTAAACTAATGTAATGCTTCTGAAATTGTGACAAACTATCTGTGTGAGTGTGTGCGCAAATCCTATTTCTGGACCGTCATCTGAACTCCTATGAATCTTTCTGTTTACATCAGACTCCATTAGAGAGCATATGTCCACGTCTAGTTAATATGTATACAAAGGCACACACAGACAGAGAAGGGGGGCAGATTTAATGACAGTTTCCTCTCTGTCGCTGATACATTCCTTCTGTCTTCTCCACCTTACTGGTTATTTACCACTCTAAGTTAAAAATATATGTGGATTTGCCTCCTCTGCTATCCTCTGTGGTGCCTTTATTTTGTCCGCTTGATCTTCCCTCCACCCCTCGGTCTGTCTGTGAAGTGAGGGGGTGGAATGAGGTGACAGAGGGCAGATGTTTCTTTCCCAGCTTTGAAGATGCTTGTAAAGATAGAGGGAGGAATAGTGGAAAGGGTGAAATCCTGTTACTCGTTGGAGGTGGGGCGTTTTACGAGGGAGGCCCCAATCACACACAGCAGATACAGGCTCAGTTCTGTAATGGTAGCTCTCTTTCCAACCTTCTGCTGCAGCCACAAACCCTAAATGTCGAGCTAACACCTCATTTAGGCAGAGCTGCTTTAAATTTTTTGTTACCAGTTTAACCATAAGTGCGTCATTTTGCAACAGGCTTGTCTGATCAAACTGAACTTTGCCTGTTCACAAGGGGGTTTACAGTCCATATTTACACAAAGGGGTGCAATGATCAGCCAGATATTTCAGCTTTTTTTTTCAAATTAATGATGACATGTATTCTAGTGGAAAACAATAGCTTGTTTGACTGTGCACTGCATCTGTCCCTCCAGTTGTTAAGGGCGTGAGGGCTCAGATTGCTTTTCTTTGGCCTGAAGACAACATATTTGCTTTAAAGCTACATATTGCCACCATGTGGTTAAAGCGATGCTCAGATTTGACATCAGTTGTACATTGTTTCATATGTAAAGGCATTCACATTGCACAATGACGGCAAACTTTAAACATAAAGGGACTGTATGAAAATTACTAGGTTGGGGAGGGGTAGGGGTGCTTCAAAAAGCAAAGCCCCCCCACAGCATTATGTGCACAGTTAAAGTTTCCCTCCAGACATGTTTGAAACTATGTAAAAATAACATGCTGTGATTAATATTTTATTTTTACGTACAACAAAAACCGGGTGAAAAGTGGCTGGAGTCGCATCTATGTTTACTTCCTTATTGAGAAATTCTGGATCAGGCCTCATGCACCGCCCACCACCACTGCTTGTCCAAGGTTGACAGGTGAAAGAGCAGTGAGTAACCAGATAGTTAGTGCAGGAAACATCGGAGAGACTCAGCTACATGTTCGAGCCTCAGTCAGACCCAGACTCAGATGTGGAGTTTGCTGTGCACCAAAATCGGTGACTAGCAGACGTATCGAATGGTCAGAGTAGTTAGCATCGTTTCTTAGCTTGTAACTGGCAGTGGCAGCAGACACAGAGTTGGTGGTTGTACTAATGCAAACTCTGGTTCTGGTACTGACAAGGTTGAAGGGATTGGCTCCTGAGGTTATATGACGTATGAATCCCTGGCTGTCTGAATCTGTTTTTATGAGACTGTCATTGGTTCACGGCAGTTCCAAGGTGGAAATACTCAATCATGGCGTCGACTGCTTATTTTGCTGATGAAAAAAAAACACCATATGGACATGTTAACAAGATGAGGACATGATGTCTATCCTGTGCACAAAGTTTATCTTTTTGGTATAAATATTTAGATTTAACTCTTTATGTAACTATTAACTATATTGAAAGGGAAGGAAGTACAAGGACATACAGCAACCTCCCACACTGCAGACTCCCCTCCCCCACTAATAACTTTTGTACAGTCCCTAATTTGGACACACTGTAAACAACAACTTTGTAAAATATTTTCATCTTTATTGAGTTTGTAATTTAATGGCATAATAAAGGCTTCTTTTTTTTAGTAAATCGGGTTTTTGTTTGTTTTGTGCCCTCCTTTCAGTTTTGAAAGTGCAACAGTGTAAATTCAGCAGATGACATGAAGGGAGGAAAAGACAGGGTGCAGAGGCATTCCAGCAGAAGAAACAACTCCCACACACACTGCAGGAGTTTCACAGAAAAGCTTTCCAAAGGCAGATATGAGACAGGAGCACCAATAGCAACAGTGTCAATTTTCTATAAAAGTACAAAATTAACCCCATATGCACAATAATACCAAACATTTAAACTGCATTGATATCTTTTTCCTTCATACATATATATGAATCTATTAAATATAATCTCTGTTTTCAGTATTAACCATGATGGATCCAGGCTTGCAGAAATTGTAAGCGCTGCATAGATGGTTTGTCAATCAGACACAGTGTGACCACATTGGATTAAGCTGTAAAAGAAAAAAAAAATCAAAGATGGAGAAGAGACTAGATTAGAGAATAAAAGAAAGAGATCAGTTATTTTGATGGACTTTAAACTAGCCAAGTATGAAGCTCACCTTTTATGATGACTTTGGCCAGTGCCTCACTGGAGCCGATGTGGTTGGTGGTAACACATTTGTATGTTCCACTGTCACCCAGTTTAACGTGGGCTATCAGCAGCCTTCCATCCTTTGTGGTCTCTGCCCCTGCAGGCAGGCTCCCCCTGCCCACCCGACTCCACACGAACTGGATGGGATGAGAGCCGTGGGCGAGGCACTGCAGGCGCAGGGAGTCACCGGGCTGCAGTCTCACCTGGTCAGGCAGGCAGGTGGCATATGGAGGAGCTGTATGAAGGAAAGACAATGACTCTTAACCTGTACAGTGACAAAGAATATGGACGTGCGTTATCAGTGCTACTGTCTTTTGTCCACTCACTCTCCACCTCCATCTGCGTGTACGCTTCACTGTAGCCGTGTATGTTGGTCGCATTACAGATGTATTGTCCCGAGTCTTGGCGCCCCACGCTGGTCAGCGTCAGAACACCGCCAACCAATGTGTGTTTCCATGGCAACGGTGCTCGGAGCTTGGACCAGGTGATGACAGGAGGAGGGGAACCTGTAGGGAAAGAGGGAAAGCAAGGACAAAATGAAAACGAGAAGTGAGAGCAGAACTGGGACATATTCAAACATGATGATATCTTACCACTGGCCCGACACTCCATTGTGACTACATGTCCCTCCACCACTGTCATTTCGGTGTTGCTCACTACAGCCACTGGTGCTCCGGCCCCCCCCTCAACAATGATTTCAACTTTGACCTCTGTCACCCCTTCGTTGTTCACAGCCTGGCAAATATATACTCCTGAGTCCTCTGGACGCACTGCAGCCCACTGAGGAAAGAGATGACAATTATGATGTTATATTTATTCAATTAAAAATGAAGAAAGAAAGAAAGAAAGAAAGAAAGAAAGAAAGAAATTATTAAAGTATTGCTTAAGCACGCGTCCATAATTCACCTTTATGGTGTTGACATCGTTTGTTTCCGCGGTAACTAGCTGCAGAGTGGAGCCTTGGCGTTTCCATGTCAGTGTGGGGTGTGGCCTGCCTGTGGCGCGACACTCCACTGACACAGGGACACCCATCCTCACCCGCAGGGGCCCTGCTGGTGTCAGCCGCACTTTAGGAGCATCTGAGAAGGGGACACAGGGACATGACTGATACATTAAACCTGCAGGTGCAGCAGAAAGAAGTTGTAAACACAACACTGACATTTCATGACCTTTTAAATTGATATTATGAACTTGTTAGCAAGTAGCTGCTTATTTACACACCCATTTGGAGCTGTGTTTCTGGACACCTGGCAAATGTAAATCTAATATTCACTCTCTTTTAGTTCTGCTTTGGTCTCTACCAACTCCTCAGGAAAATATCTTTTAGCTTTTTAGCTGCTAAATGCTCCACTTAGTTTCATCATGTAGTCTCTAATGGTGTCAGCCTGCTGTTTGGTGCTGAGCAGGTAGTGTACAATGAGTTTTTAGAGATTTATTGCAGCAGAAAAAGACGCTATGAAAGCAATGAGAGCCAAAACAATAAAGTTACACTATGTTGAAACTCACCATGAGGCTCCATAAAGCCTCAGGAAGCTCCAAATTTGGGTGATAATTCTCTGTAGGTTCATCACTACCAGATACTCCTTCACATTGTTTTCACATGGTCACACTCACACAGGTGATATACAGGTGAAAAGAACAGTAAACAGTAAATTCAAAACAACTGTTCTAAAATAATACCTGATGCATTTACACACACACTCAGTGCAGTAAATGCGTCAGGGGCCCACAGCTGGAGGTGGGGTCTGGAGGTCTTTGTCCATCGGTCAAAAGTCCATGTTAGTTTTAGTCATATTTCGTCAACCTCATCCTTTTTATTTTGAGTCAGTTTTCAGTCGACTAAAACTCTGAACAACACTTGACATTTCAGCTTTTTAGTTATCAGAAGATTATTTAATGAAAGGTTGAACATTTTAGTCTAGTCCAAGAATTTTTTCCGTCTTGTATTGCTGTGCTAGACTTTATTATGTTCATGCACTACCACTGAAATACATTTGTAAAGAAAATATTTTTTAAAATAAAATAATTATTATTAATAATTACCGGTATTTATTGTTATTAAATTATTATTTAAAATAAATCTAAAAATATAAACTGAAAAAAAAACCTAAACTGAAGTTGAAAGTCTAATAGAAAATGACTATTTTTCTACTTTTGATAAAAGGGAGCCCCGATGAAATAATCTTTCAGGGACCCCAGAGTTTATAGCTTTGCCACTGCACACACACAGGTGGAGATCTGAAATGTGAAGACAAGCTCACGTTTGACATTCAGCACAGCTGTGGCAGTGCTGCGGCCTGCAGAGTTGGCTCCCACACAGCGGTACTGGCCCTGGTTACCAGGTCGGGTGTTAGCAACCGTCAGCACAGAGCCATCAGGACCGAGCTTTGCATTGTCTGCAGGAAAAACAGAATTCAGTTAAACTTCACAGGTGGTGATAATGTGAGAGCAATGCTTATGCTTACATGTTATTACTCCTGACCTGGTAATGCTTGGTTGTTGGCTCTCTTCCACTCCAGTTGGACTGGCTGTGCACCTCTGCCCACTTGGCACCTAAAGCTGACAGACTCCCCTTGGCGCACAGTAGCAGTCCGAGGCTCCACTGAGACCACGGGAGCCTGGCCAGCCACTGCACAGAAAGATGAGGACTGGTAATACCACACACACACACACGTACAATGCAAGTCTGTGAACCTTTAGACAGGCCTGGGTAAAATACAGTGTAAACAAACGCCACCCCAAAGCAAACAACCTGAGCAAATAGACAGATTGAACAAAAGTGCTATTTGATGACAAAGCAAAAAAAGAAAAATGTACAAAAAAACAGCTAAGTTCTCTCAAAGAAAGACATTCCTCTCTGACATGACATGTTAAAGAGGAATATTAAAATATTTTCACTTTGATAAAAAACCTTTATATCACTATGTCAAAGGCTGGTTTATTCAAGTGACAAAACTGGTGACCATGCAGATTGTTTTCATTTGATTTGCCCAGATTTCAAGTTTTCTACTTCGTTTGTGGATTAAAAATTACATTTTAAAAAATATACAATAATGTGTCTCTCCAGAAATGTCGCCATTATTCTAGATAATCCAGAAAACGCAAAAGGGACTGAAAGGGACTAAATTTTTAAAATAGAAAGTGGTTCCAATAAAAGCTGTTGACAGGGAGGAATGTGGGTTATCCAGAGTAATGGAGAAACACAGCTGTTGAAGTTTTTCTGTTGTGTGAGCACCAGTTTGTGTAAAGTACATAAATGATACACATCTCTACAGACATTAAGCAGCTTAACAGAAAAACTGTCGAGATATAAGACACATCTGCTTAAAGCAGCCATGTTGCAGCAGATGTTTCTCTGCTGTTAAAATTAAATCAGATTCATTACCTGAACATAACAGAGAACACAGGATCAGAGCCCCAGGTGATAAATCCATGATGAGCAGAGAACAATCCCACTTTCCCCACAGTGTGCAACCTCTCTGTCTCTCTCTGACTGCCTCTGTCTCTTTTACATACAATCACTTTCGACCTTTAACCCCTGGTTTACCATTACCCCTTCCCTTATTCAAACACCGTCTACAAGTACCAGTCACGTATGAAGCGTTTCACTGCAGCATTGTGTTTTTGCAAAGAAAGAATTATACATTTTTGAGCTAATAATTGTTTGTTTACAAAATCTGAACTTGTCTGGTGTGCCTGACTGTTATCCAGAGAGCAGGCTAAATGCTAACAAATATCTCATGTCTCTGATATTACAGTGTACAGAAGTTATAGGACACATGCTGATGAAAAGTACAAAAGCTGGACTTTAAATTGGAATTGGAATTTAAATCATTTTTGATTTTGATTTGATTTTGATTGCAGTACACAGGGACATTGATTTCATCACTGAAGTCTTCAGAGTATTATTTCGCTTTCCAAGAAAATGATCTGACTCCAGCCAAACACTCCATGTGTCTGTATTGACCACTGGGCATGCAGTGATAGCGGCTGGTGAAAAAGGAATTCAAAGGACTGTCAAAGTACAAGTGTCCTTTTTTTTTTGTCTTGTTTTGATCACAGAATTTGAGATTTAAGCCGTGAGTGAATCAGCTGAAGCAAAGCTGGAGAATATTCTGAAATAATGCTTTTGAAAATGAAAAACAAACTGTAAAAAGACCAAAGCACCATCAGAAATCACTGAGAGGAACGTGATCTTGTGAACGTGATTTTTACTCACTGTCACTCTGTTAATACAATACATTTCTGGACAATGTAACATTACAGGTTTACCTAGAGCAGATATTATGACTTTTAAGGAGTGTGGTGTAATTTTAAATAATTAAATAATGGCCTTCTAAGACTCAGGATGTTATATAATTATAATTACATCATCATCCTATGTGTACATTGCATTGTCAAATCAAAATCACAATATATTGTATTAAGTACATTTGTAGTGATGTTTTTTAAGTAGCCCTTTTCATACTAAGAAGCCGTGACACTCACTGCATTCACAGATAAGGACAAACATGTATCTCAGCAGTTTTCTATAGAAGATAAATGCCATTCATTCATTCATTCATTCATCTGATTCAGATCTAACTTCATCAGCTAGATTTGAAGCCTCTTCTCTGTTTATTAGGAGTCAGGAATTGTTGACATTCACCACTGAGGATAAAACTAAATGAGCTAGAAAAAGAAAGAAGAGAAAACAGAGAAGAGAAAACAGCTGTTTGTGGAGTAAATGATATTTAGTGAACGTGGTTAGGCTGGAAAAACGAAAATATCCAGAAGCCAATTAGATGTGGTGACAGCGCTCAACACTGGAGGGAACACATGGTCTCACAGGTCATGTATGACCTGAAACTGGATATAACTATTAATACTGGCTTAGTAGTTCAGGTGTGCACATGTACACAACAAACTAGGCCTGGTCCCCTGGGTCTAAAGCCTCTTCAGTTTGGCTGCTTCAGAAGCATTTAAGAAATATATACCTGTTAATACGTAATATAGTATTTACAGAGTAAAGAGAAGGAAATATATCCCCAAACAACAGAGAATACAAAAATGTAATAAGTGACAATGTGTTTATTCATTGGTTTGGTTGTTGCGCTGCGCTTATACATTTTCTATCACAACATTTTTCTTATAAAAAATGTAAAAAAGGAATAAAAGAAAAAAAAGAAAAAGAAAAAAAGACTATCCTAATTCAACATCTAAACATGACTACATAGTCTACAACCCTTAATAGTGAAGCAGTATTTTTTTAGAAAAAAATTGTTGTCATCAGTGACCTATTTTTTAATGAGAATAAAAATGTGACGAGTAATTATGATGTATTATTATTTGTTTAAATGTGAAAGGGTGAAAAACTCGTAGAGAGAGGCAGAGGATAGGATCAGCACCAAAAAAACAATGTTTACAAAAGAGTTGGAGAGTCTGATTATGGCTCGGCTGGAGGTCAGCCTACAGTCGGAGTTTGTATTAGATCGAGGAGCAGGATGAGGAGTAGGGAGGGGACAGCACAACATCAGGTGGAGGTGACAGCACAACCTGCCTGGTGCTTGGGTGAGGGTAGGTGAGAGGAGGGATCATCACTGTCCTGCCAGCCACCAGCAACCTGCAGAGGACATTCAGAGTGGGACAGCATGTTAGCTGTAAAAGGAAAAATGTACCCTCACATTCACTGACGGTGTTAAAGTATACATCTGTCAAGTTCAGTGCATAATTTTAAATAAAAAAATATTAAAAGTTATTTTGTTGCATCCACTTTAATGCGTAATTAATCTGATTATTATGATTATATTTAAATTCTCCGCAACATTAACTAAAAATACACCAATTAGCAACTGGTGTAAATAACCTGCTCGCTTTTTAACAGAATTACATTTTAGTGTGAATGTTTCCTTTAATGCTCAACAACAATCTAGTGTTCAGGGTCAGTGGGTGATACAGTGCAGTATATAGTATTTAAAAGAACTACGTCGATAGGGTATAGACAAGGTGTCACATCGTACCACACGCAAATGCGGGGAAAGGCTGTTACCATGACTACTCAGCTGGGGAGTGTGTAACTATAGCAACAGTGTGTAACTATGTAGATACTCACATGGAGAAAGTGAGAAGATGGTTCCTCATAGGCTGGGTTTGGGTTAGCAGATTTTACACACACACACACACACACACACACACACACACACACACACACACACACACACACACACACACACGTTTTAATACCTAACAAACACTAAAACACAACCACAAACTCAACAGAAAGGGGCCCACATTCTGCTGGGGTGCTGCAAAGACACTCCTCCACAGATAATAACCAGGTTTATTATATTCCATATCCTGAATGTGATTAAAACCAGGAGAAGGCACAACAGAGACCAGTGTGGATGTAAAGGTGCTTAGTGACAGATTTCATGATGACATGAGTCAGACCAGGCAGAAAGTGCGACTAAGGTGCATGTGTGTGTGTGTGTGTGTGTGTGTGTGTGTGTGTGTGTGTGTGTGTGTGTGTGCGCATGTGTTCGTGTGTTTGCACCTGAGTTTGGTGTGGCTGAGGAGGTGGCTTGGCTAGTCTGTGAAGAAACACTAGCAGCGTCCACAGCGGTTTTCATGACATACAGATTAGCCTCCTCCTGGAACTTTAGGATGTTCTTCTTGTACCGAATCCTCTTGTTTCCGAACCAGTTGGCCACCTGAGACAGTTAGAGAGGTAAAAAAGAAAAAAGAAAGTAAATTACAAGCCAAGAGATTCATTGTGATTCATTACACTAAACCACGTCCAAGTATTAAATCTGTGCTTCATTCATTTCTTTATGTTCCAAAGTTTTCTTTTTTCCTCAGTGTGTTTTTGATGCCCTGACCTGAGAAACAGTGATGGAGCACTTCTTGGCCAGCTCCTCCTTGGCCTTCTCACTGGGGTAGGGGTTTGCCAGGTGGGAGTAAAAATATTCATTTAAAATCTCTATCGCCTGCTTGCTGAAGTTTCTCCGTTTCCGCCTGTCAGAAAAGTGTCGATTGCAACATGTAACTGTCAGAAAACAGCCAATACTCTTCTTCACCGGGTTGTAAATACACTTTGACACACACTGGAAGACTTAAGTTGAGAGGAGTCAGGAAGATAAACAACCTGGCATCCAGGAACCTGGAGCGGAGGATCATGACAGCTTCACATGTGCTCTGCTTTAACTGCATCTGGATAGCGCTGAACTTGCGGAGGATGATTTCCACCAGTCGCTCGTTCTCTTTGGGTGAGGTGGGTCGTGTGCGGGACTGTTCCCTCAGCAGGTTCGTCACATGGTTGGTGAATTCACTGCAGGCCTGCATGCGAGGAGGGGTGAGTAGATCAGGTGTGATGGCGAGACAGAAGGACAAAGAAAGGATTCAAACATACTCACACATGTGTTGTTGAGCCATTCACTGACCAAAATAATAAAAAACAAAAATACTATATTTAGAAAAAATGGTAGCTCAGTCATATGGTACATTGTAATTATTCTATAATTGTTACAATAAACAACTGTATTTTTTCCTAACTTAAAAGCTTTACTGAGAATTTTTGTCCTAAAGTTTCTGTAAAAACCTCTTCTAACTTTTTTGCCGACATATCAAACCTGTTCATATATCTCCAGCTCAGTGTGGTAGATCTGTCGTATCTGAGCAAGCTTCTCTCTGTAGTCTGCGTCTTCAAAGCATCCATCATCAGGCGATCCTCCAGCCGCTGCTGCAACAGCTGCTGCCGCTGCAGAGGCCCCGCCCCTCTCAGGACCCGCAACCCCCTCCGCTAACAGCATGTTGTCCAGTCGCATGATCTGAGGGTCTGGAGGCTCCTCTTCTTGGACGCCTCGGATACTCAGGGCTGTGGAGATGTAAAGAAACTGTCATGGCATCATCAGGTGTGATTTAATCCTTATTTTTTTGTTTTTTAAGGGGCCTTGATTGGCAATGAAAACATGTTTGGATATTCTACCTGGGTCATCCAGAGATCAAGTTTTATATGCTCAAAATTGCCACAAATTATTATCAATAGCACTGGGAAGAGAGTGAAACTCAACAAAAGACATTAAAGGGTGAAAAGAGCCGAGGGAAATGGGAAGCAGAATAATAACCTTGTATATTGTGCTTATGTAACACTGTAATGCTAATTCAGAAATCCTGCCTCAGGATGCACACTGCATGAGGATAAGTTTGTACAGCTACATGGCGTCAGTAAACACTATGCACACAACCCACTGGCATTCAGTCCAATTTTTAAGATGCTTCCAAAAATTCCTGTTGGTAAGTAGCATGTTTCAGTGTCTACAATATAAATGGATAAATAAGATATTTTTGCATAATAAGTAGCTTCTTTGCAGTTTTTATATCACTGTGATTAACTATTTTATTACACTTTGAAGGATAAATATAGTCATTGTGTCATGCTGTGTACCCACTTTGTGATGAAGAAATAAAAGGATCTCATGAATCAAACGTGATGTACTGTTTGTGGTTTGGTGTACAATGTTTTCTCTTTTCTTCACATTGGCATTTTTCACTCTGCACACCACAGCATACGGCATTACTTGTAGTACTTTTTGTGCAACGTACCGGCACAAACTAAGGGATTTGATGGAGTCTTTTCGAGCACAACTACAGTTTCTCTTTGCAACCAGCAGAGGGCACAGTAGCTCTCAGTACTTGAACCCACATACATTATTTCCACACTATATGTTCAGGTTTTTTTATTTTGGTCCTTCCTCCCATTTGTTTGCTCAAACACAAGGTAGAAAATGTATCATCTGCTAGGCACTCAAGAGACAAACTCCAGTTCTTAACCTCACATGCTTTAGACAGGTTTGGCCCAGTCTCTTCCAAGACAACACATAACAACGGCCACTTGATGATCTCTACATTAGAAT
This sequence comes from Seriola lalandi dorsalis, assembly GCF_002814215.2. NCBI lineage: Eukaryota > Metazoa > Chordata > Actinopteri > Carangiformes > Carangidae > Seriola > Seriola lalandi. The sequence continues at coordinate 532,220 of NW_019525207.1, read as the reverse complement.
GACCTACAAAGAAAGTAACACTGCTAGAACAACTCCTCACTGGTTCAGACACACAGTCTAAGCAGACAGCGTAGCTGAAGTTCAGGGAAATCTAGTTTAATAGGAAGAGCCAACAGCATAAACACTGGATGTTATAAGAAGGCTCCAGCACTGTTTTTGGGGGCGTGTTTGCTGTCGGCAGTAGTGGAGATCAAGTCTAAAGCAGCATCTGTTGGTCTGTTCACTGGGGCTACTGGAGTGAGAGAGGAGAGGACAGAGACAAGAAAAACACACTGACATGGGGCGAGGTTTAAGAAAAGAGAAACAGTAGCTGTTACTATGGTAGCGATGCCAGCTTTCCTTGGCATCCCTGAACCAAAAAAAGACACTCACACACACACACACACACACACACACACACACACACACACATAGCCATAATTAACGGCAGTTCTTAAGGAGTGACTAAAGATCCTGTGAAAAATGAGAGCTCATTTGAGAGGTCGTTAGTTTGCACTGTTATGCAAATTAGGAGGCAATTACAAGGTAGTTCCACGGATCGACTCACATTGATAATCCCATAACGAGGCCAATGACAGCTTCTGCATCTGGCTCACCTCTACAGTACACACACACACACACACACACACACACACACACACACACAGATATACACAGTTTTTACCCCTCTATAAGACAAGTATCAAGCGGTACTACTACAAGTGCACTGCACTGGATAACCTTGATGTTATTTCTGAGAATTTGAACACTGCTCCTAACCCAGGACAACATGGCAGATTAACATCATACTATAAAAGACAGCAACTCGCAGGCACAAACACACACACACACACAATCATGCCAGTACAGTCAACATAAATGTCCTGAATGTGCACATGTATAAGTGGCTCACATGGCTGCAGATTACAAAGAGGATCACCCTGTGTCTCGGAGGTATGGATAAAGAGGGGTCGTAGGGGGAGTTACAGTTTACAAAGACATGCTGCTCCATGTCTACACCCCCCTTTCCCTTCCTCTTTCAATTACACATCCCTACTTTCCAACATCCCAACCCCAAGAAAAAAAGGAGGTTGATCAATACAACCTGATATATGTGATAAAACAAGGTAAAAAGATGTTTTTTTACTTCATACTGCGTTGTTATTGTGTTACACTGAGAGATGTTTCTAATATGACTAAGAAGTCTGAGAAGACTTAACTTTTGAATATAACACACAATTCAACAGAACCATAAACTGCAGCCTCCAAAATGAACATGAAGCTGAATTAACACTCACGTAAAAACATTTAAACAAAACCTTCACATTGTGACGTTTAAAGAAGGTAGGATGTATTGTTGGACTATTGTATTGGACTGTTAGCAAGGTGTACCTAATAAACCGGCAACTGACTGTATAACAAAACAGTCGTGTGAGGAAAGTGAGGACAGCCACAGAGTGGGTAAGAGAGAGAGAATCACTGGTATTTGAAGGAGGTGAGGTCCTATTCATGTTAATTAATTCATAATTAGTTTGGGCCAGCCTACAAGACTGCCCCCACCGCCTGACACTGGGCAAACATTCACACAGACACTCGCACACAGTTTGAGCGGAGATGAGCAGTGGCAGAGTAAATCCAGCTTTGTGAGTTCAGTTGGGGCCGTTGGCGATGAACTGTCCCCCACTGAGAGTCTGTTTGTACTGACAGGACTCTGGGGTCTAGAGATAATCAACTGTTTGCCAAACCATGAAACACAACCATTAAAGCCTCCACGTCCAACTCATCCATCAATCTGTCCATCCCTGACCATATTCTTCTCACTAAATCTCTCCTTCTTTTTGTTTCTTTTCCCGTCCGCACCTCCCGTGTTTGCAGCGCTCTGTCTTTTGCCTCTGTCCTATTTTGTGGGGATGATAACGAATGGTGTGTTATATGGGGAATAACATGACGAAGGGGTATGGAAGGAGAGAAAAGAGGAGGAAACAGGACGACAGGGACATAGGCAGATATATCCAGATGAGGGGGTTGTGTTTGGGACTGCTGCAGTCATGTGACGTGTTACACCGATGAGTACGTACCGAGGACAAAGAAAAGGTAACAACAACTGCCCATCGCCTTTTTCACGCAAGTTATTCTCTTTACCATGAACAAGGCCACTTTATTTTCAGTCAATCCCTCATACAGTGTCCTGCTGCCATAAAAACTCAATTAAGCACAAAATGTGTGTTAATGCACCGCTGAAAATAGTCCCCAATAAATGCTCCGTTCACTTCTGTTGGAGTAACTTTTAGAGAAACCCAAAGAAACTAACCTAAGAAATTACACACCCTTTTTGAAAAATCAAACTATATATATATACGTGACCCATTTTTAAAGAATTACATCCTCAATAGGTGCAAATTGACTTGGAGCTGAATTCTGTAACTTCAAGCTGTGAGGGTGTGAAAAAGCTAGATGGTAGACAACAAGTTGTACTGGAAACGCTCTATACCTCCTGCTGCCAACCTCCGGCTTCCCCTGTGAAGTGAATGAAATGAGGCAATAATAACCTTCTGTGTAGTTCACACTTCCCTGTGCTTCGTGTGGAAGGAGCGCTCCACTCAAGAGTGAAGTAAAGTCCCTTTACTGTAAATTCAGAACCACTGCTGTGCATCAGTGGGGTGGGACTGAATGAGGATACCGAAGTCAAGACATAATATTTAGATCTTCTTAGCTATAAATCTTTGTATCAACCATCCCGACACCGCTCAGTTTATCCATGTAAATCACAAGAAATGAGAGCTACTTCAACATCACATCATCTTAACCTCCCAACATTAATCACCCAGATTCTCTGACGATCCTGTTGCTCCCATGAATTTCTCAGTCAAATGCGTCTGTTGTTATGACGCTCCTCCAGCAGTAGTGCTTCTAGCCTTTTCACCATCTGAGCATATGGAGGAGGTCATCATCAAAAATCACCAAGGCAGCCAGCAGAGGATGAGTTTTAGAAAAATCCCACCACACTCTGAAGGCGCGAGTGTGCGACACACTGAGCACAAGAGCAAGAGAGGGAGAAAGAGAGACAACGCATTAATAACAAGTCGCAAGAGGTGATAAGAAGGCTGGGAAAATGTAGCTGGACTAATATAAAATCTGCTTATCTGTCTCCGATCTCTCTCTCAGTCTCTGTTGCAGATGTGTCATCATACGACTCACTATCAAAGATATAAATGACAGTGAATTAAATCTTCAAAATATTATGAAATTAATATTACTTCCCCTTATCATTATATCACAATTCAACCTCATCTGATGAAATACTTATAATCCTGAAACAGGAAGTTCAACATAATGTATGAGCATGTAAACTCTGGGGTTAATCCCAACTACAATCATGACTGTACTGAAAGAACGTAACCTAATCAGCATGCAACCTTTTTTCTTCACTGGCTTATGTAAGAAATAAAACAAATAAAAAGTGACAAACGGACAACTTACCTGTCCTTTCTTTCATCTCACACAGGACACTGAAGAGGGCTGGTTTCATTCTGTGGTAGTTTAGAGCGTGTTTCCTTGTATGGAAATGAAAGGCAGGAAAACAGCGTGTTACATTATTTGGTAGATTTACAGACTACATGCTACAGACACTGTCATCCAACAACATTAGATCATGGAGACACAAAGCAAGTTAGTGCTGAACTGAGTGTGAAACCAGACCTGTTTAGGCCTTTGACTGAAAACAGGCCTGAGCACATGTCTGTCCAATTCACCTGAACTCTCTCACCTTAGTGAGGAAAGAGAGAAAGAGAGAACAGAAGAGAGGAGGAGAACAAACTCTGTGTCTATAGACATTTTGGGGTTAATAATCACTATTATGATAAACTGTGAATTTCAAGGTGCCTGTCCTGTAAAACATAAAACCTCTTCAGTTTGATATTCATTATCTGGCACTGGTTTCTGTTGGATTACAGGTGGCAGGTGTTTGTTTGTTGATCAGGTATGTGGAGTTAAAGTTGTTAGTGGTTAGTGGTCCTCAGCAGTATTGGGGTTGGGGGCTGTTTTTATAATATTATAGAGGGACACTGTGATGACATGTTCTGTCTTCTATCAGGCTCTGGTCTTGTGCCTCTGTTATTACCTGGCCTGGGCCTCGTCCAGCCTCTCCTCTGTGATGGCCATGATCTGCTGGAGGATGTCACCAATGTGCTGCTGCGGCTGGCCGAAGTTATGATGTTTCCTTATGTCGTCAGGATCACCTGCGTCCTCCTGAGACAGTCCAGTTACTCCAATATGAGCCGACATCAGGCGGACCTGGTCCTCCATACCTCCACTGTGGCTCTTATCCTAATGAAGAGGGACAGATGGGAGGAGGAGGTCTACAAAGGCCCTAACTCTCAGCACTTAGATTACTGAGAGGTTGAAAAGTTTTTCAAGAAAAAACAAAACAAAGTGTCAAAAGTGACAACATGTGATGCTTCAGCTGGACGGTTGTCTTCCCTCATAACAAAATAAAGAGCAGCAGTTTTACTAATCTGAAAAGGGGCAAAAACAACTCAACTATGGCTCTACAGACTGTGGTTCTTCTTTACCACGGGAGGGCACAATTCATCAAATATTACAGTGTGTGTCTGTTGTACTCAGGTCTGAAAAGACAAAACCAGGAGGCCTCCGAAGGGTTGGAAAAGCTTAAAGAGAAAATATAAGGTATTGTAGACGGTCACACAAGGAGAGAGGGTTTGATATGAGCAACAAACTAACTCATTCCTGCCCTACATGACACGGCCCTTTCCCAAACCGCAGTCTCTTAAATATTAAAGAGAACACTTTAATTAAGCCACAGCATTTCCTGGGCTGAATGTTGTTAAAAGGTTATTTATCTGTTGACCTGGAAGTCCCTCTGATGTCGCAGTCTCTGCCCGCTCCCCCTCCAGTCATGGGTCCCGTCCCTGCTCGGTCATTAAAAGTGTGAACCGACAGGGGAACCTACAAGGCGGTCTAGGAAAGGTCTCCCCGAGGAGCTTCCTCCATCAGGTTTGGTCCCAGTCTCACACGGCGGGGTTAGTGCTATAGGATGATGCTTATTCCTCTTTTATTTCCCCACACGGCTCTGGAGCAGTTTTGCTGCTCCACTCTTCCCAGACAAACACCACGGAGCAATGCTCTCCACCGTCTAGACACGCAACATGAATACAGGCAACTTCCGCTCAAACATTTCAAATTAATACACTAACATGTTTGATTTGACAGCAGAATTCAATGTAAAACGCCAAAACATACAAACGCTCCAGTCCGAAGACTAATAGAAAAATGCAGATATAAACGATATTTGTAATGTGCCTCGGTTTTTACAATTGCATTAGGCGCCAGTTCTGTGTCTGGATGTCTGAACCTTTATTTCTACTCATCAGCACCTGACAATGGCAGAATTATTACATTAGCATAATAATATCCATCAATCCAAATAAATTGCCTTTTCTGCACAGGGTCGTCCAAAGTTTGTGTCCCAGGAGACAACGGTAGAGAGGTATGGGTCTCAAACAGTCCAATTTTGGCATTGAAAATGACACGTTTTCATTGTCAAATTTTGTTTTCAATGCCAAAATTGAATGCCACTGTTCTAGACTCATAGAGAGACATGTATACTCTGGACAGCTCACCCACCAATTACAGTGCTGCATTAAACACACATCACCTGCATATCTGCCCTAATCCATTAGCTCTATTGTGAGACAAGAGATATGACTACTGCATGTCTACAGCAAAATGATTTTTACAGCATACCCATGTCAACTCACCTTGACTGACATGGTCACTGAAATACAGTGGCTGCAGAATATTCATAAAAACTCGCACTTCTGAAACATTACTTACAATAATGTTCGCTACCTTGCAAACACAGATAACCAACACAGAAATGAAACAGTTGTCCAAGTTGTGCACTGTTGTAGTTTTATTACTTTTATTTTGAAATCAACACTGATTAAATTCCGGTCGTGTTCTGAGTGTTTGTGGTTGTCTTGACGCAGCTCTCCATCAGTAGGCCAATGCCTACGGCTCCGGATTGTGCTGCAGTTTGATTTGAAACCGGGAAGATGCCACCATTTCACCATGGAAACAATGTTGTTCAGTCTGATGCAGATCAGTTTTTTGTTTTTTAAATAAAGATGAATATTTGTTCAGATATTGGAGGCTAGAGCCTTACTGTGTGGCTTCTGAAATGTTGTCTTCACCACTGATTCATTTGTTTGTGGCAAGACTTCAATGGTTTCTGATGATAGTAGTATAATATCATATTGTTAAATATATTTAACACCAAATTCTTGCTACTTCAGCAAAGTTTCATTGAAATAAATAATCATAATCATAAAAAAAAAAAAATCATTTTAATTGTTTGGGTTGAACATGAGCAAGTCCCCAGCATCTTGCCAGGATCATAGGCCATAGTGGTCTCATGTGCACTTCTGCACAAGTTGTGGGGAAGCCCTGTGTGTACCTGTGTGTGAACTTGGATGATTGAAAATCAGACAGACACCAGACAATATTGTTTTTGTTTGGTTTTTTGCTCAATTTGGTGTGATTGAGACTTCATCCTTCTGAGAAGCTTGTGCTTGTGTTCTCATGAGTGAGGACATGTGTCTGCTGGCCGATCGATGGAAAAGATGAATGACTCCTAGCACCCAGCAAGAGTCTATCACTCTCATATTTACTTCCACCTCACACACAGGCTGATTCACAGCATACAGACATTACGACACACATGTATTCACTGGCAATTTGCCCCCCTTTCCCCTGTCTTAGTCTCAGCAGATTACAGCTGGCTCGTTCTAATTAATTAGCCAATCAACCAATAAGGCTAAATACTTTGAATAAACACTGATTTCTTTCTTGATCAAGATGGAACAGTCCACCTGCTTCAACCCCCCTACAACCTCCCCCTGTGGTCTGCTCTGCGTGTTGCCATGTCAACAGGGACCTGTGCACCTCTGGATGCTCCAATCAAGTGTCCCCTCTCAATTTCACACTCACACATATTGAAGCTGATTCAGTCGTGTGTCTCTGTCTGTTAGGAGTGTGTATTCTCTCTAGCTATCAAAGGGTCTTAATCCTTAATGATATATCGAGCTGAAGTCTTAAGCTGGAGCAAGCCTGTGTATGCAGCTGCCTCCATGTTGTGTGAGGAACATTATAATTAAAGATAAAGAGTCATGTCTTTTTCTCTGTACTTGTGTATTTCTCTGTACTCACAACAGATGATACTTTCACTTTGGGAAAAATAAGAAGACCCTAACGCCAGAGTAGTGTCCTCAGTTAAACATTCCCTGTCTGGATTTCATCCAGCTGCTGCTGTTAGATAGTATATTAATATTATTTTCAGTCAGTCCACAAAGTGTGCAAATGAAAACAGAACATTAAAGGATAAAGCTGGCACTATTCTATATTGTTTACTGTCAACAAATCCTATAAAAACACCAACATCACAGGTCCATTTCTTTTGGTTTTATCTTCCTTGTCTGTGGCGCTCAACTCCATGCTATGCCTGCTGATTTTGGCCAGAGAGATAAATCTTTTAAAAAGCGTTTGAAATATTTGGTTTCATCTCATGAAAGGCTGGTTAATTCTCCAAAACAGCTGGACACTTTTTTAATTTTAGCAAAATACTAAATAAGCAAACAGTAGGCTTTGTTGGGGACTACTTTCAGCTGTGGATGAATACACATTTGTGCCCTAGTGTGCATTAGTGAATATTTACAAAAGCAGTATAGTGTATGTCGGAGTGACTTTTAGATAAATATATCATGCAGTTTTCAGACAGAAACTGAGGTCTGTTGCACAGAGGAATGACCTATAGCACTTCTCCTCATCTTACCTCTTCCATTATCCTCCTCTCCCCTCTCCTTAACCTCAGTTTCATGAAGCCTAAATGAGAATTGATCCTGCTGTCAGCACTCCCTCTAGGCTGCACCACACAAACATATCCTGTAGCCTTTTGTGAGCGAGCTAAAACAGACTCAATGTTCATCTCTTCTTTGTCATTTAAGTACATTACCAGCACAACCCGCTTTTAAAAAGGCCAGAACACAGAGAAGAGTTCGTGTACAAACTACTTTAGACGAAAGAAGCACTTTGAATTGCAGCTGTGAAAACGGCTTGTTTAATTTCACACAGCTGTAATGCTGCCCTCTTGCGTTCGCACTTGAGTTTGCATTTAATGACGCCAGACGTCTTGCCGCGTGGTGTGACGGGAGTTGGAGTCAGAATGGATTCAGTACTTCCTGCTTTGACGAGGAAGACCAAGAAATTTCGGCTGATAACTAAGAAGTTGTTTGCCTTCCGAACCATAACACCTCGAAGAGACAGAAGTGAATACAAACGCAAAGTAAGTGTGTGTTTTTATGATTTTATTCGTTGACTCACGAAACAAAAAGATTTGAGCTAATTTTGAACAAGAAACAGCGAAGTTTTGTCAATGGAACAATCGCTAATTGTAAGGTAAACTCGGTTTGTCATTAAAGTACATGGAATATGACTCCAAAACAGCCTTTATTAATAATTAACATTGACAATTAATATTTTTTGTATTATTAATATAAATAACTGATAACTTAAAGAATGTAAAAGTGTGTAATGCGGATGTTAGAGTTGCTGGTAAAGCAGTTAAACTGTCAGAAATCAGCAAGGATTGATTTACCTGCATCTGGCTGGTGATGATTTCTCACACAAATACTAAAATAGAAACAATAACAATAAGTGCCACGTAAGTAAGCATAGGCGAGTCAATCAATAAATAAATAAATGTCTTAACATCTGTCCTAACTTCACAGTTCACATTAAATAGGGTTCTTTTTTTTCCATTAGTTTCTGGCATTTGTTCCTTAAAAATGAATCACTCACCCTCATAAATTTACTTTACTGTTTTTTTCTTTAAACTGACTTATTTTATTCCTTTTTTCTGAATTTTGCTTTATCTTGTGAAAATTGAGGACAGTTTTCAGTTTCTAGCCATATGACAATTAATAAAAATTCAAAGTCACAACCCAAAAACGTTCAGAGTTGAGAATAATATACCATGAGACAATATGAATTTGTCTATAATGAAATCAATTAGGAGGGCTGCTTTATATTTTTATATGATTTTTAACAAGAATGTAAAGTTGTACTTTGATTTGTTGAGTACGTGATCTCAATATCAATATGATGATATAAAATCACACATACATTGATAGAAGATTTTATTCATATCAACCACCCCTGCTTTCTATCAGAATGGGGGCGTTTGACAAAAGAACTTTAAGATATAAAAACGTCTCATACAAAGGGAACTGCAGAACATCCCAGAATAAACTTCCACTTCCTTGTCAACTAACTTGCTGCCTTATTTAGGGATGAATTTTTGCACTGAACAGTTTCTTTCTGTCCTTGAATGGATAACGATAACTCAACTATTTAGACTGAATTCGATCGTTCTGTCCTGGACAATGTATCCTTGGGATAACATGAATTCTTAGACTGAATCGTAGCCTGTTTACCTCTGTGAGTCCCCTGTGAGTTTTGTCACACGGACACAACGACTTGGCTCTCTAATGCCATTAAGTCCCAGAGAGAGGACACTCCTACAATAGTTAAAGATAATGGAAACCTCTGCCACCACAATAATCTCATGTTTACAATCATGAATGGACTACACTGATTAAAATCAAAACTAAATAGATTTTTATATTCAACACACATCTGAATTTCTGTTCTTCTTTCCCCTCTAACATCCTGATATACAGCTCTTTGCTTGTCTTCCCCAGATGTCCTTGATGGAGCGCGGGGGAGTCCGCCCAATTACATCAGTGGCGTGGACCTCCAACACCAGCACCTGCCCCAAAGACTTCACCATGGTAAGAACAGAGATGTAGATTTAATGTTTATACAGTTTAATATATACAATAGTTCATTGGTGTCGCTAAATCTTCCCTTACTTGTTTTTGTAACTGACAAGCTGAAAGATCCACTCCCTGCTCTCTTCTGTGCTTTCATCTGAGCCCTAAACCAATCTAGAAAAACTGACATGTAACCAGAGTGGTATGATCCATGTCCTTAGCCTCAGCAAGAGCGGGAGCAGCTGTATTCGTAGCTGGGCTTCACTGAGTTGTAAACGATTAATAGATTCTTTCTGAAGGCTAAGAGAGAGAGCGTTGCAATGGTTTTGTCTGCTCATAAAAAAGTTGTGTGCAGTATTTTGCAAACGGAGGAAAGGTCTGAAGTTTGCGCTCCCAGATTAAAATGAAGGGAAGAAGAGATTTATATCCACAATGCCTCGCAGTGGAAGGAAAAGTGGAAACACTCACAGTGAAACATGTATGGATGGGGCTGAAATTTGACCAGCCATATTATTTCAGTCTGTCTCATCATAGACAGAGATCAGTTACAATACCCAGTATGTCAGCAAGGTCCAATACAAAGACAGTGCTGCAGCCTCTGAGTCAAATGTTGTTGGAAAGTTTTAGTAGGACAGTGTGAGTGTTGAGCTGGAAACTTGACCTCTGAGAAACAGCTTGGTTGTTTAAAAGTGCCGTCAACTGACTGTAAACTTCCTTCTCTGAAGATCCAGCAGAAAAAACAGGACGCTGTGCAGCCATTGGATGTAAAAGTCTAATATTTATAGCTTGAATGAACAGCATCGACAAACTATTCAACAATAACTGTAGTCTAAATCGTACGAATTGGTACAGTTTTTTCATCTTGTCCTCAAGTGGACCGAGCACATTTGTTTTTCCTGAGCGCTGCCTGCTTCTAATAAACAGCTCCACACTCAGGAAATGCAGAAGCTCAACCACAGTCTCATTCTGTTGACCGGCATCAAATTGACTGCAGGTAGATGGGAGCTTCTGACTTTCCCCTTGACTGAAAAGTCCAACTGTTGAACCACCACTAACATCAACCGCTCTCTTTACGCCTCAACTCATCATGTTACTTGCCTACTTTTAATTTAATGAGACATGTTCATGATGTCAGATGTGGGATATCTAACTGGTACCCGTTCTCTTCTCAATCCCTCTGACCTTGTGCAGATCAGCATCACAGAGGACGGAGCAGCAGCGAACTTCACACGCAGCTTTGCGATAAAGTCCGGATATTACATCTGTTACAGCAAGGTAACAGTGATGAGGAGCCTTGCATACTTTTTAATAGGGCTGAACAATATGCAAAACCTTTTTAAATTTCATTTTCATTGAAAAACATTTTTAAAATGATGATGATGGGATTTTTTGCTCGGGCTCTTACCAAAGGAGCATGATCCCCTTACATCTGGAGAATATGATTTTGCATCTCTGTAGCACCACAGTGCTTCATTTATGGTCTGTTTATGGTTGGTACCTTTATCAAAAAACTGCAGCTCCTGCCTGTCATTTGGATATTTCACTTGGCGATTTCGATTATATTTCGACTAATTGTGCAGCCCTACTTTTTAATAACTATATTACTTGTGTCTTTGCAGTACCACAATAGATCATGTACGTTTCCCACCAGCCGTTGCACTTGTCCCTCCTGTCTTCACACATGGACTGTATCTCTCTCTCTTTATAGGACCTGACAGGTGGTATGGTAGTGTCAGACATTCAGCTTATTTCTGACAAGGACTCTATTCCTCATGGTTACTGCTACATAGCGGAGCACCTCGAACCCAGTGAGTACACACACACAGAGTTGTAAATACACAGTCCTAATATGTGATGCAGATTTTACGAATGTGTGTCTCGTTTACTCACTGCCTTTCTCTCTTTGTGTGTGTGTGTGTGTGTGTCTGTGCGTCCAGAGGCCTCCGTTTCGAAGAAGAAACGTGTGTGTGTGCGCGTCGCCCCAGTCGGCAGTGTGGACACAGCTGTGTTGGATATCAAACTGACAGCCAAAAGCAAAATGATGTTGCAGCATTACACATACGTGGGGTTGGTAGCGCTCACACATACAAGCATTTGACTTTCCCCTCTTTTTTAATCAATGCATTTCTGAAATCAGTCAACTCAAATCAACACAGTGGTTATTTAAAGTGGTTTATTTAAAGGCTGTTATTAATGTGTCATTAAATGTGCCGTATCTCCAGAGACATCCATGGCTACGTGTTGTGGTGCAGGAAGGGATATTTTTCCAGCCCCGTACCCCAAACCAAACCCCGCAGTGTGAGCTTGGACCTCCGCACTCTCTCACTGGAGCAACCATCGCCCCTGCCCCTCAGACCCAGGTATAGTATTTTTTTAAATGTCGAATATAGAGAAGTCCCAATTGACAAAATTTGTACTTTTATTGGGGGATGATGTACCGCTCTAGTGTATACAGGTGTTTAAAACATCATCATATCACAGCTGGTCTCTCTTTATAAAAAATATAGGTAAAAAATAGGAGAAATATCTTTCTGCTTGTTTCCACAGCAACCCTCCTCCTCCACTGCCGCATGGTAAACTGAGTCAGAGACGCTACAGCCTCAGTTCAAAGGACAACTTGGACAAACCTGTCGACAGCAATGTCCAGGGAATCACAGGTACTCCAAGTCTCTCCTCATACGCAAGAACAATATAATTGATGCATCACATGTATTTCTCACTGCAGACAACCCACCCACCTGTAACATACCTTCACTCTCTGCAGCTCTAGATGGAGTTCCCTTTTGTCTGCACCCAAAATACGACGTCCAGGCAAACGGGACGGTAGGTTTGACATTTTCCCCGCTCACTTCATCTCTCCTTCTCTCCTTTCTCACTTCAGGCATCAAATAAAAACATGTACTCTTTGTCATATCTCTCTCTCTCTCGTAGACTCCTCACTTGAACTCCCAGTTAAACAACATCCGTATAAAGTCTCTCCAAGACATCGAAAACGAGGTTGGCTCACGTCTGACTCTTGATTTCAGCCATATCATTCTTACTGGAGAAGTGAGCACATCAACTTCTCCCAACAAAGAACATGCTCACTTTGTTTTGCTTTTGTTTTTTTCAGTATAACTACACTTTTACCGTGGAGGAATCTGCTGCCAAGAGGACCAGACCATCACTGCCAACAGGCGGCGCCTCCTCAGCTCAGTGATCCTTACACTTGGTCAAAGCAATAATTATTTTTGCTCTGTCCAGAGGGTGTTTTTTTTTTTTTTTTTTTTTAAGGATGACATCTCATATCGTGGTTCAGATGAAGGATGATCATGCCTACATTTAGGTTTATAAGATGAAGCTTTAAAGGGCTTTGGGTGTAAAGAATTTATCATAGCGTCGAGTCAATTGAAAGGTCATCTTAAGGGCACTTCCATTCCTCATGAGACAGACAATCATTTAGATGGTTTGGCTGCTTGGATGCCGTGCCATGTTTGTCCCTTAAATTCCTTTTTATTTTTACCCAGAATCTTCACACATCCCAAGTTTCTGTTTGCCAAAGGAAAGACCTGTTTGAATGAGATCATACATGTAATTATATTGTCTTATATTGTCTTCAGACTGTTCACCTTTTGTAGGAATGCAGCCTTTAAACATGTTACAGGGTTAAAGATGTAAAGGATCTATGAATCTGTCGAGTGGCTGCTGTGTGGGGCTTCTCATCTGGAGCACTGTCACCATCACCATCACCATCATCTTTGTTCTCAAAATTTAGAATAACTGCTAAAAATGAAGATGCACTTGCCGTTCATTTAAGACGTGTTCTACTCGCTCTGTTGTATGTTACCTGATATTCTGATATCCTCCTTTTATTGTTTCAGTTATTAACAATTTCTCAAGTGGAGCTGTAATATTCTATCAGGGCTGATCTTTGTGGAATAACTTTGCAGATGATGTTTAGCTGAACTCAGTAGATACACACATGTATCTAAATGTAGGATATAGTGAATTTCTTGTATGATGAGTAGCCTATTATTAGGTTTGTAGTATTCCAAAAAAATAATTAATATATCCTATTTTAAGGTGAAAGAAGGAAGGTTATATATTTTGCTCTTTGCGTTAGTCGTACTAAAACAAGATATGTTGGGGAAAAAGGGGGAGAGAATCTGTTTTTTTTAACTGTTTGGCGGAGTAAGCGCCAAATATTTATCTGCCTCATTGTACAATATATAATATGATTTTTTTTGTTGTTTATGTGACTGTGTAGCAGACTTTTATTGCATGGGAAAAAATAAAAACCTAAAAAACAACACTTCAGGTGTGTTGGTTTTATGCACAGTGTCACATTTCAGAAATTAAGACTGTACGATGAGAAATACAGTTTGAGAATGTAAATGTGTAACATGCAGGAGGCAAAGAGAAGAGGAGCAGTGTAGTATAGGAGCTGGAGCGATGTAGCTGGAGGTTCGACCTGCATCTGTCTGCCAGAATCTGCAGGAAGAAGCAGCAGCTGCAGGTTGCTTGCAGAGGCTGTTGTCGGTGGTCTGGGCGGTAGTTGCCGGGAAGAATCTGCAGGTGGAGGGGCAGTGCTGGCAGGTGGAAATGGCTGGAGATGGAGGTCCAGACTGCAGCTGTCTGACAGAATCTGCAAGTGGAGACGGCAACTGCCAAATTTCTGGCAGTCAACTCATGAAAAAATGGGAGCAAAAACAAAGTGTTGCGTTTATATTTTTGTTCAGTGTATATACCATGACATGCCTTTTACAGGTGTCATGACAACGACAAAATCTGTAATTGTATGTCTTGAAGACATGCTGTAAAGTGAACATTCAGCCCAAACCTTTCCTCAAATTATAACATTTGAATCAGTCAAGATAATTCACTTTAACAGATGTGGCCCCTACGTGGACTCTCTACTCCTTCAGGATGTGGTAGCAGTCCTCCACCACATGAGGCCGCAGTAGCACAAAACCTTTCAGTAGAGTAAAAATTGGAGATGAATATGGACGTCCATGAGAGCAGATGCATCATTAGTTACACGATCTTTAGATAAAGGATGCCACTATTGAAATTGTCAAAATATCTGAGGCCTTGCAAGTTACTTACTCACACTCTTTTCTATTCGAGGAATTGTCGCAAAAGTTGACTGGAATAACTGCACATACATCTATGATACAACATTTAGACAGTAAGTATTAACAGCGTAGTTTCCCACAGAAGAAGTGAGAGGATGTGCAAACTGTGGGACACCTGATAACAAGATAAACTTCCTCCTTTACAAAGAAGTGCTCTTCATTTAGAAGACTGTTTTAAATTAAATGTTGAGAGTAAAACCTGAATTTCTTCACCAACTGTAAATAATGAATGAAAAATACACAATTGTTCTGGCTGAAGCAAAATTCCACAACAACACAAAATGGTATCTGCTGCAGAAACACAAAACGAGTCATGAGCCGTAGAGTTGGAGGGAAATTAGTGATCTGTCTGAAACAGGTGCTGGCAAACAGAGAGAACTGATCAGTTCCCTAAAACACAGCAGAGGCATGTGATGTTAACAAGTCTCTTATATCAGGACTTTCTGTATGTCTGACTTTTACATCACTAATATGCACAGACACCTAGTGCATTTCAAATGCCATTTTCTGATCCACGTTTGCCTCATCTGTTCATGTTTCCATCTTTGCTTCTTTCTCCTGCCATGTTCAGGATTTCAAGCCAAGCGATAGTGATCAAGCCAACACAGATTTAAAGGAAGTGAGTGTCATGGAGAAGTTACAGTCTTTGGAAACATTGGAAATATCACGTGTCACACAAAGCAGATTTTGATGGACAACAACTTAAATTGCCATTAAGGTACTGTGATATACTTCTGATTGAAAGGATAATAATAATATATCAATTATTGGCTGTATATGGTATACTCAAAGAGGAAGGTGATGCATTTTACACCATGTCAGGGAAACAAAGTACTTTTTCAGAACTTCAGATCTTTTATAAACCAGTTATTGAACATAGAGAGTTGTTCATTTAATCTTAGTATGCATAGGTTAATTAGGTTTGAGTTAAATGGATTCATAGATACACTTTTAAGTTCACGGTTCACTATTTAGCTTCGCTGTAATTAAGTCGTAATGAGTTGGAGGTAGACATCTTTTTTTTCTAGCAGTAGTCCTCACAGGAAAGACAGAAATGGGTCCCATTGCAACAGCACTGCAAAGCTAAGCATCAGTCGTGGTTGCACTACAGCATGTTCTCGATGTGAGGCGACAGTGCTAACCACTTTATCACTTTATGCCGGCCTATACTGCATGATAGAAAATTTTATAAACATTCAGTCATTGTATGAGGAAGTAGCAGACATTTATTCAGAAATGAATCAAAACATGCACAATACATTACACCCTTCATTATTCTTTGCATTATTTTTTGCAAACAAAGCAGTGACCACAGTTGGACATCTTTTCCTGTATGTGGCCACTTTCCCTGCAGCACAGTAACAGCATCCACACAAAGCCGACCGATCTGAAAACATTTATATATAAAAGCACATATGAGCATATTCAGGTTGTGAGGACGTAAGTCCACAATGAAATGCCAAAACAATAGGAACACTTTCTTCTTGGCAATGATTGGATTGTCCTGGGTTTAACAAAGACGTCTGCAGAGTTGGGATGCTGAGTTATGGAGGTAATTTAATTTCACAGATCCAGAGCTTTAGATTATCACATGATAAGTCATTCCAGTTATTTTCCAATTGATGCATCATCACTTCTCCACAGTTTTCAGCTGTGTTTCCAGGGCCACTATTGTTAGGCTCATCACTCGCCCAGTAGCTGAAACCAAAAAACAAAATATACATTTTTATAAAGAACACAAGAAACATTTCCTCTGCCATGTTGAACAGCACACTATCAGTTCAAATGTAATGAATTAGAAACAGACTTTGATCGCCACTAATACTATTTTTAACACAAGAAGATTTAAAGCTTTTTCTTGCTTAGAGACTGAAAAATGTGTGAACCTTGTTGTCAGTGGAGTCCCATCAACCCATTTCCATGTCCCCTCTGTCTCACTGTCAGTGAGTCCAATCCACACATTCTTCTTCGACTGTCTCGTGAAATCCTTTTTATAGAGAAAATAACCATCAATAACTTAAACTTAACTTGATTCCATCCTCCACCTCAGACAATGTGCGTTCATCAATGTGTTTTTAATACGTACACATAGACATACTGTACCTGTTCTTCTTTGCTGTTGATAATCATCAGGTCTGCACCTTTTTGAAGACAGTCATTTCTACTGTCTTGCCAGGTTTTCTTGGTAGAAGAAATGTAATAGATACTATCGCTGAAATACACCCATCCTTTTTGAACATAAAGACAAACAGAAGCATCTCATTAACAACAAGAATTAACAAATTATTTCTCATTGGGATGAAAGGGAGATTTGTTATTTTTTTTGTTATAAAAGGGGAAAAAGTAACAGCTACTGCTGCTGTATGGTTGAACTGTTATGATGTCCTGTGCTCTTAATTGAACTGCCTTTGTTCTTTTAGTGAACAATGAACCTTAATCCAAACTAGTCTTTATTGTATCATCAAGAACCTGTGACACCACGGTGACCTCAGTATATCTCCACTAAACATCAAACCGAGCAGATGCCTGATGCTACAGAGTAACTTCAAACACTGTGTTTCAGAAGCACAGGCAGAATAAGTGTTCACTATTCATAATCTTATTTTATTATATATGGAGAATATTGGCACTGACAGGAGCTGACTGTATGTAACACACACATATTCTCCCAATGTCCCACTCATACATCTTTGGATCATTGATTATTGATATAATTAATTTCAACCTCATACTCACCTAGGCCTATCAGGATCCTCTTCAACTCATCTCTCTCTTCAGTCAGGGAATCACGCTGTGAAACTGTCATTTTAAGTGGAGAGGTGACCATTATTTTCTCACTCAGTCAGTTATGTTCACAAGCAAACACTCACTTCACTTTAAAACTGTGCCACTTTGTTATTGATGTGGAGAGAAACTAACTAAATGAACTAGAATATTTAACTGGGAACTTTCTAAGTAACATAACACTTATGACTTGCACGCTGTGAAATCCAAGCTCTTCTTACTGATGTAGTTTGATCATCATACTCACCAGAGGTTTTCAGCTTCCTCTCCAGATCATCTCTCTCTTCAGTCACGTTTTTACATCTGGCTTCAGTATCTGAAACAGAATTTCATGGTGTTTTACATTAATCCAACCAAAGTTGGAGAGATTCATTCAAACAATCCACATTAACACAGATTTTGTATAGGCTAATGCAATAATCTATCAATCATAAATGGTGTAACTTCAACACACTGTTCTCTGATACAGCTACAAAACAAGACCAGATGCCACCTCATAATCTGTGACTAAATGTATTCTGTGCTGTAACATGGTTTAGTGGCTGATAATTGAGACATTGGTTTCATCACACTTTTAAGGAAGTTTGACATGTTGAGAAATACATTCATTCACTTTCTCATTGAGAGTTAGACGATAAAATCAAACACACATATAAAGAAAGTGATTATCTTAGCCAGGATAAAGATTAGAAGCAGTTCATAGAAACAACAGGTAAAAACATGTCAAATAAAATAAAAAAAATGTTTTGATTCCTCCCTGTAGGTGTGTAAAAGGAATGTTTTTTGATGCATTTACAAAGTCATCTACAGATGCTGAAGTAACAACTTGGACTAGTGATTGTCCAAAACCTGTAGTTTCTTTCAGATCTGAGCTCTGATTGTTGGAGTAGTTTCATCCTCAAACTTATCAAAGTTTATCCTCTTCAACTCATCTCTCTCTTCAGTCACATTTTTACATCTGGCTTCAGTATCTGAAACAGAATTTCATGGTGTTTTACATCAATCTATCAGGTGCATTGTTGGTTTCCTCTAGTTGATCTAAAACTCTATCTTTAGCTTTATATATGCAACTCTCAAGTCTTGTAGAAATTACATTTATAAAATAAAAAAAGTCTAGTAGGAAACATAATTGCACATATTATAAACCAAACAATATTTGCTGTTAACATATTGAGGGAATGTTGTTCATTTACATAAATTATGTGTTTCAGGGCATGAGTGTAATATGAATGTTCAAAATCAAAGCCACTTTAATTGTTTCCTTTTTAAACTTTACAACAGTGGATTATTGTATGAGTTGTTTTGTTAGTGACTGGAGCTATCATCATATGTAACTCTTGTAACACAAATGTGCCCAGTATTGTACTTGAAGCCTTTTGGATCCAAAGCCATGAGTATTGGAGCAGTTTCATCTTCATTACCAGAGTTGATCCTCTTCAACTCATCTCTCTCTTCAGTCAGGGAATCACGCTGTGAAACTGTCATTTTAAGTGGAGAGGTGACCATTATTTTCTCACTCAGTCAGTTATGTTCACAACCAAACACTCACTTCACTTTAAAACTGTGCCACTTTATGTTATTGATGTGGAAAGAAACTAACTAATTTAAGAATATTTAACTGGGAACTTTCTAAGTAACATAACACTTATGACTTTCACGCTGTGAAATCCAAGCTCTTCTTACTGATGTAGTTTGATCATCATACTCACCAGAGGTTTTCAGCTTCCTCTCCAGATCATCTCTCTCTTCAGTCTCGTTTTTACATCTGGCTTCAGTATCTGAAACAGAATTTCATGGTGTTTTACATTAATCCAACCAAAGTTGGAGAGATTCATTCAAACAATCCACATTAACACAGATTTTGTATAGGCTAATGCAATAATCTATCAATCATAAATGGTGTAATTTCAACACACTGTTCTCTGATACAGCTACAAAACAAGACCAGATGCCACCTCATAATCTGTGACTAAATGTGTTCTGTGCTGTAACATGGTTTAGTGGCTGATAATTGAGACATTGGTTTAATCTCACTTTTAAGGAAGTTTGACATGTTGAGAAATACATTCATTCACTTTCTCATTGAGAGTTAGACGATAGAATCAAACACACATATAAAGAAAGTGATTATCTTAGCCAGGATAAAGATTAGAAGCAGTTCATAGAAACAACAGGTAAAAATATGTCAAATAAAATAAGAAATGTTTTGATTCCTCCCTGTAGGTGTGTAAAAGGAATGTTTTTTGATGGATTTACAAAGTCATCTACAGATGCTGAAGTAACAACTTGGACTAGTGATTGTCCAAAACCTGTAGTTTCTTTCAGATCTGAGCTCTGATTGTTGGAGTAGTTTCATCCTCAAACTTACCAAAGTTTATCCTCTTCAACTCATCTCTCTCTTCAGTCAGGGAATCGTGCTGTGAAACTGTCATTTTAAGTGGAGAGGTGACCATTATTTTCTCACTCAGTCAGTTATGTTCACAACCAAACACTCACTTCACTTTAAAACTGTGTCACTTTATGTTATTGATGTGGAAAGAAACTATTATCTAGTCAGGCTTTTACATCTGGCTTCAGTATCTGAAACAGAATTTCATGGTGTTTTACATCAATCTATCAGGTGCATTGTTGGTTTCCTCTAGTTGATCTAAAACTCTATCTTTAGCTTTATATATGCAACTCTGAAATACATTTATACAACAAATAGATAAGAAACAAATTTGTATGAAACACAATTGTGTATATCATAAACGATACAACATCTTCTCTTAATATAATGAGGAAATGTTGTTACTTCACATATTTGGCCCTTGAGATTCATGTCCATGTTGACATGATTCTTCACATGATTGTCTGATTGAATAACTGTATTAATAAGAAGGTGTACAGGAGTTCCTGATAAAGTGCCCAGTGAGTGTATGTCATGTAGTATCCTGTGACTTTGTGCATGTTGGGCTGTATGTTTACTGGCTGAAAACTGTGATTTCACTGCATTAATCATCCGTCATAATCCACTTTTCTGTTTTTGTTCAGTACAAAGAATAAAGAAAAGGTGAACTATGAGAATCTTTAGCATAGTGCATTGAATACTACTGTTTACTACATTTATTAGTTTTTACTTAGTCAAATTGAGTCTGATTAATTTCAATATTTTTTTCAGGTCATAACCAACTCTAATCTCTGTGTCATTCCCTCTCTCTCCCCCCAACTTTCCTGTCTCTCTCACTAAGACTTTAATAAAGGCAAAAAAATGGCCAAACAATAACTTTAAAAAAAGGAGCACTCACAGAGAGCAAGACACAGGGAAATGTTGAGAGTCGCTTGCAGGATACACAGGAGTCCAAAGGTCAAAGCAACCAGTCTGTACAGGTTTACACCTGTGACACACACACACACACACACACACACACACACACACACATACAATTGGATCAAACTTAGTTATATTGATTTACTTTCATTCCCTGGAGACATAGGCTACCCCTGACCTTAAACTCACTGTATTACACGTTCACGCACACATCAGTGCAGACTGCTTTACGAATGTCCCTGATACAGTCTTCACATCTACATATCTGATTAATATAAGGTGAATATCACAGCCATATAGAAATAAAGTTAAAAACATAAAAAGAAGGGACCACAAGATGCAAAAATACATAGGCCAACATGGTCAATGCAAAATCAAAATTTTTGACTAAAATTACATTAAAAAATATTTGCATTTAATACTGAGATTAAATTTTTTTCTTTGTGGGACCTATTTCAAAAATTTACATTAAAAATTTAATACACAAGATAAAATTATTATGAACATTGTTGTATATTGTTGTTATATATTGCAGTTATTTTGGTCAACCTCAAAACATTTAAGATTTCTGCCTCACCAGGTGCTGGTCCTGTTTCTCCAGAGTGGCTCTTCAATGCATCATTCCCGACTGTGGCATCAGATTTGTCTTTATGGATAACCATCTCCATATTTCAGCCAGTCGTGGGTGATGAAGCTGTTGGTGAAAGTGCCTCCTACAAATGGTGCTAGTCCGAGATCTGAAGCTTCTTTTATATTCTCACAGCAACATTCTTGTTCACTCTTCTTCTTCCTCATTTTTCTGTCAGTTGTCTTTTTCAGAAGCTTTGACACAGTGTGTTACACACACACACCTATAGTACAATAAAAAACCACAGTCACAGCCTCACTGGACTCCAGTCTGAGCTTGTCCACGTGCTGCAGGTATTTAATGAACCGTCTTTCATCCTTTTTCTGATTCCTCAGCGGGAGGCAGATTGTTTTCGGTTTGTCCATCCGTAATTACGTACATCTGTCCCATCTCGTGGACATAGATATCTCAGAAACGCCTTGACAGAACTTTCTTCAAAATTGTTGGTCAAAGGTCAAAGGTCAAGGTCACGGTGACCATATTTTGGCCTTGTGAACGTGATATCTCCAGAACTCCGCAAGGGAATCCCTTCAAATGTTGCACAGTTGTCCAACTGGATGTAAGGACGAACTGATTTGACTCTGGTGGTCAAAGGTCAAAGGTCACGGTGACCTCAGAAAACACTTTTTAGCCATAACTCAAGACTTCAAACAGGAATTGTACAACATTTCACACAAATAGTTAATACTTTATAGTGGCGGAGACGAGGCGGTAATTCTAGTTATCTGAATGATCTGTTGCCTCTTCCTTCTGGTGCATTTGCCTCAGAGGTGGGAATCATTAGTTACACGATCTTTAGGTAAAGGATGCCACCACTAGATTGTTAAAATATCTGAGGCCTTGCAAGTTACTTACTGACACTCTTAAATTCGAGGCACAACTGTTGTAAAAGTTCAGTCATTCAAAAACAGTCATACACAACACTGGAATAACTGCACATACATCTATGATACAGTACAGACTGAAGTGACAGACCAGAAACAGGCTCAGTGAACACTAACTCAACATTTAGACCCCCGCCGGCTCAGGGAGAACATGCAAACTCCACACAGAAAGGCCCCAGGCCCGGGGTTTGAACCCAGATCCTGCTCACTATGAGGCGTCAGTGCTTACAACTTTACCACCGTGTCGCCCTAGACTGCATTATAAATATGTATATAAACGTTCATAGATTCAGTCATTGTATGAGGAAGTAACAGACATTTATTCAGTAATGAATCAAAGCATGCACAATACATTACACTCTTCATTATTCTTTGCATTATCTTTTGCAAACAAAGCAGTGACCACAGTTGGACATCTGTTCCTGTATGTGGCCACTTTCCCTGCAGAACAGTAACAGCAGCCACACAAAGCCGACCGATCTGAAAACACTGTTTACACCTAAAAAATAATTTGCATGCCAGATGAGCATATTCAGGCTGTTGAAATAGAAACTATAGAAACTCAGGCAAATCTCCTCCTGGCAATAAAAAAATAATGAAATTATGCAGCAACCAACATCTGGTGAGGAGTAAGACAGACAGACAGACTTCTTTTGCCAAGTCACAGGATGTCAAGCCTTTTCCATCCCCTCCTGCTCCCCACAATCACCTGTAGCCTACCATATTTTAATATGACCAAACTTACAATTTCTGATCTATGAGCTATTGTTAAACAAGAATAATTATTTTAAGAATAATCAATCCAAATACATATTCAGGACATTAATGCATTTTCACATTCTGACAGTTATTCACATCACAATATGATGAAGTCATGAAGTCTACCAGTAAAATAAATACAGATAAATGACAAACACTGTGTGGTTGGCTTTATTGACGTGTTGAGCAATCAGGTGATAGAAAAGTTTTTATTTACTAAGTCTGTCTGAGCAGGCATTCATTATTTTTTCATTTCACAGATCCAAAAGTTTAGATCATCACAAAGTTTATCATTCCAGTCTTCTTTCATGCCATACCACATAACTTCTACACAGTCTTCGTCTTTGTTTTCATAGCTGTTAGGCTCATCACTCGCCCAGTAGCTGAAACCCAAAGTCAAAAATAAACTTTTTTTATAAAGAACACAAGAAACATTTCCTCTGCCATGTTGAACAGCACACTATCAGTTCAAATGTAATGAATTAGAAACAGACTTTCATCGCCACTAATACTATTTTTAACACAAGAAGATTTAAAGCTTTTTCTTGATTAGAGACTGAAAAATGTGTGAACCTTGTTGTCAGTGGAGTCCCATCAACCCATTTCCATGTCCCCTCTGTCTCTCTGTCAGTGAGTCCAATCCACACATTCTTCTTCAACTGTCTCGTGAAATCCTTTTTATACAGAGAAAAAAAACATCAATAACTTAAACTTAACTTGATTCCATCCTCCACCTCAGACAATGTGCGTTCATCAATGTGTTTTTAATACGTACACATAGACATACTGTACCTGTTCTTCTTTGTTCTTTCTTTCTTTTCAACCATCCTTTTTGAACGTAAAGACAAACAGAAGCATCTCATTAACAACAAGAATTAACAAATTACTTCTCATTGGGATGAAAGGGAGATTTGTTATTTGTGTGTTATAAAAGGGAAAAAGTAAAAGCTACTGCTGCTGTATGGTTGAACTGTTATGATGTCCTGTGCTCTTAATTGAACTGCCTTTGTTCTTTTAGTGAACAATGGACCTTAATCCAAACTAGTCTTTATTGTATCATCAAGAACCTGTGACACCACGGTGACCTCAGTATATTTCCACTAAACATCAAACTGAGCAGATGCCTGATGCTACAGAGTAACTTCAAACACTGTGTTTCAGAAGCACAGGCAGACCTCACTAAGCTAAGACGTCAATTAACTATAACAATAAAGAAAAATACCAGCAGCACACACCGGGGCATCTCCACAGTAAATAACAACAACAAAAACAAACAAGCAAAACAAAAAGCTGCTTCTGCACCAAAGTGGCATCTCAGTGGACGAGATGAAAAACCATCAGGGTAGATTCTTTACTGAAGTAAAACTAAATCTACTTTAAAGGTAAAAGAATTGTGGTATATAGGGTATTTATGTGTATTTTGCACTATTTTCCACTGATTCGCAGCTAAGTTTTATTTCATGAACAATATGCACTTCATTTAGTGTCTTAGATTCCTTCATTTCAATTCAATGGCTTGGTCTACCACACAGTCTGAGCAGCTCCGCGCTGTATGGCACCAGCAACATCCTGCAGCTCCCAATCAGCAGCCTCACTGAAGAGTTCATGGTGACCAGAACACGGGAGGCATTGCAGTACAGGGAATCCAGAGATCTAAAGGTGGCAACAGCTAGTATCCAGGTGCGAACAGGCAGGAAATGGAGTGCAGTCGAAGCTCTGGAGGTGGCTGAGTCACGACTGAGGCAGAAGGTGCTGGTGGGGTCCATTGCCACAGGGCATGCAGGCATTGGCTACTTCCCAGCAACAAGTGTTGAAAACACCAAAGGCAAAGAGCGGCAACATCTTGTTCAGGAGGAAGTGCGGGCAGGTGTGGAGGAAGTGCTAGCCAGCAGGATGATGGGAATGGGGCAGCAAGGAGCATGGACAAAATGGGAGAATGTTCTGCAAAGGAAGATCACCTGGTCTAACATCTGGAAAGCAGACTTCCATCGCATCAGGTTTTTAGTCCAGGCTGTCTATGACGTCCTACCAAGTTCAGCCAACCTCTGGGGCAAAACCGAAACACCATCCTGTCCCCGATGTTCATGACGGGGATCCTTGGAACACCTCCTCAGCAGTTGCCCGAAAGCCCCTTGGAGACGGGCGCTATCGCTGGCGCCACGAGCAGTTGCTGACAGCCTAGCCACTGCTATCAACACCATCAAGGGCCCCCACAAGCCAAAGACCGTCATGTTCCTCAGAGCCGGAGAGAAGCCCAACATTCGACCACGGGCGAAGTCTGGCCTCCTCACCTCCGCCACTGACTGGCAACTGGAAGTGGACCTTGTCAAACAGCTGAAGTTCCCAGCCAGGATAACATCAACACGACTCCGACCAGACATGATCATCCTGTCAGATTCCACCAAGCAGTTGATCATGTTGGAGCTCAGAGTGCCCTGGGAAGAGCACATGGACGAGGCCAACGAGAGGAAGCATGCCAAGTACCAGGAGCTGGTGGAAGAGTACAGGAGGCAGGGCTGGAGAATTCGCTATGAGCCTCTGGAGGTGGGTTGCCAAGGATTTGCAGGGCGTTCACTCAGCAAAGTGTTCGCGCTGCTGGGCCTCATCGGGGAGGCAAAGAGGAAGGCTATCAGATCCGCAAAAGAAGCCTCAGAGAAAGCCACAAGGTGGCTATGGATCAAGAGGGCAGATCCGTGGGGAAACGCTGCTGGGACACAGGCTGGGGACTGATCAACCCCGGTCAGGTCGCCTGGGCGAGGGTGTCTGATGTTGAAAGACCCGAAACACCCAATGTCCCCAGGTTCCACTGATGATGTGTCCCAGCGCATCCGCAAGATGTATCTTTCACCTGATTTGTGTAACACCAACTGTCGGTATATACACCGTGGACTTGCACTGCCATCTTCAGTTGGCAGTCACACCCAGAGCATCATTAAAGCGACTGAAGCTTCACTTTTGTATTCTTTCAGGTGCGTAAATGTAGTTTAAGCACCTTCATATTATGTTAGTAGTGTACCCTTTATAGTTGATTTAGTTACATTATTGTATTGTGCTTTGTTATATTGTTGAGGGGAACTATATTCTATAATCTAAAATAAACTATTTTCTTTTTTTGCTCCGTGTTTGATTCAGTGTTGAAATCAAAATAATATGTGATTTTTTAAGGACATTCACACCAACATTTTGACTGTTTTAAGTGTTTTAAGGTTAAACCTACAAAAATACCTCAGTTTTGAACATGTGCTATGTCATTGCCTCAACTTGTGAAGGCGTGTGTAGCTGGTACCTGGTTCCCCAGTGGTGCAGTCATTAAGTCACCTTCTCTGGGGATACCATGGTCAGGGGTTCCAAGCCCCAGATGGCCAAGGTCCTACTTCAACAAAGATTCAATAGCAACTCATGCATATGATATCGAAATGCTGCCGAGCAGCTTGGACCTCATTAATTGCTGCTTGTGGTTATGTTTATAATTCTATTTTTCGCTGCTAAAAGTATATGTGCTGCTCAAAATTGGCAGATTGGTTGCAAATTCCACCCACTAGTCAGGCACAAAAAATGACACTAATTATCCAATAGTTGGCACTACAATTAGGAGGTTTAGGTGTTTGCAATTTTCTTAAAAATGGCTTGGACTTGGGCTTTCCAATATCAAGTGTTTCAAACGGTGTTTAAATCAGACGTTCGCGCCTAATGTTTGCATGACATTCACAAGACATTCTCAATCAAATGCTCGCTCCTTGCTTGGGGGTTCCCTGGCCATTGGCCTGTCCACTCCGCCGACCATGTTTAGCTCTAACACGCCAGTTGGCCTCCAAATGGAGCTGTAGGTCACCTGAAGCCACAGAGTCCAGCTGGGGTGGCCCAGGCCGTGGAGCTGTCGAGACCCACTGTTCACGGCCCTTGTTGGAGCATCCTGACCTCTTCCTAGCACAATGGCGGACATTTTGGGCCAGCTGGAGCATTTTATTTGCATCTGGCCCAAACATGGCAGGTGGCACCACAGGCAGCCTAAGCAAACAGCAAAAACCATGCACACATGCTAGTCGTCTACATAGACCTGACCAGCGATGGGCCTCAGACGGTTTATCAAACTGCTTCAGTACCAGCACCTCTAAATCAGGATCAGTGGTACAGAGAAATGCTTGAGCGGCCCAAGTAATGAGTTGGCAATAGAGCGGAGGTGGTTGCTCCTGCGCCTCCTCTACCTGCTTCGACCACTGACTTATCAAGCTCTCCCTACCTCACCTTGGCAGAGGAGGGCTGCTGTGCAGTAAATGGGGCTGACACAGGGGAAAGCATTGCCAACCCTTTCCCCATGGCTGCACCCAGGGTATTGACGGATTGAGGCTTCACCCCCACTTGGTCATCTCAAACCACCACTCTTGGCTGCTTCACCTGGTGCAGCTGCTCAATGAAAGTGGCTGGCCTCCCTCACTCTTCATACAGGATGTTGGGTCCTGGATGGCCATGCCGGCATGGTCCAGCCCTAAGCAATGGACACACTGATCGTGACCATCCTCAATTGGCATACTATATTGTTTTTATTTGTTTGTTTGTTTTAAATGTGCAAATTCATTTCAATATGAAGTTCAGGTCATAGTGCCCAGCTCTGATTTCCCTTTTTAGATGGGGAAGTGATTGTCACATTTTGTACAACATGTAATTTTGTTTTTTGTTTTTTCTTCTTTACTTTGTCGTCATCTTTTCTTTCTCACTCTCAGTAACTTCCTCCCAATAAAACAATAACTCTCAATAAGTCAAACTATTATAACAATAACAAAAGCTGTCAGTTGTTTTGTCACACTAGTTGTGTAGGCTGTTAAGTTGTTTTATGTCATGTCATGTCATGTCAATGTTATGTTATGTCACCCTCCTTGTCTTTGTCTTGCTTCACCAAAATACAAAAAAAAAAAGAAAGAATACTTAACTGGGAACTTTGTAAGTAACGTAACACTTGTGACTTTAATGAAGTGTTTCCTGGGGACGCTAAAAGTGATGAACCTGGCTGGGACTTGTTATTTAATGCCCAAATTTGTCTTTTGAAGTCAAAAGCATTGAAAAACCAATGTGTCCCCATCAGGTTCATCAGTTAATCAGGAATATTTTTTCATTTGGGAAAGGAAGTGATTATCTAACTAGAGGATAAAGATGAGAAGCAGTTAGTAGAAACAACAGGTAAAAACATGTCAAATAAAGTAAAAAATGTTTTGATTCCTCCCTGTAGGTGTGTAAAAGGAATGCTTTTTGATGGATTTACAAAGTCATCTACAGATGCTGAAGTAACAACTTGGACTAGTGATTGTCCAAAACCTGTAGTTTCCTTCAGATCTGAGCTCTGATTGTTGGAGTAGTTTCATCCTCAAACTTACCAGAGTTGAACCTCTTCAACTCATCTCTCTCTTCAGTCACCTTTTTAAAACTGGCCTCAGTAGCTGGTTGATGAGTTACCACCATTTGCAACACAGTGAGATAATATTGACAAACAAAGAGAGAAGAGCCACTTTAAAATGGAGTTAAATAGACTTCCATCAATCTATTAGTATTAATATAGGTAGTTATTATTTAATATGGAAACTAACTTTACTGCATTAATCAGTAATCATAATCCATACTTTTCTGTATTTTTGTTCAGAACTGAGAATAAAAAAAGAGGTGCACTATGAGAATCTTTAGCATAGTGCATTTGATACCATATTGTTTGCTTGTTTGTTTAACTGAGTCTAATGTGCAAATTAATTTCAATATGAATTTCAGGTCACAGTATCCAACTCTAGTCTCTTTGTTTAGATGGGCAAGAAATTGTCACAGCTTGTAACACACTGAAAGTGTGGTGGTAACCCACCACACTTTCCCGGTGTTTCAGAGGTGAGATGTAAAATTAGAAACAAAGATGCATGTTAGGAAGACTCACAGAGATCCATAAGTAACCACCTCTAAAATGACTGCAGAGTTTAATCATCACAGTGTACCCTTTGGTATTTGTGTACTCTCACCTTCCTTGTACGGTTTTAAACCATTTTGCTCTCTGTGTGACATGTTTTTAAGCCTTTACATAGCTTTATATATATGCATGCTTCAGCAGTTTTGGTTAGTAAAATTTGGTCAAAATTACTTTAAAAAAGAAGATTTCAAGGTGTCTTGATTTATCTAAGTTTTTATCTTCCCATACTCTTACTGTATGACTTAATTAAAGTAATGGTCATCATGAAATAGAATTAATTTTCCACAAGAGTAACACAACTGGAATTGGCATGGCAATTTTGGTCACCCTCACAGATCCGGTGAGGATAAGAGAAGATGAGGGAAATGTGCTGGACCTTTCTGCTGAAGTCTGACTTTTCTCTGTTCCTCTCTCCTGGTGTGGAGAACTGTAATGTTACAGTTATGCCCCCACACACATGACAAATCCATCTGGATAAACATGCTATTGGATCGGTCAAGGTAACTTTCAGTGTGACAAACATCAGAATAAAGCCAGTATATCGTTTCTCTACAAGTGGCATTCATATTTAAACTATTTATTATTTTTGCCAGATATTGGAGCGTTTTGCAACTATTCAAACACTCAATCTTTTTTATAAACGTAGTTTTTTTTGTGTAATTGCCCACACAGATCCATGTTTAAATGTTTAAGTTTAGTTAAAATGATATTCTGTTTATTACATTTACATTAAGTCATCGTCATCACTAATGCTAATGCGCAATGCCTTATTTAAGCTATCATAGGCCCATGTTGGTCGTATTAAATGTGGTTTCCATTACAGCATATTACAGCATTGTATATGATTTCTGATTAGAAGGTGGTGTCTATTAGTATATTAGGATATCCTGTTTGGTTTATAAGTAGAGTATAATTTGGCGTATTATTGTCTAAGTATAATTTATTTTGGATCTAAAACATAATTCTATGCGATTTCTAATTACAGCATAATCTAGGTGTATGACGTCTAATTAGGGTGTCATTGTGTTTGTTTACTGTCTAATATAGCATATATTATATTGTGCTATATTAAAGAACTATTTAATGCAATTATTAAATAGATGTAGAACTCAAAAGTTACGCACGGGTCTCCTACTACACCAAGGCTTTAGTAATGTCCCTCACTTGTGCGTCACTTTGAATAAAAGCATCTGCCAAAAGAGTAAATCTAAATGTAAATATTATTCATAGTTCTGTTTAATTTTATACAAAGTATGGCTTGCTACATTTTATTAGTGCACCATAAAATCGAGTGACTAACAGTTGTTGTTGTTGTTGTTGTTGTTGTTGTTGCAGTGTAGAATACAAGACAACAAAAATGAAGAAAGTTTGATGTGTTTCCCTTTCAGGAACTAAGTAAAAAGGTACTAAAGAATTCACTATTTGGTTCAGTTCATTTTAACACACTGAAGGAGCGCTGAGTATGTCACTTCGTTCTTGGCTTACTTTAGCATCTTTAAATTTTAATTAGCATTATGTGGGATATACAGTATTTTCAGTGATGCTTTGTTTAGCAGTATGAAAGATATTGCATTAAAGAAATATGTGTTGTAACAGAAGAGAGTTGTTTATTAAAAGGTAATAGAAATGGGGAAGTACCGAGGGTGTACATGACTGATTGCATTCAAGATACTTGTTTTGCGGACATAGTTCAGGTGGAAAACATTGAGAATTTAACCTGATATATAAGTTTGGTATCGGATAAGAGAAGTAGAACAGATCTGACGCCAGACAGGTGCAACTGCAAAGGTCACAATGTGAAAAATACCATTATCTTTTAGGAAATGCTTACAAAAACAGGTTGAACCTGATATAATATTTCCAATGAAACCTGGGATGTGTATTAAGTGTTCAGCAGCTATTAGAGCAATAAATCATAACAATGTAAGGCAATAACCTGGAACCAATGGTCTCAAATTCTAGGAAATGTAAGAAATGTTATTATGGGTGTTAACATACGACTGTCAGGGCCCAGGTAGTTTTGTAATATATTTTAGTAGGTTTAGTGTTTGTGTCTTGTCTACTTCCTGTTTTATTTTGTTGTGTGTTCTTCCTTGTACTGTCTAACTTCCTTCCCTCCTGTTGATTGCCTCCCTTCCCCTAATGTGATACATCTGTGTCTCGTTATCATTCAGTGTATATATATGGTGGGGTTTTTCCCCTTCTGTGCCAGATCGTCTTGTTGGATTCCTGTCAGCGGTCCAGTGTCTGTTTCATGTATATATCTATAGCCCTTGGGATGTTGACCCGTTTTTGCCTTTTGGATACCGGATACCCGCCCAGTGATTTTGTACCTCTGCCCTGTGGATTGGATTTCCTGGTTGCTTGAAATTGGACTGAATAAAACGACTACCGAACTCTCCTTCTTTTTGTCCCCTCCTCTGCATTTTGAGTCCTACTGTTCTGTGTCTGATAACCACTGAGTTCCTGTTTTTAGTCTGCCCCTATGACCAGCTCAGTTTCTTGTACTCTGCATCATAATTACAGTAAATCTACTCTATATTAGATTTCAGTGAGTTTTGTATTTTATTAATGGATGATTTTAGATGATTGACCTGGTGAAGATTTACTCTAACAATTGATGAGTTATCTGATTTAAAAAAAATAAAAATGAATAAACACAGGTCAAAGAATTCCCTTAAACTGGCTTTGGGTTTTCAGAGGTTTTCTTCTGGAAATGGCACCTGTGAGAAGTCTTACATGGTACAGGAGAAGATTAGACCCAGCACTCACACTGCATCACAGCAGTGAGGTGAAAATATTAATGACTGGAAGGATGACTTCTGTCGCTCACTACGAGATACAGTGACACTATTCTCTGTGAGAATTAAGGGTGAGAGGAAAACATTTATATGCAGTGACAAAATGCAAACAAGTTTGAAGATTGTAAAAAAGAAAAATAAAGGGATGTGAAAAGGCTGCTCCATTCTCTTGTCACTAGGCCCTGATCCCCGACCTTATCATTGCTTTGTCATTATTGTTTTTTGATCAATGTTTTAGTCAGATGTTTCTATTGATTTTTCAGCTTCGGTTACTCAATACATTGGTTGTGAGATGTGATTGATCCGTGTTTGCAGGTTTGATATTTTGGGAGGGTCGGCCCACTTTGTATATTTTCAGTTGTTTGTCTAGGTGAGTGGGGTTGATCAGCAGCTCAGTCAGTCAGGGAAAGGTGTGTGTCATTAGGTCCTCTTGGTAGTGAGGGACTGGGCATGAGTGTGTGGGAACAGGGGTAGAACTGTTCTGCAGTAGGTGACAGTGGGGTGAAACTTGTGCACTTATGAATAATATCTGGTGCTTATTGTAGAGGGGGAGTTGTCAGTAGTAACAAAAGTTATTATGTAGTGGTTGTATGGGGTTTGGTATGCTTGGATAGGCATGTGTATTGGGTTAGCTCACCCCCGTACTTACCTGAGCTGGTGGTAGGCTCCAGTTAGGGGAGAAGGAGAAGATAGGATGCCAGTCAGGACTCAATAGAGAGAGACAGAGCAGGTGGTAGTTTAATTCTTTGACATTATGGCTCAAGTTTTTTTATTGTTGAACTTCTAGGGGTTCATTATTCTTTGGGGTTTTTTTGGCACTTTGAGCCTGCTAACCTATATTTATTTTATTTTATTTTTGGAACATCCCTTTTAAAGTTTCCAGTGTCCAAACACCATCATCTGCCCTTTATATGGGGTGGCAGCACTACAGGGGACAACAATGAAAATAACAACATGTTGGATTTACTCACTCTGTCCCTGACTACCTGATATGTTGCATGTATGTTGTCAATAAACCTATCCAAAGCAACAATATGACATACTATATCATTGTGAGATTACATAGAGACTGTGACAATTTGAATATCTTAGATTATTACGCTGAGTATGGAAAAGAAGTGAAACATTTATTATAAAAAATACATATGAGTGACACAAAACTATAACACATCTGCTCAAAACATTTTCCTAATACAAATGCAAATACTGAAAATTAAATAAATGTATTAATAAATAG
Source organism: Seriola lalandi dorsalis (assembly GCF_002814215.2). Taxonomy (NCBI): domain Eukaryota; kingdom Metazoa; phylum Chordata; class Actinopteri; order Carangiformes; family Carangidae; genus Seriola; species Seriola lalandi. The sequence goes on along the minus strand of NW_019525207.1, from coordinate 498,935 downwards.
CAGTTTTTATCTTCTATGTCATTGTGGTGCAGACAACCGTTTTTTATTGATACATTATTGATACATTGATACATAGATTTTTATTGATAGTGTTGTCACACTTCATTTGTAAAAGGATTTTCAGTTCACCCAGTGCATTTAAAGGCTGTTCTGCTTTTTATTCATTATGGACAAATGGTCTCATCTGTAAACACTACAGACACATTGATTTAAGAAATATTACAACCATCTGTTTTCTCTTAAGTTTTAATTAGATTGGAGTCTACTTAGCCTCTAAGACTGATTGTTTTTGGGAAGTGGCACCTGGGTATTTTCTGCAGCCATGATGTTCACACCTGTTAAAGGTGAACCACATTGTTTTGACTAACATTTTTTTCTCTGTGCTCACTATGTCCATAAACGCTTTGAAACAAATGATATAGTTCCCTGCTTGCCACAGCGATGCCCCCCCTAAATATTCATGCCTCTCTGTGATTTCATTTTAATAAATGGTCAGGGTTAATTATGTAGATCTCAGCACAATCAAAAGTACATAATGGTTCCTCTCATTTTATATCTAAGGCCAAACCTCAGCCGTAGCTGGAGGCTTAATGTTTTCGGGTTGTTCATCCCATTCTTGTGAACATTAAATTTGAGGAACGCCTTGAAGAAATTTTTTCAAACTGGGCAGAGACATTTCCTTGGACTCAAGGATGAATTGGTTAGATTTTGCTGGTCAAAGGTCAAAGGTCAAGGTCACAGTGACCTCAGAAAATACTTCAAACAGCAATTATGAAAAATTTATGAATGATCTCTTGCCTCTTAAATTTACACTTAATGGTAGTTGGAAATTCACACAATAGTACATCACTGCCACCTGCTGTTTGTGCTGGATGTTACATAAACTGTACATTGCCTTTTATATCATTGTCTCCCTGGATAGCTGACTGTTGTCACCCGGAGTCTTTCACACTTTTTTCAAATAATTTATTTTGTGATCAAGGAAAAACAGATGGGCTAGGCAAATTAAAACTTCACACCTTGTATTTCTATTTAAGGCTGCAACTAAAGAGTATTTTGATTATCTATTAATCTATTGATTATTTTCCATATTTCACTGCTCCTACAATGAATGATTAAATATGCATTATTTATATCTAGATTTAATATAACAAATGACCGAACTCCAAAGTGACGCTGGTATAAAATAGAGAAAAGCAGCAGTGACTTTATACGTGCTGTGCCCAGAAAAATATTGAGAGTTTTGCTTGATAAATAACTTTAATGGATTGTTTCATTTTTTGTGGTTTATGGTCATTAGTTATTAATGAACAGTGCTGTTCAAGAGTTAGGGTTGGGTTCACTCTTCATTAACATAACCAACAGAATGTAACTGTAAGTGAATTCACACAACTGTTTGCACTTTGCACTAGTACAGTATTATATTATAACATAGATTTATGACCTTACAGAAATAAGTTGGCTTTCGTTTGACATATAATTAGTTTTATATTCAATATGATGTACAAATATTACAGAAGGGGTCATTTCAAATGGTAATCTGGTAAATGGGATGCCATTAAACTTGTCAGGCCGAGACTCCAAGCAGGACTCAGATGCAGAGATTTTGAATAACAAAAAGGCTTTTATTAAATCCACCGGAGACCTCAGACAGAGTGACAAACAAATGGCTATAAAAACTAGACACTAAACTCTGAATCCTGAGAAACAAAAACACTGCAGGAGGAGGAAAAAACTCTAATCAAAAGAAACAAATCGATAAACACAAAACGCTCCGAATGGAGGAAAAACCGAAGGACTATGAATCTAAACTATGGAAAGAATTAACAAACAAAAAATCACTCGTTAACGAGGAAAAACAAAGGGCTATGAACCTTAGCTATTGGAAAATTTACAAACAAAAAATCACTCTTCTAGAGGTATAAACGGCTTACTTGGGCAACTACTATGGCTGTGGACATGGAACAAGGCTCTGGTGCAGGACAAGGACGATGACACTCTGGCACAAGACAAGGGGAACACAGACTACTTAAACACATGGAGGGAAATAGGGGACAGGTGGAAACACTTAGGGCAATCAGACTGAGACACATGAGGAAGGGCAAGTGACCTGAAACAAGAGGAGATTTACTTTTCAAAATAAAACAGGAAATGACAGGACAAAACAAACCCAAGACAAGACACCCTCACCACGGTGTGACAAAACTATTGTAATGCCAAAGGTTGTTGAACTGAAGAAGGAGAACACAGCTACATACATGACACATAAAAACTGCACAATCTACTGTGCATTATTGTGATATTAGGTAAAAATGCTGTAGTAGATTCAATGGCAGTAAAGAAATGAATCAATGGCAGTAATGTTTCCTAAACTGCAAATAATGAAAATGTTTCCCTTAATGTGTAACTGAAACTAATGCTGTCTTATTTTATGCTTATAATTTAAAGTTATTATTTGTAATGTATGTATTTTATGCACAACCTGATCAATATGTTCCCCTGGACAATTCAGTCACACTTTATTTTACACCAACAAGACATCACAAGCTGTACTTTGTACTATAAATAATATGTTTAGACAGTAAAAAAACCACAGTCACAGCCTCACTGGACTCCAGTCTGAGCTTGTTCACATGCTGCAGGGATTTAATGAACTGTCTTTCCTTTTTCTTATTCCTCAGCGCCGGCTATGGCCAGAGCCGGAGGCAGATTGTTTTCGGTTTGTCCATCCAGAACTCCTCAAGGGAATCTCTTCAAATGTTGCACAATTGTCCAACTGGACGCAAGGTAGAACTGATTTGACTCTGGTGGTCAAAGGTCAAAGGTCAAGGTCACGGTGACCTCAGAAAAATACTTTTTAGCCATAACTCAAGACTTCAAACAGCAATTATTTCACACAAATGGTTAATACTTTATATGACTATAGATGAAAAGGGAACCTGAAACTAGTCTGAGTGGCGGAGACGAGGCGGTAATTCTAATTATCTGAATGATCTGTTGCCTCTTCCTTCTGGTGCATTTGCCTCAGAGGTGCGAATCATTAGTTACACGATCTTTAGATAAAGGATGCCACCACTAGATTGTTAAAATATCTGAGGCCTTGCAAGTTACTTACTGACACTCTTAAATTCGAGGCACAACTGTTGTAAAAGTTCAGTCATTCAAAAACAGTCATACACAACACTGGAATAACTGCACATACATCTATGATACAGTACAGACTGAAGTGACAGACCAGAAACAGACTCAGTGAACACTAACTCAACATTTAGACAGCAGGCATTAACAGCAGTTTCCCACAGAATAAGTTAGAGGATGTGGACGATGTGGGAAACCTAAACTTCCTCCTTTACAAAGAAGTGCTCTTCATTTAGAAGACTGTTTTAAATTAAATGTTGAGAGTAAAACCTGAATTTCTTCACCAACTGTAAATAATGAATGAAAAATACACAATTGTTCTGGCTGAAGCAAAATTCCACAACAACACAAAATGGTATCTGCTGCAGAAACACAAAACGAGTCATGAGCCGTAGAGTTGGAGGGAAATTAGTGATCTGTCTGAAACAGGTGCTGGCAAACAGAGAGAACTGATCAGTTCCCTAAAACACAGCAGAGGCATGTGATGTTAACAAGTCTCTTATATCAGGACTTTCTGTATGTCTGACTTTTACATCACTAATATGCACAGACACCTAGTGCATTTCAAATGCCGATTTCTGATCCATGTTTGCCTCATCTGTTCATGTTTCCATCTTTGCTTCTTTCTCCTGCCATGTTCAGGATTTCAAGCCAAGCGATAGTGATCAAGCCAACACAGATTTAAAGGAAGTGAGTGTCATGGAGAAGTTACAGTCTTTGGAGACATTGGAAATATCACATGTCACACAAAGCAGATTTTGATGGACAACAACTTAAATTGCCATTAAGGTACTGTGATATACTTCTGATTGAAAGGATAATAATAATATATCAATTATTGGCTGTATATGGTATACTCAAAGAGGAAGGTGATGCATTTTACACCATGTCAGGGAAACAAAGTACTTTTTCAGAACTTCAGATCTTTTATAAACCAGTTATTGAACATAGAGAGTTGTTCATTTAATCTTAGTATGCATAGGTTAATTAGGTTTGAGTTAAATGGATTCATAGATACACTTTTAAGTTCACGGTTCACTATTTAGCTTCGCTGTAATTAAGTTGTAATGAGTTGGAGGTAGACATCTTTTTTTTCTAGCAGTAGTCCTCACAGGAAAGACAGAAATGGGTCCCATTGCAACAGCACTGCAAAGCTAAGCATCAGTCGTGGTTGCACTACAGCATGTTCTCGATGTGAGGCGACAGTGCTAACCACTTTATCACTATGCCAGCCTATACTGCATGATAGAAAATTTTATAAACATTCAGTCATTGTATGAGGAAGTAGCAGACATTTATTCAGAAATGAATCAAAACATGCACAATACATTACACCCTTCATTATTCTTTGCATTATTTTTTGCAAACAAAGCAGTGACCACAGTTGGACATCTGTTCCTGTATGTGGCCACTTTCCCTGCAGCACAGTAACAGCATCCACACAAAGCCGACCGATCTGAAAACATTTATATATAAAAGCACATATGAGCATATTCAGGTTGTGAGGACGTAAGTCCACAATGAAATGCCAAAACAATAGGAACACTTTCTTCTTGGCAATGATTGGATTGTCCTGGGTTTAACAAAGACGTCTGCAGAGTTGGGATGCTGAGTTATGGAGGTAATTTAATTTCACAGATCCAGAGCTTTAGATTATCACATGATAAGTCATTCCAGTTATTTTCCAATTGATGCATCATCACTTCTCCACAGTTTTCAGCTGTGTTTCCAGGGCCAATATTGTTAGGCTCATCACTCGCCCAGTAGCTGAAACCAAAAAACAAAATATACATTTTTATAAAGAACACAAGAAACATTTCCTCTGCCATGTTGAACAGCACACTATCAGTTCAAATGTAATGAATTAGAAACAGACTTTGATCGCCACTAATACTATTTTTAACACAAGAAGATTTAAAGCTTTTTCTTGCTTAGAGACTGAAAAATGTGTGAACCTTGTTGTCAGTGGAGTCCCATCAACCCATTTCCATGTCCCCTCTGTCTCACTGTCAGTGAGTCCAATCCACACATTCTTCTTCGACTGTCTCGTGAAATCCTTTTTATAGAGAAAATAACCATCAATAACTTAAACTTAACTTGATTCCATCCTCCACCTCAGACAATGTGCGTTCATCAATGTGTTTTTAATACGTACACATAGACATACTGTACCTGTTCTTCTTTGCTGTTGATAATCATCAGGTCTGCACCTTTTTGAAGACAGTCATTTCTACTGTCTTGCCAGGTTTTCTTGGTAGAAGAAATGTAATAGATACTATCGCTGAAATACACCCATCCTTTTTGAACATAAAGACAAACAGAAGCATCTCATTAACAACAAGAATTAACAAATTATTTCTCATTGGGATGAAAGGGAGATTTGTTATTTGTGTGTTATAAAAGGGGAAAAAGTAAAAGCTACTGCTGCTGTATGGTTGAACTGTTATGATGTCCTGTGCTCTTAATTGAACTGCCTTTGTTCTTTTAGTGAACAATGAACCTTAATCCAAACTAGTCTTTATTGTATCATCAAGAACCTGTGACACCACGGTGACCTCAGTATATCTCCACTAAACATCAAACCGAGCAGATGCCTGATGCTACAGAGTAACTTCAAACACTGTGTTTCAGAAGCACAGGCAGAATAAGTGTTCACTATTCATAATCTTATTTTATTATATATGGAGAATATTGGCACTGACAGGAGCTGACTGTATGTAACACACACATATTCTCCCAATGTCCCACTCATACATCTTTGGATCATTGATTATTGATATAATTAATTTCAACCTCATACTCACCTAGGCCTATCAGGATCCTCTTCAACTCATCTCTCTCTTCAGTCAGGGAATCACGCTGTGAAACTGTCATTTTAAGTGGAGAGGTGACCATTATTTTCTCACTCAGTCAGTTATGTTCACAAGCAAACACTCACTTCACTTTAAAACTGTGCCACTTTGTTATTGATGTGGAGAGAAACTAACTAAATGAACTAGAATATTTAACTGGGAACTTTCTAAGTAACATAACACTTATGACTTGCACGCTGTGAAATCCAAGCTCTTCTTACTGATGTAGTTTGATCATCATACTCACCAGAGGTTTTCAGCTTCCTCTCCAGATCATCTCTCTCTTCAGTCACGTTTTTACATCTGGCTTCAGTATCTGAAACAGAATTTCATGGTGTTTTACATTAATCCAACCAAAGTTGGAGAGATTCATTCAAACAATCCACATTAACACAGATTTTGTATAGGCTAATGCAATAATCTATCAATCATAAATGGTGTAATTTCAACACACTGTTCTCTGATACAGCTACAAAACAAGACCAGATGCCACCTCATAATCTGTGACTAAATGTGTTCTGTGCTGTAACATGGTTTAGTGGCTGTTAATTGAGACATTGGTTTAATCTCACTTTTAAGGAAGTTTGACATGTTGAGAAATACATTCGTTCACTTTCTCATTGAGAGTTAGATTACAAAATCAATCACACATATAAAGAAAGTGATTATCTTAGCCAGGATAAAGATTACAAGCAGTTCATAGAAACAACAGGTAAAAATATGTCAAATAAAATAAGAAATGTTTTGATTCCTCCCTGTAGGTGTGTAAAAGGAATGTTTTTTGATGGATTTACAAAGTCATCTACAGATGCTGAAGTAACAACTTGGACTAGTGATTGTCCAAAACCTATAGTTTCTTTCAGATCTGAGCTCTGATTGTTGGAGTAGTTTCATCCTCAAACTTACCAAAGTTTATCCTCTTCAACTCATCTCTCTCTTCAGTCACGTTTTTACATCTGGCTTCAGTATCTGAAACAGAATTTCATGGTGTTTTACATCAATCTATCAGGTGCATTGTTGGTTTCCTCTAGTTGATCTATAATTAATAACTGCACATATTATAAACCACACAATGTTTTCTGTTAACATAATGAGTGAATGTTGTTCATTTACATAAATTATGTGTTTCAGGGCATGAGTGTAATATGAATGTTCAAAATCAAAGCCACTTTAATTGTCTCCTTTTTAAACTTTACAACAGTGGATTATTGTATGAGTTATTTTGTTAGTGACTGGAGCTATCATCATATGTAACTCTTGTAACACAAATGTGCCCAGTATTGTACTTGAAGCCTTTTGGATCCAAAGCCATGAGTATTGGAGCAGTTTCATCTTCATTACCAGAGTTGATCCTCTTCAACTCATCTCTCTCTTCAGTCAGGGAATCACGCTGTGAAACTGTCATTTTAAGTGGAGAGGTGACCATTATTTTCTCACTCAGTCAGTTATGTTCACAATCAAACACTCACTTCACTTCAAAACTGTGTCACTTTATGTTATTGATGTGGAAAGAAACTATTATCTAGTCAGGTTTTTACATCTGGCTTCAGTATCTGAAACAGAATTTCATGGTGTTTTACATCAATCTATCAGGTGCATTGTTGGTTTCCTCTAGTTGATCTAAAACTCTATCTTTAGCTTTATATATGCTGAAAACTGTGATTTCACTGAATTAATCATTCATCATTCTTTGAAAAATGACATTTATACAATAAGCCTAATACATTTTGTAGTAATCATAACTGCCACTGAAGTACAGCTCATTGTCTTTTTCATGAAACCAGTTTGAGGAATTTGCTTTCTGACTTGGTGCCATTAGAAAATGGTAAATTGTGGCCATAAACCAACAATCATTCAAACAATGATTGATTGATATTAAGGGGCCCAAAGTCTGCCAAGAAAAAATTCCCCACACCATTACACCACCACCACCACCAGCCTGGACTGTTGACACAAGGCAGGGTGGGTCCATGGATTCATGCTGTTGATGCCAAATTTTGACCCTACCATCTGCAGCCTCAGCAGAAATCCAGATTCATCAGACCAGGCTGCGTTTTCTCAGTTTTGCTGAGCCTGTGCGACTGTAGATTCAGATTTCTGTTCTTGGCTGACAGCAGAGGAACCAAACATGGTCCATATACAGCTGTATGCCAGAGGAGTGTTTATATTACTGTGTGCTAAAGACAGTAATTCTGTATACTTGAACTCTTAATTATTTAGGCTTAATAAAGAAGACCTTATTTAATACGCTGTGTAGTTAGTAACAGAAATATGTGTCACACTTGTAAGATTTTGATTTATCTTCAATTCAAGATCATTTATCTCCACATGTTTATTTCAGACCAGACAACTATACACTCCTGCACTGTTTATACAACCAATTTGTCAAGCAATTGTCATAGCCTGTATGTGTAAGCACTGAAAGTGTGGTGGTAACCCACTACACTTTCCCGTTGTTTCAGAGGTGAGATGTCAAATTAGAAACAAAGATGCATGTTAGGAAGACTCACAGAGAGCAAGACACAGGCAAATGTTGAGAGTCACTTGCAGGATACACAGGAGTCCAAAGGTCACAGCAACCAGTCTGTACAGTTTTATTCCTGTGACACACACACACACACACACACACACACACACACACACACACACACACAAATTTGATCAAACTTTTTAAGTTACATTGATTTACATGAATAATGAGACATAGGCTACCCCTGACCTTAACCTTACTCCAACTGCAGACTGATTCACTAATGTTCCTCACATAATCATATTAGTTCACATCCGATGAATATAGCATGTATTAGGATGTGAAATTATGGCAACATTTACACATACAGTTGCAAATACAGTAAATTGGCAAATTATGACCATCACAGCTATATGAAAATAAAATGAAACATAATAATAAAGGATCACAAGATGCAAAAATGTATCGATGTTCAATGTAAAATCAAAAAGTTGTAACTAAAATAACATTTAAGAAATATCTGCATTGATGATTTTTCCTTTTTAGAATTCATTTCTAAAATTCAAATTTAGTATTAAATGCACAAGATAAGATCATTATGAAGATTGTTACATATGCTGCACTTATGTAAATCAACCTCAAAACATTTCTGCCTCACCAAGTGCTGCAGCTGGAACGTTACTGTCTTCTCCAGAGCGGCTCTTTAATGCATCATTCCTGACTGTGGCATCGCGGAAGTTTTCATATACCATAGACATCTCAGATTCGTCTTCATAGGTGACCATCTCCATATTTCACCCACTGGTGAGTGATCAAGCTGTTGGTGAATTGTGCTTAAATGGTATAATCTTGGAACTAAATCTTTGTGTTCTTCCTCATTTTTCAGGAAGTTGTCTGTAGTAGAAGGGTTAAAACACACTGCTAGATCAAAACCACATTAGCTCGTCTAAGTTCAATACCATAAATAACCACCTCTAAAATAACTTTAGAGGTTTCATCTGGATTTTCACATTCACACTCCTCCTTCAGTAACACTGTAACACAGTAACTACCTCATGTATATATACATATATACATATATATATATTTGTGTGTGTGTGTGTGTGTGTATGTATTTATAAATTTGTACTTCTCTCTCTGAGTGAAGACAGCATGTTTCTCACAGGAAATTATTCACTGAAAGCATAAATGTCAATATAGTGCTAACCTCCAATTTGTCATAAACTACACTTAATACATTTTATACAATTCCATCAAAGTCTTCACTACCTATATTATACGAGTCTAGACAGATGTGGATGTAAACTGCTACTTGACTGGCAGTAATTCTGATTTGAAAAGGTCATTGAGCTTACATTCGCGGGCAGATAATTTCTTACAGCACTTCCTCCAACCGATCCCGTCTTCAACGTCTGTCTGAGATATCAGAGGAAATACAAAAGATTGATCGTCAACATGCTGAAACACCCTCACCTGATCTTTACAATAAAAGAATTTCCCTGCAATCAGACTTTGACCTCCTCTCCACTGATGAATCAACGAAATTATTATTGCAGACTAGACATAGATTATATGAACAGGGGGAGAAGGCTGGGCGTCCACTGGCTCAACAGATTCGCCAATCAGCTGCATCCAGACTTATAACGCTCAACTACAGGTGAAATATTAACTGATCAACAGGAAATTAACAATATATTCAAATCTTTTTACACAAACCTCTACACCTCGGAGTCTAAAGGTGATCATCGATTAATAGATGACTTTTTAAACAAATTACAAATTCCAACAATAGAAGCAAGCCAGAGGGTCAATCTTGAAGAGACTTTCTCACTTACTTATTTAATGCTTGCAATAAAAAATATGCAGGGCTCAAAAACTCCTGGCCCTGATGGGTTCACCGCTGAATTTTTCAAAGCTTATTCCAAATTAATTTCACCTGTGTTACTTGAAGCCTTCAATGAGGCTTTTACTGCAAAAACTCTACCCCCTACCTTTTATCAGGCATCCATATCAGTATTATTAAAGGAAGGCAAAGACCCTAAGGAACCAGGATCCTATCGACCCATTAGCCTTTTAAACGTAGACACCAAATTACTAGCCAAGATGCTTGCCACTCGACTGGAAGGGGTTCTCCCATCAATTGTATCGCCAGATCAGACAGGGTTTATTAAAAATCGCTTCTTGTTTTCAAACCTCCGCAGGCTCTACAATGTCCTATACTCCCCCGGCCCGGTCCCTCAGCATCCAGAGGTCCTTCTTTCCCTGGATGCTGAGAAGGCCTTTGACCGGGTTGAGTGGGACTTCCTTTTTGCTGTTCTTAGAAGGTTTGGCTTTGGTGACAAATTTATAACCTGGGTGGAGCTGCTGTATCGGTGTCCCCTTGCTTCTGTGTTAACCAACTCTTTTAGGTCCTGCTATTTTCCCCTGAGTCGAGGAACAAGGCAGGGTTGCCCCTTGTCCCCGCTTCTGTTTGCTCTCTCGATTGAACCTCTGGCTATTGCCTTGCGTTCTCTAAAGAGTCATGATGGGATTCACAGAGGAGGGATTGAAAACAGAGTGTCCTTATATGCAGACGGCTTGCTTTTATATGTAACAAATCCACACAGATCTATTCCAAACATCATGTCTATTTTAAAGGAATATGGTGAGGTTTCTGGCTATAAACTAAATTACTCTAAAAGTGAACTTTTCCCAATTAATAAGTCTGCACAGAGTCTCTCATATTCTCACTTTCCTTTCAAAACTACGACAAATTCTTTTAGACATTTGGGTGTGGTGGTGACAAGAAGTATAGCTGGTCTGTTTGCTGCAAACTTCAAACTGCTGCTTGAACGCACTATTCAAGATCTGGAGAGGTGGTCCCATCTTCATATCACTCCGGCGGGTAGAACCAATGCTATAAAAATGAACGTCCTTCCAAAATTTCTGTTTTTATTTCAAACTATCCCAATAGTAATACGGAGGTCCTTTTTCATGACCCTTGACAAAATCATTTCTAATTTCATATGGAATAAGAAGATACCTAGAATTAGGAAAGCCTATATACAGCGACCAAAACCGGGTGGAGGGATGGGACTACCTAATTTTCAGCTTTATCATTGGTCGTGTAATATCCGCACTCTCTCATTTTGGGTTCAGTTTGACAAGCAGGACGAGAATCCATTTTGGGTACAGATGGAACATAATTCCTGTGGTTTGACATCTTTGACTGCTCTCTTGTTTTCTGCAATGCCTTTATCATTGCACTGTGTTAGGAATAACCCCATTGTAACCCAATCCCTGAAAATATGGTCTGGTGTGAGAAAACAGTATGGTTGGCACAGTGGTTCCCTACTCACTCCTGTCTATCCAAGCCACCTTTTCTCCCCGTCTATTATGGATGATTCTTTTGATATTTGAAAACGTAATGGCATAATCAATATGAAGGCTCTATTCATAGATAAAATATTTCCCACCTTTTCGCAATTGCAGAGGAAATTTAATTTACCACAGTTACACCTTTTCAAATTCTTTCAGATTCGTAGTTATGTTAAAACAAACACACCCTCCTATCCCAATCAGTCTGAGGAGTCCCCTTTGGAAACCTTATTTTCCTTCAAACCCTCAAAGAGGGGCGCTATTTCCTCCTTTCTAAGTTCTTATCCAATCAACAAAACCTATCATTAGAACTTATAAAGTCTGCATGGGAGGGTGATTTGGGGATGGTCCTGACAGCAGAGCAATGGAAAAGAGCCCAAGAGGGAGTGCACACAGCCTCAATCTGTGCCAGACATGGCCTCATCCAATTTAAGGTACTGCATCGCCTTCACTTTTCCAAGGTTAGACTCTCGAGAATGTTCCTGAGTGTGGACCCATTGTGTGATAGATGCGGGCTCTCACCAGGCTCTCTGGCACACTCTTTCTGGCTTTGACCTTACTTAAACACCTATTGGAGCTCGATTTTCAACACACTATCAGAAGTTTTCAAAATGGTGGTACAGCCAGATCCTATAATAGCCATTTTTGGGGTAGTGAGAGAAAACAATAAAAATCTTACTGACAACAATCTGAAAATTACAAAATTCGTCACTTTGCTGGCGCGGAAACTGATCCTCCTCAATTGGAAAAACCCTCAGCCACTGAGTCCAGCTCGGTGGCTGAGGGCTGAGGGAAATCTTACAGCTTCTTAAACTTGAAAAGTTGAGATACACAGTATGTGGATCCTCAGATAACTTTGAAAAAATTTGGAAGCCATTCATAGACTACATTAACAATAAGCTTTAATTCCCCTTGTTTTTTAATGCACCCCAGATGTAATGGACTTCTACCACTTCACATCATGTACACATTTGCCACATAGCTCATCATAATGTACTAATCTTTTTCATTTTACGCAACTGCAATATGTAATTGTCTGTTTGTTTTTTTTGTTTTGTTTTTTTTTTTGTTTTTTTGTCTGTTTTTTTTGTTAGGTTTTTGTTTTTTTGCTTGTTGTTGTTTTTCTTATTGTTACCATGTCTATTTTTGTATATGTTTTTCGTGCACAGTCTCTTTATGTTGAACTGTTAACTTCTCTTGAAAAAAAACAATAAAAACATTAAAAAAATAAATAAATAAATAAAATATCATTGAGTGTCACTCATTTCCATTCATTCTGTGTGTTTCACTTTTTGCTACGTGACAGCTCGAACCTTTTTCTAAGTTCTAAACCACAGTCTCTGTAGAAGTGGGTTTATGGCAAAATTACTAAGTGGACGCCAAACAAAAAGCTTTAGTGAATGTGGCAATAAGTTGGGAGAGTATGGGACAATTTATGTTTACGTACAAGCTGGTGGTAATTATTAATTGGAAAACAGTAAAAATAAATTTGAGTTAACTGTTTGCGTCTCTTCATTCATAAAAACAGGTTTGAACATGATTTGCAAATTATGTTTTGTCAATTCAAGGTTAACAACTATAAATTAATATTAATAATTTCCATCATATCCAAAACATACCATTTCACTTAATCCGCAGGCTATTATGATGTGATATTATGTTATCTTTGCACAACAACTTCACTCCTACAGTTCCAGATCATTTTTACAGCTGTTTACCACCTTTACAGTAATATTTGTCCATGTAGATGCAGCATCCTGCCTTTCTACTTAATGGCAGTTGGAAATTGACACAATGGTACATCACTGCCACCTGCTGTTTGTGCTGGATGTTACATAAACTGTACATTGCCTTTTATATCTTCTCCCTGGAGGGCTGACTGTTGTCCAACCTGTACTATTTCATACTTTTTGCAAATAATTTATTTTGTGATCAATGCAAAAAAATGAGATGCAACTAAAGAGTATTTTGATTATATATTAATCTATTGATTATTTTCATATTTCACTGAGCTCACATTTAATGATTAAATATGCATTATTTATATTCATAAACACACACACACACACACACATATATACATATATATACACTGTTGCTCATAAAGTTGGAATAAAATATTTTTTACCTCTTTCCATGAAATTATTGTGACAATGTGATTTATTTCATTTAACTGGGACCCATAATGTAATCAATGCACCCGGTCAAAAGTGATTACTGATGCATTTAAATAGGAATAAACAGAGGAATGTGTCTGAAAACAAAATTACTATTCAAGAGTTAGGGTTGGATTCACTCTTCATATAACCAACAGAATGTAATTGTGTAAGTAAATGAACACAACTGTTTGTACTTAGTATGTAATATATTATAACATATATTTATGTCCTTACAGAAATAAGTTGTTTTTGTTTTGATTCTTTTGTTTGACATATAGTTAGTTTTACATTCAATAAAATATACATATACAACAGAAATGATCATTTCAAATGATAATATGGTAAATAATAACCAGACTTTATTGGAGCCAGGGCTGGAGCGGCCGTGGGGCTCTGTTGATGTGGCTTGAAGATGAATACTACAGGTGTCGCTTTAAGACCACTATCGTTTCTGCTTTTAAAGTGATTTAGTCAAAGGGACTACCAGGCACTGCCCCATAGTGGTCCCCAGGCGTTTAGGGGCCCCTCTCCTTTACTTGCAAAATGTCACTAAAAGAAATACAAAACAACCACAAAAAGACACAAAATGTAAACACATCATTTTTGGTTATTTATCTTTCAGTCTGGGGGTCCTATGCAAAAGGAGTGGGGGTCTATTACATGTCATAGGTGCCCATTGACTCATAATGAATCCACGGATGTAGTGTTTCATAGCATATTAACAAGCTAATTAATTAATTGAATATAATAACTATAGTGGTATGCTGAATCTGAAATTACCCAGTTTCCCACTTTGACAGCTGGTAAAGTAGCCTCGAGAGCAGAAAGATGATACGTATAGACTGATCAAACGACTAACTATAGTAAATTATAGTCATTCTTATCTGCAAATGTTAGCTCTAACATTAACATTTCTTCTTCTGATAAGTTATATTATTATATAGTCATAAGTATTTCTGTTCACTGTTTGCCGACATGTGTTCTGTGAGGATTTGATTTGTTCCAGTTACACACTGACTCTTACTGGTTTGTTTGTTCTGCTTTCCGGAAAACGGTCTCTGATTCCAACCAGCTGTTTCCCGCCTCACACAGATCAGCTGCACACACACACACACACACACACACACACACACACACACACACACACACACACACACACACACGTAGTAGGCGGAGGCAAGAGGCCACACACACACACACACACACACACATTGGAGGGAACCCCATCAGCTGTGTGAAGCAACACAGCTATAACTTACTTTTATTTTTCTAACTCTTTGCTCCTAAAATTCACAGATTTTGAAGTAGTGTTTTAGATATGCGCCATTGAGGAGTACAGCGAGAGCTCTGCGGTAAAAACGAACATCTTTATATTTTAATAAGGGGAGCAGTGGAGGGAGAAAAAACAGAAAACACGGACTAGAGAAGGTGGCTTTGAAAGCATGGAATATTTCATGATGCCGACAGAGAAGATACCGTCCTTACAGCAGTTCAAGAAGACGGAGAAGGATGTCATAGGAGGTCTCTGCAGGTGTGTGGCTAGCTATTTGTGTTGATATCAAACTGCTTGCATAAATCATCTTTCATGTGACTGTAGCGCGTGTGTATGTGTGTGTGAGAGATGCGGTCCGACTTCAGTTAGCACGCTAGCCGTTAGCTTCGCCGCGATACCTTGGCAGCAGGAGCGTGGTTGTGGAAATTAGCAGCTTGTTGTGCCAGCTGCTGCTGCTGTTGACGGCGAGGATATAGACGATCGTTTCATCCGCGTTGTTACATTTGCTGGCCGAATGACATGTGGTGACCCACAGAGCACCTTTGCTGCCATTCGGCTCAGAAACATGTAAATTGTGAGGATGAAATCGATACATTTGCGTCTAGTTGAACAACAACCACGTGGTGGTTAACGTGTTGCCCGCCGCCTCGCTGCTTTACACAGAATCACATGTTTGTAACGACACCACTTTCTATTTTCGCCGAATTACTTATGTGGACAATATATCCGAGGTGTATTAAACAAGGTGGGAAATTGGGGTTTCGGCCGCGGTGTATGTGTGGTTAAGTAATGCTCCGCGAAGCAGCCATGGTTGTGTCGTGTGCTAAAATTAGCTTAGCTTGGCTAACTAGTTAGCTATCACTGCGCAGTCGTTTTCAAACCGCACTGTATGTGCCCTCGCTTATTTTTTACTGGTATATACTAACTTGTTTAACTGTAACACATCGTCTTGTAGATGTGACGGCGGACACAGAGTGAGTATCTGTTAGTAGCGGGTTAATAACTCAGTGCTAGCTCGGTGCTAGAGTTGGAAAGCATTGTTCTCCATGATGCCAGGGGGCCTGCTGCTGTAGCGGAGTCACATTTCGCTGCTGCTGCCGTCCAGACGCGCCCTCCGCCGGCCATGTTGGAGGTCCGCAGCTCCTGGCAGCTACAGCTGACAACAGCTGATTTCATCCCTCAACTTAAAAAAACCCGACACGCTTCACCTGTGTGGAATAGATGTGGATGCTTTTCTTTGCTGTCTCTGGTCGAATATCTGATGGATCCGCGTTAATATTTTAATCATTCCTAGAGTTGTTTTTTGATGATGGACAAAAGAGGATATTTCATATTTACCAAACCTAAATTGATTATTTTGTATTTCACTATATTTGTAACAAATGGTTTGTACATTACACAGCACTGGGGGATAAAACCCCCTCATTATATTCCTCAAAGTCAACTTTAACATCTCATTAAGTGAGCATGTGGTCAGTAAATAACTTTTGAGGGTGGAACAGTTGAACCCTAACACACTAAATTAAGCCCTAAATGTTGTTTATGCTCCTTAGTCTGTCAGTACAGTGCTGATGATCAGGGGTTTAACCAGTAGACCAATAGATGAAGATATATTGAAGAGAGCTGTTCCCACAGCTTTCAAAGTAAGATAAAAAAAAATCAAGACACAAAATTAAGCAATTCAAGGACCTAGAGCTTATTTTAAAGGCAGTGTGGGTGTGTTTTTAGGCTCCTTTTGAAGTGTGTTTAGGCTGCCTTTCATAGCTTTTAGTTAAGCCGATATCACTCGCTTGTAAACACACAGTTACAAATCAGATCAGACCATTTAATTTTAGCTCTGAACGTTAGATGATGGCTGCACAGCCCACACACTAATCTTTTATAGAAAAGAGATGGTCAGAGCCATGAGAGCTGTGTCCTTTGTCAGACCTCTCTCATTTTTGTAAACACTCAGATCTAGTACTTCAGGTTTGTTGTCTTCTTGGCGTCATGTCCATCTTTTACCTTAATGGTTCACCTATTTCTCCCCCTGAGTAAACATGACAGAGATTTGCCACCACAACATCCAACTTCATGGGGTGGAGGTGTGTGAGGGGGCACTGGGTTCAGTCACACTCAAAGACCTCCAGGCAGCTAGACTGAGGAATGTAGAGAGGTCAGGACTAACGCATGGTGAAGTTCCAGGTTAAAGGTTTAAAGTGTCAGAGATTGCAGCTGATTGTGGACTCTGTTGTTGCTTTGCGTCAGTTTAGTTTATTTAGCCCAGAGCTGTGTGTTGTTAGTTGTAGAGGTGCAATGATTAGTCAATTTAATCAATTGGTTAATTGAAAGAAAATCAATCACCAACTATTTTTTAAAATTAATGAATTGTTTAGTGTGTTTCCAAGAAAAAAAGCCAATATTTGATGGTTTCAGGTTCTCAAATGTGAGAATTTGCTGCATTTTTTGGTCTTACTTTATAGCAAACTGTATATTTGGGGGTTTTGGACTGTTGGTCATGCAAAATGAGACATTTGATCAAGTCATGATTTTTTTTCAGTGGTGATTCTTTACACACCATTCTTTTTTTGCCAAACGATTAATCATGAAAATAACAAGCAGACTAATTGATTCTGAAACTAATTGTTTTACCTGCATTGCCTTGCTTAAAAAAATTTGTAAAAATACATTTGCACATTTTACATAAAACAAGACTAAGAAACAGGGAACAAATGTTTCATCAGGAATGAGCTTGTGCTTCCGTATTGGACACAAAGCTTTCATGGACAGAATAACAATCGTCTTTCTCCCTCAGCCTGGCCAACATCCCCCTCAGTCCAGAGACGGCCCAGGACCAGGAGAGACGAATCCGCCGTGAGATCGCCAACAGCAATGAACGCCGGCGCATGCAGAGCATCAATGCAGGCTTCCAGTCCCTCAAAACACTCCTGCCCCACACAGACGGAGAGAAACTCAGCAAGGTGCAGCGAGCATTGCAAACACTGACACTTAGCAAAGATCTCCCTTGTGATGGTGTAGATCGTCAGATGTGATGATGATGATGAAGAAGAATGAAATGATTGAGCAGAAATGATAAATGACAAAAAATGTAATTTTTGACTCACTGGTCTTAATTTCAATTTCCTACAGTTTAGTTAAAGTTAAATGTCTGGGTACTGTTCTTGTATTCACCTGTTGGTTTCATCCCTGTCAGGCGGCCATCTTGCAGCAAACGGCAGACTACATCTTCACCTTGGAGCAGGAAAAGACACAGCTCCTGGCACAAAACAATCAGCTCAAGCGCTTCATCCAGGTAACAGCCTGTGCCATTGTTTTCCACCATATTTGTGTCTCCATGTGGATAAAACTAGGGTGCTTAAACAACAACAGGGGTTGCTTTAGTCCATTTTATACAGATCGCATACACCATACATTACTATGTCAAACTGTATAGTTTCGTCTCTTTCAGGCCACCACAGGCTTACTCTTGTTTACGTTCATTAGTCTACAGAGACTTAAAACTTCATCACACTTAATCTTGTGTTGTCTTCAGTTGCACTATTTCTGTTTGTTAATGCATGATAGCCTTTTCAAATAAAACTATTCTTTCTAATGCATTACCACCCAACAATGACTCTTGTTTATTGTGATGGATCGCACAGGCAATTTGTGAGATTCCTGAAAAAAAAAACATGTAAGTAGAGTGAACAGTCCTGTTCTAATGGGAAAACATTTCCCTGTCAGGTTCAAGTACGCCTCAGGAAAATGTCATTCTTCTGTAGGCCATGCTTCACTTGACCATGCATGGCATGGTGGGACTTGAGTGCAGAGGCAGGTAGGAGGTTTGATGCTGAATCGCTATCAGCCAATGACCAAACAGCACTATGTAGTTTGTTAGATGCTGTGATAACACTTCTTACTGAGGTTGAGTTCTTTTAAGCAACTAGAAACAGACAAATGTCAGGTATTGAACATATTCAGTTATACTGCAACCGCCTGCTGCCTAACACTACTTTCATATTTGGACAGCTTGCAAGTGTTGGCAGTGACAGTGCAGTGCCTTTTTAATCTGTATTCAGTCGTGCCACGCCATGTGAAAAATGTTTGTTTACCAGTCTCCTTTGTTTATCCTGCTGTTGGTTCACCTGGTGTTATATTTTCTTGCTACACTGGCCGTTTGTCCAACTCTGTACGAGCAGCATGTGTTGTTTTTGAATGGAGAAGAAACTCCTACTCTGATGGCGGTGGTACTAAGTTTACATAGGCACAGTGCACATCAACTGATTCACAGTTAACTTTACTTGGCCTCTGTGTCACTCCAGGAGTTCAGTGGTTCATCACCGAAGAGGAGGCGAGCTGAGGAGAAAGATGAAGGGATCGGGTCTCCAGACACGCTGGAGGAGGAGAAGGTCGAGGAGCTGAGGAGAGAGATGTTAGAGCTGCGACAGCAACTGGACAAAGAGCGCTCGGCTCGTATGCAGCTGGAGGAGCAGGTGAGACAAAAAGCAGAGCCGGAGTTGTAGAGGTTGTTCATGATTTGTCACCTGTTCTCTCCTTTTTACTGTGATCTCAAAAGATCTCAACATTAATTTCAGTTGCGGAGGACTGAAACTGATGATGACACAGATGAACATAATGATGTAAGATGGCCATAATTCATTCTCTTACTACCTTCCACAACTACTGCTTATTTTACTAACTTAATGTTTGAATGTCCAGACAGATTATAGCTCAAGCTTCAGTTCAGACAGATAAAACATAACAGCTGAATATAAAAAGGAGGAGGTATCAGAGATAAATTAAACTTCACATGGTTATACAATGATCCTGTCTAGAGGTCACAGTGGATATTAGATGCTCAAATAAACAAACCAGTTTGTCAGGTTTACCAGCCATTTCAGCTTCAAAACTGCAGAACCTCCACATGGTCACCAGTCCACTTTAACAAGGTGGGAACCGGTGGCGGTGACACCAGCCAGTTCCTCGCAATCTCACTTACTAGATATCCCTGAACAGCAGGTTACAACAGAGGCGACTGAACAGTTGGTAAAGACAAACAAACTTAAACAGGAAGTGAACAAGGAAAGTAAACAGTAGGAACAATGCAGTGGTGAGATATGATGAGTGTCAAATGAGCTGGGCAGTGATCAAGTTTTTTCTTTTAATGGAACAAAATACTGCACATCTTTCCTCAAATTAAATAGGACACAAATTATCCAACGTTAACAAAAACCTCTTGTTAACATAAATTAAAGGGGATTTCCAGAGTTTGAGCTTTGCAATTTCTTCTTTAAATTGGGTCGTTCACAAGAAACGACAACCATAAATAAAAAGAAGCGGCAGAGATATCCTGACTTTTAGTTCTTTGTATTGGTCAAGCTGCAAAAATACTGGATGTTACATTTTGATAGAGCCTTACTTCCTGGGTAAATCCCATGTACCAACATTGTAACGCTTTCTCATAACAGGTTGAAGTCTTGAGCTCAACCCTAGATAACCCTGTTGACGCCAGGATTATTCTTTCAAATCGCACAAAGCTCTATTCAGAGCCACGGAAGATGTTTTACAGCTGTTACATCACGCTGAATAGCACTCCTCGTGACGAGTAAACTGATGTTAATGTGTAACAACCAAAGGTTGTTGTGATTATTGTGACATGTGATGTAATTTTTTCCATGTTTGCTCAGTAATGTAGTTGGTATTACATTGGCGCTGAAGCAGTGCCTGACGTAGTAAAGACTTACCTCTGTATTCTGCGTTTTTGTGTTTGTGCGCAGGTGCGCTCTCTGGACACGCAGCTGCACCCAGAGCGTCTGAAGGTGATCACCCAGCAGGTGGAGGAGGAGCAGGCACTCATCCAGAGCCAGACGCTGTTACGGCTGCAGCAGATCCACGCTGCCGACAGACAAACACACAGTCCACAGGTTAGAAGCACAAATACACACATGCACACACACACTTGTACACAGAAAAGATGGTGGGCATCTCTGCTGCAGTTCCCAAACCTCCTCAACAGGCTGCAGTTTGCTCAAACGGCTTCTGTAGTGAGGTGATCATGTTAATGACGTACATTGAGCTCAGCAGTTATATGTCTGTCATATGTAAATCTAGATGATCTCCTGTCATGAGAAACATTTTTATTTTATTCTTATTCTGTCTGTCCTCCAGGTGCTGGCTCCTCCCACTCCCCCTGCCCCAACCCATCACCCCACGGTCATCGTCCCAGCTCCGACACTAACCCAGCACGCCCACCATCACGTCACTGTGGTGACCATGAGCCCATCTGTCCACACCAGCACTGTGTCCACATCCAGACAGAACCTGGACACCATTGTGCAGGTATGTGCTGTCTGTTGTCTTTTTTTTAGGTAGAAGAAGTTATTGTTCGTTTTCACCTATTAACTGTCTCTCAGTGGTCTGAAACTTTGCTGCAGCCTTCAATGTTTCTCATCCTCTCCTCTCAGGCCATCCAGCACATCGAACGCACTCAGGAGAGGAGAGCCAGCGCCGAGGAGGAGCAGAGACGAGCTGTCATCGTCAGCCCCGCCCACGTCGCCATGGACACCGCCTGCTCGGACACAGACACTGACACAGAGGGAGAGGACTGCTCAATGAAATGATCCACTCCACGAACGAACATATACACGCACACACACATACACACAAACACTTAAAATACCTACTCACTGTAAGATTCCCTCCAGGAGCTAGACTACTTTTAAAAAAAAAATCTGTCTTTGGCATTATCCAAACTCCTAAATCCAGTGGTTAAGCTCGGTGTCAGTCTTGTACTGTAAAATCTCTGAAGATTGAAAACATAGGATGGTCAGCGTGCAGAGGAGGCCCTGTGAGGATTTCTAGACGCTGTTTTTTCAATGTCTGAGCCGGTGTGTCGCTGCTTGAAAACTTAGGGGTCTCCTTGTGTAAAAAGCTATCAGCATCCATCCGTCCTTCATGTGTGTTTATGTGTGCTACATACAGTCATGGTATCAGTTACCCGTCGTCACTGGCACGCTGACAGTATTATTTGTGCTAGAAATTGATGGATTTAGCATAACGGAAAGTTGAATGTAACAACACAATAAGCACGCAGCTCTTGATTCTGAAAAGGGACATGGAGTTGCAGTTATTTCTTCCCCAGTCTTAATTTTGTTTTTTCTTTTTTTTGTTTTTTCCTGGTTCCTTTACTCGAGTGCCAGTGGCCATGAAACCCGACTTAAACTACAACAGAGGGCATTTCTAAATTTAAAAGTTTGGGACAAATACACACTTAATTGCAAAGTTAATTTTGAGGACACGTGGAAAGAAATTTTGTCTGATTTACTTGAAACAAAAGGATGTGTTATTGATATCTAAATAAGCCCTTAAAAAAAAAAAATAAGCTGTTGAACAATTTACATTGATCATCTTTTGCTTTTAATGTCGTTCATGTTTTTGTTAACATTTTCTTTTTCTGTCAGGGTTACTGAATGTTGAAGGTGAACATTTTGTTATATTGAGATTAACAACTTAAAATTGGAGGTTGGTCAGGTTTTCACAGGGAGCCGGAGGCCTTCAGATGAATTCATAAAAGTCGGTTTCAGTTCAGTTTTTATCCGCTGCTGATAGTGGTTATTGCACCCCTAACTTAAAAAAAAAAAAAAAAAAAAAAGAACCAAATGTTGGTTCGTTGCTTGGAAACATCTGCTGGCATTTTGTGACCGACTGGAGTTAATTTTCAGTCAGTCTCCAACAATTTCACTGCATCAGACGTAAAATATGGAAAGTCTTGCTGATGTGAAAATTTCGATGATTCACAGGCTAACGAAGCGTGAAGGCTTCCGGTGTCCCTCCAAAGACTTCAGTCTATCTTCTGGTCTTGGTTTGTTGATTTCAGTGACTATGCACTAGAGTTTTTGCTATTTATGCAATCCCATCTTCAGTACATTTGTTGGCGTCAATTATACATGAGGTGAAGTTTTCTATGCACCGTTGATAGGTGTGTACATTACACCTACAGTATATGTATGTAACTTGACATGCTTGTATCAAAGAATGTAGTAGTCTCTACTCGCAAGGTGCTCTTTGTCAACCTGGTGCTCTGCTGACGAGCAGTGAGCTGAGGCCAAAACCCTTCATGTAACTTCACACTTGATCACGCTTTTTTTTTTTTGTTTTTTTTTGTTTTTTGGAAATAACATATGTCACTTCTACATTTTGGAATTGCTCAAGAGAGCAGGGGCGCAGGGAAGGGACACACAGGTTGTGTTGTCTCGTTCAAAATGTAACTTTCAGAACACAGTAGGATCACATCTCACTGAACTCCATCCCCACAAAGCATCATTGTTTAAAAGAAAACTGTAAAAAGAGTGTTGGGCAGCTGTAGTTGAAGAAACTAAGCATGCAGTGAAAGATCGATGTATGTTTTCAGTGCATCAAATGCCACAAAACGTGCTAAATCATTGTCCAGTCAGAATGAAATTTAAATGAAAAAGACTGAAATGAATTGCAGATTTTCCCAACACAATCTCTGTCTATAAAATGCACCAAATCTGTCCACCTCATGTTATGTTGCTTGTACTTCTCTCGGGAATTTGACTGGAAATCCCTGCTTGGAGCCTCTCTCCTGTCATACTCGATTTGATTCGCTGACTTGACGCTGTAAACATTCCTTTTATTTGGATTTGTATCTGTCTTTTGATCTCTTACATGTTCTTTTGCCAATTGAATGCATGTTACTAATTGCTGTTTCCTCTCATCTGAAGCGGGCTTTTGTTTTGACATTTTGTTTATTTTTGGGGGGGATTTTGGTTTTTTTTTTTTTTTTTTTTTTTTCATGATCACATGACTGATGTGTTCAGTGTGAAACTGTCTTGTGTGCGACGTGTGGACACTATTCACTCACTGACATCAGTTTTATATCTGGTTAGATTAGAGTTTTTCATGCCAAACGAGGGAGGGGAGAGTACTCGTATTTTTTCCTTTTTTTTAGTGACGCTTTGTTAAAGGGTTTGGTGTTCTTCTGGCAGATGTTTAGCCAAGGCCTGAGTTTAGGTGAGGTTTGTTATTGGTCAGAAAAACATTTTGCCCTCAAATGTTTCTGTACATTGTGTTGCAGCACTGCTGTCTTTTGGTGGAATTTTGAGATATTTGATATGAAGCACTTGCTGTTCTGTACTGCCTGAATCAGTGATGAGGAAGATTTTTTTTTTTTTTTTTTCCATTTATTTTTTGTAAGCTCTTTGCTGTGACGCAATTTAACATCTGTTTATTGTGTTCTGCTTTTTTGTCTTTTCATTTGTCTCTCTTGTCCCGGTTTTCCATTTTTTTTGGTGACAAGCATTTTTTATATTTTTGTGTGAAATTTGTCTTTGTTTTTGTTTTTTTTGTTTAGTTTTTTTCTTTTCCATCAGTCCAGGTCGATGAGAAGCTGTTATATTTTGTTTATAAAAAAACTTGGGTAAACAGGCCTTTGTAAAGATGAAAAAAAAAATAAAATTTGTACTTTTTTTATTACACTTCTTTGGTTTGCTGGTATACTTGAGTCATACTTGCGACCCTTTCTTTCCACCAGGTGGAGATATCAAGCAGCTCCTAATTTAGCAGCAGCAGAGATTACGTAAACACAGGTGGCGTACAGGCCTCATTTCAATCTTTTTTAATAGGAATACAGTAACTACAGATCCTCAGCTGTGAGAAATGTGTATATTATGCAGCAATATTTGAATTTGATGTGAATGAAGATAGTAATGAATGGTTGGTTAACTCGAAGGTAAAAGTTGCACTTGTAAGCTCACCAAAATCTATAGCCTTTGTATACTCTTCTTAAATGATTATTATTTACAATTGGTGTTTAAACTATAAGACTACAACACAACCAGCCAATCTCCTCCTGTTTCTTTCTACTCTCAACCTTCCTGATTGGGCCAGGCAGCTGCTCAAACACACTGGCTGGTATGGGTGCAGTTGCTGCGCCCCACCTCCACTGGCATGCCCTCTGACCTTCAGCCAGAGCAGTATATATAGCAGGGGGGATGAGGAGAAGGCCCCTGGCAGTCAAAATGAAGTCGCTGGTGTCTGTGTGCTGCTTGCTGTCTCTGCTGGCCCTGTCTGCTGCAGGTATGGTGGGGGGCGATGGGGTTTGGGTGAAATACTTGAGATCTGTACCTCTGTTAGATGCATTTAGAGAATTATTTAAACAGGTGTGTGTGAAATTGAAATGCCGATCCACTGCTTTTGGATATGTGAATTAGGTCTGTGTCTTTGAACATAGAGCTTTGCATGTCTTGCTGAGAATTGGAGTGACTGTGAGCAACGATTTGTCGGGTCATTACTAAGGGATTCATATTTGTCGAGTTATTTAAATGTGTGCAAATGAATGAGTTTCATTAATTAGCAATGCATTGATATTGCTCAATCATTTTGCTTCCAACCACTTTTAGGCTGTGAGCAAATGGGGTCAAGGTGAGAGCTACACTCTCAGGTTGATGTTTTTCAGATATGCATTATATTTTCCTGTATTTCGTAGCGTAATATAGCAAGAGTTGTGTTAAAACATGTTAAAATTTTTGACACAATATCCATAAAAGTGTCCTGCGTGTTACCATGGGGTGAAGTGCAGAGTTTTGTGGTTGGGCAAGTGGAAATGTCAGGGCTTGAGGTATGACACCAGCTGATGGAAACTGTCCTGTCTGCTGCTTATTCTCTCTGCCCTGCAGAGAAACACAGTGACAGCACTGACAGAGTGACTTGGACTCACTACAAAGAGTCACACACTCTGCTGCAGCCAAAGCAAAAGCTGGCTGAAATTATTGGTTTTCCCACTGGATCTCTTTCAGTTTGACTGTCTTTTCACAGCAGTTTCATGCACGTATATAACTCCTCTCCACCAGTCAGTGCTTAAGTGAGGAGTTTGGCATTTCACGGACCCTTCATGTTTTACAGGCTAACCTCTTACTCCCTTACAGGCATGAGTGAATTTTTAAACTGAGCAAATCAGAAATTACAGCCATGCCACACTCACTCAAGGTTCATACATCGCATTTGCTTCTCTGCTCCTTGATTCCACAAGTTTCAGGAAAATGTTGATACTTGGCTAAAAGCTTAGCCAGAGAATACCCTTGTCTGTCCTTGCACTGGTTCATTTTGGTCCCTACAAGTTGCCGTAGTCAGGTGTCAGGCATCAGCCAGACAAAGTCGTCACCAGATACTGTGGTCATCAATGCCATGCACTGATACACATCTCTCCCAGGACACACACATGTTAATCATGTACATATTCGCAAAGATTCACTCACGTTTGAAGCTATAAGACCATCATTAAGACGTACATGAGTACAAACAGACTCCACATATACAGCTAAAGGCGGAGCTGCATTTAATGCCTCAGTAAAGCCTCATCACTCCCTCTCTGCTCTGTCTGCAGAGCTGCTAATCTGTCATTCCAGTCAGCAGGCTCTGTGTCCAGGGGATGTCCCAACTAAAACAGGCATGAGAGAGCTCAGCAGAGGGCATGTAGGACCAGAGTACAGTAGCCCAACAGTTGGGCTGTTTAAAGTTACATAACTTAACGATCAAGTACTATTAAAAGTGAGAGGTAAAGAGGTAAGTGGTGGAACCTTATTACAACAGTGACAGGCAGAGCTCAAACAGGTTATGTGGAGTAAAAAATTCAAAAGCTCCCCCTCCACTTAGGTCTAATCAGCCACAATTATTTAGATCATCAATTAACCAGACATGCAAAACCACTGCTGCTTCCATGTTTGTTTGTGTTCCTAATTACTTTAGGAACTGATGACTAAAAAGGAGAATTGTGCATGTATGTTATCATTGTCTCAGTCTGTTATCCACCAGTTGCACAGTCAACAGGTTGTATGTCATCGCTGCCAGTGCAAATGCATTTACTGTTCTTGATATTTGAAAAGATTCTGAGTCACGTACAGCTGCACACTGTTGCAGGAATGTGAGCAATAGTGCAGCAGAGCTGCAGGCCAGCCTCATGACAATCACAGGGAGAAGAAGAGCGTCATGATTCCTGAAAATAGGAGTGGAATTATCCCCTCCTTCTTTTCTCCCACTGACTCATTGTGGGACTATTTCAGTCTCATAGATGTACCATCCAGCACACAGGCACCTGTCCCACTCTGTCCCCACAACACTGTGCTCTGCCGTGGCTTCTCTGCAGCAACAGCAGGGTCCTGGGGAGAGGAACACCCTCAGACACACATTGTACTTTACATTGATAGTGTCAAAAACAGTCAAAAGATGTTCTCACTGGGCTAATAACTCCTAACATAATAAGCTGATTTTTTTTTAACAGCACACTCTTCACTGGCTATCCTTTGTTGCCTCCAAAGATCTTTTATTTAGGCCAGAAGAAATTTAATCTGTAAGAATGTAAGATGTAAGAAAGTATTATAACCAAACCCTGCAGCTTGTGTAACAGCAGGCAGCATTCAGCAACTGAAGAGCCAGACATTTCCTTCAGGAGATGGTGGACAACAAAAAGAACTAAAAGAGAGTTAATATATATGACAGGCACTGACTTAGGCAAAAGAACTTTGAGCTAAATGGTTGCAGCAGCATGCTAATATGCTAGAAACGATAAGGCTAACATGCTGATCTTTAGTAGGTGTAATGTTTCGCATGTTCACCATCCTAGTTTTGCATGCTAGCATGCTAATATTTGCTTATTAGCAAGCCACTTTCGTTAGTTTTGCAGTATTTAGTCATACAAACATTGGACAAATTGGAATTTTGAGCTAAATGAGAAGTTAAAGGATCCATAAAGAGATTGTAATTTATCCTGAGCTGGATGTGAATGTTGCACCAAATCTTATTGTAATCCATCCAATGGTTGTTGAGATATTTCAATCTTGACCAAAGTGGATGACTGATCAACCAACAGTCCAAAATTACAATGTCAATATTGTGACTTGGAAAACAGCTTATTTGGTTCTCCCAAATAATATAGTAACATATTATTTTGAGCATTTGTCTGCTGACCATTCCCTCTTAATTATGTTAATCTTGACAGAATATGTCTCAGAAATCCAACAATATTATTTTCACGTGTATTGTCTTTCATATTTTCCTCCCCCCACTGGCACATATTTTTCCATCTTCCTAATTATGTTAACTTAAATTTAATTTGGTCATTACTCACCACTAGCACAGCAGAAAATGATCTCTCTGTTTTATCCTCATAACTATCTCAAGGCATGCAGTGTGGGGAAAAGCCAGTAAACTAAATTTAGCTTGTGTGATTGCAAAGGCCTTGAGTTTACATGATTCGTGTGAATAGCGGTAGTTTTACCCAATGTTGTCTGCTCTTTCAGCAGTTAGCAAGACAGAGGGCTCATCTCTAAATTACGATGTCAAGGTGTACATATCTCTGCTTCTGACATGAGTATGGATAATTTATCTCATCAGACGAAACTGAAATAAACTGGTAAATGGTCACTGATTGTGTTATGTAGTGACAGTTAACTTTGGCAGCCCATCTTCACCAACTCATGTCAGGAACTTGGCCACTGCTGCTGTTCATGTTACAATGCAAACAATGCTGTAGCGCTATGTCTTTGGACAATATCCAAACCTCCCTCATGGCTCGATCAGAGCAGCATCCGACCACTGTCCTCAGGTTACCCCTCACTAAGCTCCCTCTCATTTGTTTCACTCAATTACTGACACCTACAGTACACTTAAGTATGGCCAAGACACGTTTTACGAGCCCTGGGCCATGGTGAAAACCAGAGTGCTGGACAGCCGTGGCTCATACCTCGACCTCTGCCAGTTACAGCGGGGGAGTAGACGATGAATAGTGACTTTCTCTTAATCATCTGCAGTAGCATCTTTGCATACACTCACACATTGTCTCCCGGAAGCTGTCAAAATCACACTCAGAAGAACAAATCTAGCTTGATAAATACCAGTAGCCCTTCCCTCCTTCAGTTTATGCACAGGTGACGTTTGTACTGCACTTCATTCTTTATCTCTGTTTGTCTCTGTCTATGTTTTTGATTTACCATTGTGATCAGTGATGGCCAAGCCAAACACTGGCAATCCTTTGCTTTCAGTTGTTGTTGGACTGGGTTTTTATTACAATACACAGTGCCCTGCCATGGTCACATTCTTACCTTAGCCTTTAGTCAGACTTGAAATGAGCCAAGCTGATTGTGACTGTATTGTACTGTAATATATTTGTGCACAAAACATAGAACATAGAAGAAAACTGATTTTCAAATAGTCCATACAGAACAAGGATGCTCAGGGAACATAAGCTTGATGTTCTGGTCACTAACGCTGACAATCCCTTTAGAAGGTGATAAGCTAACAAAGCATCCAGATATTAGAAGTGACAAGCAACATGATGAGAACAAAATTGTCTGATGTGTGATTCAGGGCCTTAAAATAGGGGAAAGAAACCGTCACGGGGGATGGTGCCGGAACAGGAGAGTACATGGAGTCCTGCTAGCATCGTTTAGGACAGCTGATTGAGTGTTAAGCCTTCCATCCAATCCCAAAATACAAATATATCTTGACTCAGAAGCAGCTGATTTTGGTTTTGTGGGCCCAGCTTCAAGGCTTCACACTGGTATTTTCACACACACATTTAAAACATATAGTAGTTGATTGCCATATTGCCTTGTCATGTCATGCATGTTTGTGATTAGAGCAGAGACAATAGACTGAAGTTTTAGTCAAACACTAAGATGAAGGCTTTCTATCTGTGACGATACAAGCCTGATGATTAGCCTGAACTGTCATTGGTTTCATTTTGCTGAACTAATCGAAGGTGTGTGATTCTGAGGTCAGGACCAGGTTATCATGATACAGGAATTTCATCCAAAACAACTTAATTAACTTCATCATAGGTAAACAGACACAGACACCAATGTACCTAAAGAATGTGTGCCATGTCTCTCATTTTTACAGTATTGTTGCTTTATCTAGAATCAGCCACACGCACGCGCGCGCGTGTGTCTGTGTGTGTGTGTGTGTGTGTGTGTGTGTGTGTGTGTGTGTGTGTGTGTGAGTGTGTGAGAGAGAGGTCATTAAAGAGTCAGGACTGTGGTTGGCCGGTTGTACTTCTGGTTCAGTGCTGTTGGTTGTTGCACCTATTGTTAATAATATAATGAAGTTGCTGGCTTAATCAATGAATACTGGTAAATATCCAGCCGTACTCTGGGTGGTGTCAACCATCATTTTGGGAAAGAAGGAATTTATCTCTGGCGGGTGTCAGGGCAAACACTAAAAATGTTACATCAACATTTCACAAACTGCATAACAAAATGAATACTTGATTCAATATGTTTTATAATAACAATGTATCAAATAACAACAACAAACAATGTGATACTGTGAAAGGGGTCGCTTGTAGTGATGAGAATTACTGCCTCACAGTTAACGACTAGTGGAGCAATTAGTAGCAAGAGCCAGACTTTTCCCTCAGGAGTTGGTAGAGACCCAAAACAGAGCTAAAAACTAAATTAACATTTGATTTAAATTTGCCAAGTGTCTGGAAACACACGCCCAACTTAATGATAATGTTGCTCAGTAACTGGTGGGTGTTTAAATAATCAACCACTTGCTAGCAAGTTCATCCTGTCAAATTAAAAGCAAATGATGTCTCCCTGTTGCGTTAACAACTTGTTTAAAAAAAAAAAAATCATTGCAGACATTGCAGGTTTAACAGTCTAAATCAAAATAACCTAACTTATCTCACTTGCCAAAAATAAATGCACAGAATTATTTATGGAGGAAGCGCAGACATTAAGTATATGTTAAATAACATAAGTGAATGTTCTGTGCCAATGGCAGTCATAATTAAGTCCTAATTTTATTGTCATGTAACACATTAAAAAGACATGTAACATACATATGTTTTATATTTATTAGAAGTATTGGTAGGACTATTGTAGTTTGGGTTTTAGACTTTTATTTTCACACGTTTATACTAGTCAAGCTCTATTTTTATCTAACCGTTTTACATCCATTTTGGGGTTACTGATGTTTATACACAATATTCCTTCTAATAAATTAACTCAAATCATGACAACAGTAATAAATCTATGCAATGGCAGTAAATACATTATTCTATTCCAAGCCATTCTGTCCACTCAGCTGTCCTCTTTTAGATCCAGCACACAACTGTCCACTGTATGTCTGCCGCAAATAGTCCATGCCTTAGTGTCGCCATTCAAGGAGCTGAAATCTGAGTCTTAATTCAGGGATGTGCTGAGCTTCTGATCTGCTCTGTTCTTGCACAGTGAATAAGCACTGGTCAAGCGCTGACGTAACGGACAAAGGTGACCGGTTATTGCAGATCCCAGATTCCATCACATTTGCCTTGCTTCATGTTTTTCAGCCTGGATGCATATAGCTTTGAAGAAAACATCTCAGTCACTATAACTGTCATAGGTTAAGCAGTTCACCACATCATTGTTTTACTCATTAACATTAAAACTCTCCCATGACTTTTAAGTAAAGTTTGTTAGTTAATAAGTGGAATATAACAGCCTCTGGCATTGTGCATAGATTTTGCTGATCAGGAAGGATTTCTATACATTTTTATATCAAGGTTTGCCTTGCTGTAAAACACTGTTAAAACACAGTCTGGCAGTCAAAACATATGCAAGCTGAACTGGTTCAAAAAGAGGCATAAGGGAGTCTGTCACATAGCTTTTCTTCTTTTGCGCTCACAGATCTCCTGGCAGGACCGTCCATCCACGATGAGGAGCCTCTTGTGCGTCTGCAGCTCCAGCAGCCAGAGGGAGACCTGTTCTCCTGCAGATGTGACACAACAGAAGAGCGCTCCAGCCAGAGCTCCTCCAACGACACCCCGGCCCCAGAGAGGGCCATGTGTCAGCCCTGCAAAACCACATCAGCTTTAAGCACTGATGCTGAAGAAGAAGAGCCAGCCTCCACCTCAGAGCATGAAGAGCAGGAGGAGGACGCAGCTCCCACTAAGGAGGTGGCAAGTGAGGGAGAAGAAGAGCAGGAGGAGGCAGCCTCCCAGGAGGAGGTAGTAGAGGAAGAGGAAAACGAAGAGGTGATGTCTGAGGAAGAGGCTGAGGAAGAACCTTTGCAGCATCAAAGTGTGGAGGAGGAGAAAGAAGCCGAGGAGGTTGCGTCATCTGAAGAGGAAGAGGTGGAGAAAACTGAGGAAGGAGAGGATGAAGCGGTGGAGGAATTATCTCATGAGGAAGAGGAAGTGACTGAACCTCAGGAAGAAGTTGCAGAAGTGGAGGAGCCTGCTGCTGAGGAAACAGTTGAAGAGACAGTTGAGAGACCAGAAGGTGAAGACATACAGGAGGACACAGAGGCAGCAGCTGAAGAGGAGGAAAGTGTGGAAACTGTTCTGAACGAGGCTGTGGAGGAGGAAGCTACTGTTGCTGGCGATGAGGACGCTGCAGTG
>NW_019525207.1:441699-465915 GCF_002814215.2 Seriola lalandi dorsalis | reverse complement strand
AGAAGCATGCCATTATCTGGTGTCTGGGTGTTGACACCTGCTATGGGGGCTGAGTCTTAAAAGAGTTTCCCATCTCTTACCCTGATTCCACTTCATTACTTCATTGATTATACTATGGTGAGGTGGGTCAATGTAATGTGTGCCATCTTTTTTGACCTGGGTGTTGAAAATTCCTCAGACATCCAGGGTAATAATTTCAGAATTAGGATTTTTATTGTTAAATCAGTTCTGTCACTTTTTAGTTTTTGAGCCTCTATTCACAGTGAGTTATATATTCATATATTTATCTAGGCTATCTCCAAATGTTGGTGTAATGATAAGAAAACTTTTTTGTGACGTTGGCAAAAAAGTTTTTGTTGTTCAATTCATATTGTTTTGTGATGATGAGAAACCGTGCCCTCATTATTTTGAGATGTCTGTCCTGGTTCAATATCAGCAGCCAGAACTGTTCTCTTCTGACAAACAATTATTTTGTCGGCTTCTCTCCTCATCAGAATTTGAGCTTGATATGAGTATTTTAGGTCAGCCTTGGCTTAAAGACACAGAATTACTTTATTATTTGTTTCAATGTTGTATCCAGTTAATGAATAATTCATTAATGCTTTATAGATCACTGACAGGCTAATAATGAGGACAGGCTGCCACGTTGTGCAAACATTCTGTGGCTGGTGGCCAATCTTCTCATCTAAGTCTCAATAAGACAGCAAATAAAAGTGTTTATCAAAATGTCAAACTAGTCCTTTAATTCATACAGACGATGCCTCTGGATGGACCATTCAATAACTAACAGCGTGGAAATGAGTCCACTTATAAATCCATAAATCCACTTGTAAATGATGTATTCACATTTACAAAAACAAATAAAGCCGGGGGAAGACGTACACCATTCAAAGGGATTTTTCACAACCTGGCATTGCAAATGTTGTTAAAGCGCTCATAAATTTTTATAAAGCCATTACTAACAACTTATAAACTTAATATAAAGCATGCCTTATGAGAACGTGGCAGCCTACTAAATATTCTATTTGGAAATATGAATCTTGTTTCACTGGATGTATTTAATTGATATGGGTCATGAAATGACAGCAAAGATCTCTATCCTTCTGTCTTCCTCTCGTTCTCGCTCTCATGCCAAGCCCCCAGAATATGACACTGTGTGTAGCTAAAGAGGAATTAGCAACAACCTCTTGTTACAGAAATAAACAGACTGAAATAGCAGAGGGAAGGAATAGACCAGTTAGATGGACAACAGCATAATATAACAGTTGGGCCTGTTCTCAGCCCAGCTGGTCTGGTCACTCACAACTAAAGTCATTTACCTGGGGGATCACCTTTGTTTTGTAACCATGTCCAACATGAGTTGTTGCTAGTGATTGGTTTTGAAAACTTTGGTGGATAAGAAGCTGTGGTTCATTCAGTAATCGTTAGTGTATGCCACAGAAATATGGAAGATTGTTTTCAAGGCCTTCTTTGTCATATTAAGCATTGCTTTTTTCCTGCAGTCATGGGTAAATGCATGTCAGGGCCATTGACCTTAACAGTTGACTGACAGTCTGGTCCTCTGATCAGGACATGAGGTGGATCAGGCAGCAGGCCCGATGCTGAGGGACCGCTCCCATATTGAGGACACACTGCGGCTGGCTACTGCTGAACCCTCAGCAGAGTTCTCAGGTAAGAAACAGATTCATATCATCTCAAAATCACTGACATGAGAAAGTACACATATACTGTCCTTACATGTGAAAGAGCACTAACACCACCACAAGCACACATGCACCCATACATGCAAACACATCAAAAACTGGACCTCCAGTGATAACACTGCGCTGCTTCCCACCGTTTCAAATGTCTTTTGGAGCGGAAATGCCTGAAGTTCTGGACTGAAATGAAAATGCGGCAGAATGTTTACAGCTACTTTGTCAGTGGAAAAGAAAAACAGATGTTTTTGAATGTGAACGAATGGAAGTTTGAGACAATTTTGGGGGCTTTTCTGCTGAAACTATTCCGGAAAATTGCTTCATGATGTCTAGATCCTGAGGGCTTTATTTGTGAATGTGTGTGTGTGCTGTATGCGTGCACGTATGCATGTGTGTATGATGTGTGAGTGTGCAGACATGTCTTGGGGCAGGTGATTAATCAGTGCAAATGTGTAACTCTGTCCTCAGCATGAAAGCCCTCTCTGTTCTGTTAAACCAGATTCATTTCAGGGGAGACCAAAGTGCTGCAGCAGAGCCAGTCTCTTAATCACCTCAGCTCAATTCAATAAACTTATTGAGGGCAATTCATCACGTACGGCCAAAGCAATTGTTGTCATCAGTAATGGTAGCGAGAACATTAATAATACTCTTGTCCAAAATGTCTTCGCCTTATTATATCCCAATTATTACTTCCAATACCCCTCTCTCTCTCTCTCTCTCTCTCTCTCTCTCTCTCTCTCTCTCTCTCTCTCTAGCTGCCATGAAGAAGCTGTTGAACATCTACCACACGGCCATCAAGCCAATGGAGCAAGCCTACAAGTACAATGAGCTCAGGCAGCATGAAGTCACAGGTAACAGGTTCTTGTTTGAAATTAAATAGCGTTTACAGTGCAGTACTGTTTGCTTGTGTAGGTAAATATCAAACACAGTGTATCAACATTCTATAGGTCCACTTCAGCAGCAGGTTAAAACCAACTTTTGGTAATGACCGGTATATTAAACTTTAACTGTGGTTCAGCTCATTTACTGCAAAGTAAGCTCTAAATTAGGTGTGTAAAAAGTAAGTGTAAAAGTCTGAATTTCAAATGCTTCCCTGTGACTGACATAAATCAACTTGTTGTGAATGTGCGAGAAAGACACCACAACTCTGGTGCCAAGACAAATACAACAAGAAAGACAGGTACTGCAGCACTGAAATTAATTGGCTGATATAATTAACTTCTCCAGTTTCCTTTCCAAACAGTTAACAGTCGTGTATAAAAGCACAATAACTGTGGAAATCTATGACCAACACATCATATCTGCTCACCTGTGTGCCTTTATCAGGTAACCACACTGTCAAACACACCGAGGACATGGTTGCACAGAAACAGTGAAGTGCAAATAAAGTAGTAATTAAGTAGAAAAACAGCCAGGACCTGACATTATTCAAACCAGGCACGCAGAGAAGCACAATAAGGTCTCTGTCTGTTGAAAATTAAAGGGAACGTTGTGTGGGCCAGACACTCAACAACTTTGTTCCAGCACTTGAGGGCAGAAAGTATTATTTTATGCTAAGGAGCAGGATGAAGCAGGATGTGTCATGTGACTCTGGGACACCTTGTGGTGCAGAATGGAAGGACACCTTCACAGTCGGGATATTTAAACTTTTAAATGGCACTGTTTTTTATCTCATTTATCATTAAATCCAAATGTTTCTATTTCTTTTGAACAATAAATTCATTCAGCTATTTCATGGCAGTTGCTTACTGTGCTACTGAGATATAAGGTGTGCTATGTTGGCCTTTTGGCCTGAGGGTGGCACTACAGGGGAGCTCATGTAGTGTCAGGGGAGCAGAAAGGTACTCAGTATCACTGAGTTAAATTTGTCTATTTGATTTGGATATTTCCTCTGCACAAGCGGAGGTTTTAACCTAAAGCTAGATATCGCATAAGAAAAATTCCTGTTCATGTCACAAGAATGTGGTGACATGAACAAAATGAATGAAAGGGAATGAATCAAGACTGCTGTATTCGGCAGTGTACAGTAAGATACTGTTGCAATTCAATGCAGCATCATTAAAAAAATATATTTTTTGTATAAACCGGCCATTTTTCTGTTTGTTTCCTGTTGCTCACTCCTTCCTGTTCTGTGTCTTCCTCTCCCACTCAAACACTGCAGATGGTGAGATCACCTCTAAGCCCATGGTTTTGTTTTTGGGACCCTGGAGCGTTGGCAAGTCCTCCATGATCAACTACCTGCTGGGTCTTCACAGCACCTCCCAGGAACTCTACACAGGTTCACACTGAAAAAACCCTACTATCTAGTGATTACAAGTGTAAATCACCAGGGTTGTGGTGAATAAACCACAAGTTGCTCACTCTTTCACTTGTCATGTTTATTCACCACAAGACCCACCACATAAAGCAGTTTCACTTAAAGGGAGAATATGTAACTATTCATGAACAGCTACCCTTATGTTACAAGTAGCAACTGCAAAATCATTTCTTATAATTACCGTTATTTTCACAAGTCAGTAACTTTAAAGTTATCTAAAAGTTAGCTAACATTAGTCACCATGAGCTAATGGTCCCAACAGATGAAGTAAGGTTGGAGAAACTGGAGCATATGTTGTAAGGACCAATGGGTTGCTTTGTTCCTAATTAATTCAACAGTTTATTTATAAGTGAAAGAATATGTTATTTCTTCTTTCTCTTTATTTCTTCTGTCAGAGTTACATGGTGTCTTTAAAAACATACTGGACTGCAGCTAATGTAGTGATGGAATATACAAAGTATACAGGATAGACTCGAATTCATGGAAATAATAACATCTACTTATGAATTATATCTTTTTTTATCTCTTAAGACAGACAGTTAACCATATGATGAATTAATATATTGATAGTGATTAAAAATTAGCTAAACATGTCTTAACTTAAGCTCTTAAGCTAGTAATTTAGCATTAACTAAGCACACGTCAACAATAACAAATGCTTAGTTAAGGCAAAATTACTAGTTAATTAAGCATTATTTTATAAAACTAATGTTTAAAGTAAAACCAAATATCTGGTAAAATTAAATCACCCAATAAGTTTAACCAACAAATAGAAATAATTTTTCATCATTTCATCATTGCCTCTTCATCCTCCCACCAGGTGCTGAGCCCACCACCTCTGAGTACACCGTTATAATGCACGGTGAGAAGTTTCGGTCCATAGAGGGCATCGTTATGGCAGCAGACAGCTCACGGTCCTTCTCTCCCCTGGAGAAGTTCGGCCAAGGCTTCCTGGAGCGGCTGGTGGGCATCGAGATGCCCCACAAGCTGCTGGAGAGGGTCACCTTCGTCGACACACCCGGCATCATTGAGAACCGCAAACAGCAGGAAAGAGGTGATCTTTACTGATGGAAATGTTTTCATATCAAAGCAGCAGATAGACATGATTCATTATCTTCATCTTGTTCCGTTGTCATGTTAAAAGGCATCCTCTACCAGCGTGAAATGGCTTCTGAAACAGCATCTATGACTTTTTGATTTCTTATTAAATGAAATTGTTATCAATGCTGTTATTGGCAGGGTGACTCACTCCAATAAAAGTTCAACACAGGCTTACACACATATTTATGTGGCTGTGGTCAAGGTGGAATCTCAATCAATCACTGAGATTGGCAGAGTCTGTTTTCAGTGTATGTGCACTCAGCACATCAGATCATCAAGACCAGAGCTTCACCTGTGCTTCTGATGGAAAATTATCTTATATTTTGTGTCTTGTGCTGCATTTTGGGCCTTTCACAGAATGACAAAATGTTAATTCTTCAGGCTTTATATCTTTAATATTCCTCATCTCCCTCAGGTTACCCTTACAACGAGGTGTGCCAGTGGTTCATCGATCGAGCCGATCTGATCTTCCTGGTGTTCGACCCCACCAAGCTGGACGTGGGCGGAGAGCTGGAGATGCTCTTCAAGCAGATGAAGGGCCGTGAGTCCCAGATCCGCCTCATCCTCAACAAGGCTGACAGTCTGACCAATCAGGACCTGATGAGGGTCTATGGGGCCCTGTTCTGGAGCATGGCGCCATTAATCAATGTCACAGAGCCCCCACGGGTTTATGTCAGCTCCTTCTGGCCTCTGGACTACGCTGCAGACACCAGCCGAGAGCTCTTCATGAAGGAGGAGAGCTCACTGCTGGAGGACCTCAACCAGGTACATCTTCCCGACTTGTTCTTGTTTACAGTAAGTGAGTAAAGATACACAGAGGTAGATTTAGTAATTGCTTCATTAAACAACAGGTACATTCAGCATAACCACATTTGCAAGAGTGTAATAAACTCATGAGGTCTCTCACATATCTACTTTGTGATTTATCTTTGTGTAAGTAGTACTTGGGGTGACGAATCCTTTACAACTGTGTCATATTCAGCTCTCCCTATTTCTGTAATTCAAATTTTCTGTCATTCTCTTTCCCCCCTCTGTTTACCTTTCCTCTCTCCCTCTCTCCCCTCTTGGTTCTCTCTCTTTCTCCCCTGCAGGTGATTGAGAACCAGATCGAGAATAAGATCGCTTTCATCCGCCAGCACGGCATCCGTGTGCGCATCCATGCCCTGCTGGTGGACCGCTACCTCCAGACCTACTACGACAAGATGGGCTGGTTTAGTGATCCCTACGAGGTGTTCCAAGACATTGTCAATGACCCGGACAAGTACTACATCTTCAAGTCCATTCTGGCCAAGACCAACGTCAGCAAGTTTGACTTGCCCAACAAGGAGGCCTACCAGGACTTCTTCGGTGTCAACCCTGTTTCCAGCTTCAAGCAGCTCTCCTCCCACTGCAGCTGGAGCGGCGGATGTCTGCTGGAGAAAATAGAGAAGGCCATTTCACACGAGCTCCCAGCTCTGCTCAGCAGCATCGGCAAGGCCTCGGGCGCGCCTCCCCCAGCGAAGGCTGCACAGGCAACCCCACCGCCTCTCCCTGGTACTTGCGAAGGTCCCGGGTGTGAAGAGAAACCCAAGAATCGCTGGAGGAGGCAGTGAGATGGAGGAGAAGGGTGCAGGAGGAGGAACAGAGGAGGCAGATGGCAGCAGCAGCAGCCAGAGGGTTTCCTGAAGTATTCCCCACTGCTGTGATTTTCAGGACTGGATGTTGGGAGACTGAGCAGAAAGAGAGAACGAGGAAGGAAGAGAATACAAAATGTGCAAAGATCGAATGTACCAAGCAGACCTGAGTCAGATAATATTTAAGAATACTTCTTAGTGCTTGTTTTTATCTGTAAGATGTACCAAATAAATGAGCTTTACTACACTGGAACAGTGCAGATGAGTTGTAGATGACGGAACCTATGAGGTGTGACTATTATATAATGAGACTTGGCTTATATAGGTCAAACCTGCATTAGTCTAATTATTTAATTGCCACACCTTCTGTATCCAACAGATTTTCAAACACTTTTCTGTGACTGTAACAACTCTCTGCTACACATTGCCTTATATGACACCTATAGTACTTGTGTCAGTCAAAACACACAATGAAAAGTGTTTGCATGTAGTATTTATGACTGCTGTTTGGAAGAAAACAAGTTTAGGAAAGGAGACATGTAGTCAACTTTCAGTCTGAAGCCATTGCGATCTGCAAAACCTAAATGTGTGGAGCAGGGAAAAAAGAAAAAGGCCTTTATTTCTACGTAACTGCTCATGATATGTTAATGTAATCTGAGAATTCTCACCGGTTCAAGTTTGTACATTATTTATTCAAGTTTCTTTCTTCAGAAAAACATGCTGGCAGCCACTACACTCCTCCAGAGATAAATGCTGCCACTCTTATGTCTTCTGTGTTGTTTGCAAAGTCTGAAGATTCTGTCATATCTGCTGTGCTGTGTTTTTACAGTTAAACCAGTGTAGGTCTGTACCATGTCAAGGTACATATTTTCATTGGTGGGACAAGAGAATAGACAGAAGGGTACTCTAATAGTGTTTTATTTATCAATGATCTAACCATGTTTAGTTACTGTATTGTATTGCACTACTGTATACTGTACTGTCATTTTTCTTTGTATGGCACTGTACTATAGGCTCATGATAAAAGCAAGTTTTGTTTTACCATTTCTCAGTACTGCACTGTGACTGGATTGACTGAATGAAACCATGGTATTTTCCTCAAAACACATCATTAAATGGTAACTTCCTGTCCATTTACAGTAAGTTTGTATTTGTGGCCTTTTGAGCCCTCTGAACTGTTGCTAGTTTTGCCTCAACATGGCTGCATACCACATGGGCATTTCCTTTCAAATGTAATCTTTTCGTGATTCTTTTAGGTCTGTTTGTAATTGTCTTTCTTTCTTTTGTGTGATTTCTTTTGAGTAAATGACAAAAAATAATCTGCAAGCCTGTTTCCTTTGTGAGGCTACAAAGACATTAGAGATACAATCTCTTCCACTGAAACAATATATAATTCATATCATTTGGTTGTTTAGCAGCAAAATACAGTGAAAGGGGGTTTGGGAACCGTGGGACATACACAAGCTAAAATCAGCGTCACGCATCTTCAGACGGGAGCTGCTGTGCAGGCTAATGTGTTCACACATAACAGCATCATATGGATTAGAAACACGGTCAAATGTGTAACAGCTGGATGAACACACATGCGCCATAGCCCCATTAACAGTAAAATAAAAATGCTGTTCTTTGATAGCTGTTGGTTAAATATCCCCTGCAGTGACAGAAAACAGCCACCAGGAGGCGCCTCTATTCAATGGGTTAATCAGACTGACTGCATTACAGAGGGAATGGTAGAAGGAAAGAAGTTTTATTTCTTTCTATCAGTTGTTTTCACCAAAACCATGGGAGCATTCCCCTATCACAGAGAAAAGAACAAAAAAAGACGCATCTCCAGCTATATAATGTAATACTGATGAGTTTCACAATATGCAGTATACAAAAACAAAAATGACCTTGGTGCAGAAATGGACGGTCCAGGATGTTAGAAACAAAGACAGTAGAAACAAATCACATTATAAAGGTAAATTCAGTTATGTCCAGTTGTATTTGCAAACAGCAATTCCTTGTGAATGGCTTAACTAAGTAGGCCATGACTTTCTCTTTGAGGAAATGCACAGTAAAACAACATTGGACTGACACCTCACATGACCATGACAGATAATGTTATTGTTTATCAGAATATCACTCCCAGTGGTAACCAGCAACTAACTGGCTCATTCGCTTTAACTAATAGATCATTTCATTTCAGTCTCCAGATTTACAGTCAAAACCCTTTGCTCTGCTGATTTTTAACTGCACTCGCGTGACGATAAAATTGGGTGCACAGTGAGTGCGGTTCTGAACTTCTGAATCACCACCCACATCTCAGATTTGTTCAGTGATTCGAATAGAATGAATAAAGTTAAACAAAGTGACGGTCCAGTCAGTAGCCGGAGGCAAAATCTCTCACTGCTGTAAAAACAATGAATAAAATCTTGAAATCAGTAACAACATGAACAGTAGCTTATTCCAAAATAACTAATTCTTAAAAACTATTTTATCCTTATAAATACACACAATGCAAAAGGCACATTATAAACATATTATGGAAAAGTTGAATTTGAGGTATTCTGCCACAAACCTGTTCTCTCTCATAACTGTCAGTGTCACATGGACACCTCCTCTGGTCCATACAGTAAGATAAATATATTAAATATTTACATTTTGTCTATTTTTATTCATTTTTCCACATATATGGATGGATCGTTGTTCTTTTTGCCTTTTTAGTGAGGAGTTAATTTCAGAGAGGAACACTTGATTGGGCACTGGGAAGATACCATATACCGATTGGTGGATTTGACGGTAAGCAGGATAGTCAGGATAGTTTTCTCATAATAGATTCAATTAGTGGGTGGGTTTATTTAATCTTTTTAAACCATTATTTGCTTGAATTATCTAAATTATCTTGAATTATCTACAATAAAAACATAATATGAATACTAGTAAATTGCCCAGTAACCCAAGTACTAGAGCCTGGAGTTGAGTCATGCCACCAGAGGCAACACAAGTATGCAAAACAGGACAAGTCTACAGCCATGCCAGGTGCTTGTGTGAGGTTATACATAGTCAGAGCGCTGTTTTGTGCTAAATGTTAATGTCACATGGTAACACTGACAGTACCAATATACTGATGTTAAAAGGGTATACCGTGTATATGATCATAAACCAAAGTACTGCGAGAATGAACAATTTGACCTGATGGTGGCAATAGATGAAAAGTCAAGTTATCAAAGTTTCTACAGTTTATCATGAACGACATGAATGTTTGTGCCATATTTTGTGGCAATGATCCAATAGTACTGGAGATATATCACTCAAAATTTGTCAGTCTCATGAAGGAAAAGTCTGAGGACCACCACAGATACGTCGTCTGGGAACCACAAATGTCTGACAGTCCTTCCAATAGTTGTTATTTCATGCTGGACCAGAGTGGTGGAACGACTGACCCACTTTGCCATCCCTAGGCCATGGTGCTAGCATGTCTAAAACTGCTAATACTGTACATGCAACTTTAAGAAGTAGAATGCATTTAAGGGAAAGCCCTCACCGTTTCATAGGAGAGGCGTTAACGCCTCTGTGTCACCATATTTTTTTGTACTTTGTTCCAACACAAAAATGTAGACAAGACAACCTGCAGCTGTCTTGCAGATGACCGTCAGCTCTGTAGCAAG
Organism: Seriola lalandi dorsalis; assembly: GCF_002814215.2. Lineage (NCBI taxonomy): Eukaryota > Metazoa > Chordata > Actinopteri > Carangiformes > Carangidae > Seriola > Seriola lalandi. The sequence goes on along the minus strand of NW_019525207.1, from coordinate 455,537 downwards.
AAGTTAATTTCCCCATAGCGGTCAACATACATCACACCATGACACAAACACACATGGCATCAACACGCCTGTGCACATGCAGTAAATATTAAACGTGTAAATATGTGTTTGAGCTCATATTCTGTGTATAATCTGTGTTTGCTGAGCTGACAGGCAGCACTCCCAGGTTTTAGTCACAATGTTAACACAGACTTATCGGTGTAGCTTTATCAACTCTGCAAACAGGCCTCTCTTGTAAGCTCTTCAACATAAGCACGTGCATGTACACACACACACACACACACACACACACACACACACACACATACACTCATTTGAACGGTGCATAGAGAGTTACCTGCTTTATTGGATTCAAAGTTTAAACATTATTGCTTCTTCAAAGGAGGAGGACATACACACACACACACACACACACACACACACACACACACACACACCCGCGCATGCACCTGCACACTGAATCAGCACCAGCGCTATAACCCTGTGTTATCTTGTTTATCTACTTTCTAATTACCTGCTGTTCACAATCTCATCACTTCACTATCTCCACCTAGAAAATACAGCCTGGTCCAGCACTAATGAAGCACATACCACCTTGACCACCTTGGATACTTGATATCCAACATGCCTTAGATATAAATAACAATCCCTTTGTATTTCCTCTGCAATGTTTGCCAAGGATATTTGTTGTGTCATACGTCACAGCACAATAAACCATCTTTCTTTCTTTCTTTCTTTCTCATTGTTTTTCCTTTCCTTGATAAACTTGTCCTTGAAGACTGAACTTTTCCCAAGCTGACAGCTTCCTTTCATATGTTTTTTTTTTTTCTTCCTGTGGTCATTTGCATTGTGGAAATGTGATGAGCCCACTCTAAAACCATGTGCTATTCTCCCACTACAGTATTTGCCACAAATTGAATTCTGAAAAATCAATACATCTTGTTAAAGAATACTAATAACATCTAATAAATGGGAAAAAAATCATAAGATCTATCTCAATTGTGCATTATTTTTCTCAATATAAAGACCACATTCAATTCTTTTGATTATTGTCACAAGAACTGCTGCTTAAAATGTGTTCCCTGTTAGGAAGTGGTTTTTCCATCTGGCTTTTATTTTGAGAACAGATTCTCCACCAAACCTGACACCACTGCAAATACAATCAGAGCACTTTTACTGGCAACGGCAAAGTTAAAAAGAGTCTTGATTTCAAATATTAGATATACATATAAAAGGTAGGCTACCATATTAGATTTCCTACACATTTCCAGCAATTGCATTTCACAGATATGGATATGGACTTTGTGCTCAGCTTAAGCATCCTCAAAACAGCAATGGAAATATCTAGCTCACCCCTTGAAGGAACCTTGGAAAATAAATGAATACCCACATACAATTCACCTCAGCTACATACTTGATATTTTGTTGTTGTTTCAGTACAAAGCAGATGTAAGTAACAAGGGGCAAATTGAGCTGTCCTCCTACCATTTGCTAAATTTGGCAGCTGTGATACCAGAAGTAAAACAACAAATAGAACATATTATATATATTCTGAAGAGGGTAAACAATAACAAATTTGTTTTTTTGTTTTTTTCAAGTTATTTTAATAAATAAGTAAAATTTTTCATTCATATCTAAAGGCTACACTCCTGTGATGTCAAATGCTGTAACTATATGAAGTGGAGCCAGTTATATCCAATAGCTATCAAACTAACTAACCCATGCTACTTACATTTGTTATTTGGTTAGTCAGTAAGTTTACCTTAATAAGTGCCTACCCAACTAATTTATTGTGAAGCTGCACTAGAGTAAAAGGAAACAGGAATGACTATGAACTGATACCTTGAGTCACCAAGTGACACCCCCCCACCCACCCCCCACCCATACGTTAAGGCAATGTGTCATGAACGTAGATCCACTTTAGACACCCAACACAACCATCGACTGTCAAGTTACACAGAGACAACCAGATAGATACAGCAAGCCTTCAAATTAAAGGCTCCAACTTCTCTCTATCTTACTTTGGTACTCCTCACATTTTAACTTCACAATTTAGTTTTGTGTGAGAGATTAACGTTAGTTTGTAGAAGACTGTGTAGACTCGTCGACTTTTTGCTAAATTATATCCGGTCTGGACACCTGTCTTCAATTAAAAAACTAATGTAAGTATACAGAGGTTAGTAAAAAATATGAATCATATTAATATATATTTAAAAAGTCCGTGTTTCTACAAGCTACAAAGCTAATTTATCATTGAGATAGCAGTTAGCTAGCTAACTATCTTGCTTTAACCGTCATTCGTATCTGCGTTAACTGTCACGAATAAATAATTTTGAAAGCTACATTAAATTAAATGGAAATACAAAATAACACAGTGAACTGTTTGTAAATATAGCTATTTATTTCTTACGTGTTATGGTAAGCTATTTTGTAGTTCAACTGCCTATCGTCTTTTCTAAAATAAACTAATAAAAGTTTTATAAACTTAAATAACAGGCTGCATGATCGATGCAATATTAGTAAATAGCTGTTAGCTATTTTAAATGTAATAATTTAGTTGACTTATTAGCTTTTACTATTTGGCTTTTATTGTGGGCTTTAACCGACAGAAACTGGTGGTATCGTTTTCTAACCAACTAAACAGTTTATCGCATTTCAAAGCTTCCTGTCGTCTGCAGTTTTCTCGCCACCACTTTCTTCTATTAAGCCAGATCGAGCGATGTGTACAGTCACGGGTTGAAATATTTAACTAGTCTATCTTATTGGCCTTCTTGAAAGGCAAGACCGGAAACCGTGTTTTTTAAAACTTTGGTTCGCTTGACAGGCTGGTCCCACCAACCCGCACCGCCACAACAGCTGGGGGAGGATTTCCGACCCAGTCACAGCGAAGATGGTGGCAGCCACAGGAGTGGAGATAGTACGCTCGCCCGGATAAGACGGAAAAGCAGCCACAAACTCCCGCTGTAGGTCTGTTTTTATTTAGCCCCCAACTCCAGCAGAGAGATATATCAAGGAGGAAAAAGGGTGGCAACCAGCGGCGGACGGAAGAGGACGCACCACAGCCAGAGCGCACAGTGTTGTGTTTGTTGGACACATGCATGCCAGCGAAAACTAGAGCTATCCAGACCTAAGGAATTGGTAGAGATAAGGAGACATTGCTTTGGTGGGGGCGGTTTTTGATAATCCTACCGAGGACACATCCAAAGGGGGTTCCTTTATTGCTCTGGGGATTTTCTACTTCTTTGCTCCGGGGGGAATGCGAGGGGAGGAAATCCAGCCTCAGCTCCAAATAACCAGAGACTCCTAACTGGGTCTCCTCTCCAAACGCAGGAAATACGGCCTGGGAAAAAAGTTTAGGAGCTTTTGGAAGCGAGAGGGGGCCTATCGCTGACGTTTTGCACGCGTTTTACGACTTGATTTTTAAGTATTACTTTTTTTTGTATCAAGCGCTCCTGATATTCCACAGAATAAGTTTAAGAAAAGCATTTAAATGTTACACACCGTTGGTGTTGTTATTGCAAGAGTTTTGATCATCACTATTTATAGACCAGCCTGTTCCGACCGAGGCTGTTCCTCATAGCTGTATGTTTTGCCAACTGCGCGCAACAAGTTGCAGACACTCCCAGCAGAGGCAAACCTACGCTAATTTGGGCCAGCGGATGGTATTTTCTGCGCTTCTCTTTTCGGATTACGCCTCTTTGAATAGCGCATACCCCTCCCCGACCCCCTCTTTGGAAGGCAGAGGGGGAATAAACGGTGGAGATCCGGAGAGGGAGTTCAGGAAAGGACGGGGCTGGATCCGTGGGAATAGGCCTGCCTGTCAGGCCTCTTATGATCAGATTCTTGGACTGGACAGGGCTCCAAAATAACTCAGCTTGGAATATTTGCAAGGGCCCGCTGGAATAAAGATGGAAGGAGAATGTATGAGAATAAACAATGTAAATCCTTAGGACACTGAGCAATACATGAGAAGGGATGTAGAGGAAGGTAAAGTCTCCTTAATTACAGATCACCCACTTTGTTTTCTTAATTAACAGTTTAGTCACATTGTGGGTTGGCATTACTTTGTGTAAAATATTCACAGCATATAAAATCAATGTAAAACGAGAATGTTTCTTTTTTTAAGAGAGGGCTGATTAATACTTTTTTGACAATATTTTTAATGTAGTTTTGATGCTTTACGACTTTATGATGTCCACACATTTTTATTTCAGCAATAGCTGTCCATAAGGACAAGACTTTGGGTGTGTTTTAGTTTTTAAAAAGGGAAAGGACGCATAAACTGACCATTTGTCACGCATGTTGTGGAGATAAGAGGGACAGTGTAACTTTTGTAGCCATTTGCTGTGCACAACACCAACTGTTGACAGCCTATAGCTTATCTGTATCTGCTCATACAATGAAGCCCTGGACCTGAACGCTGTTTTTTCCACGCAGACATAATTATTTCGGAATGAAGAGAAATCTGGGCATTCTTCCTTAAGCTGTCTGACTCTGTCATGTCAGCAGTATCGAAATATTGCGCACATCCAGAAGAGGTAATTTCCAGTCATGTAACGTCAGGACTGACTTGATGAAGGCATAAAAAACCGTTGCATCACTAACCAGTCCTTTCCGAGAAGGATGTTCAATTCAGGAGGCAGAAAGAGTGATGACAGTGTTTTTACCGCAGCTGGAGAGAAAGCCGGGCTCAAACCCAGAGCCTCTTTGGAGAAGGATACATGTAATGTGAGTACTGACGCAAACCCGGGGTCGGATAATGAACTGCTCAAGAAACTGGAACGGCGCGTCTTGTGTGAGTGAGTGTGCAGGCTGCTGTGTGCGTAGCAAAGACGTCTGTGCCGTGCTCACCATTCATGCAGTGTGATTATTCCAACAAACACCTTTGCTCTCGCTCCCCCTCTCTGTCTGCCTGCCCGTCACTCTCACCGCCGCCCTCTCCCCCCTCTCCGTGCCACATGTGCACACACGGCGCCCACGCACCGCGTGTAATTGCCTGAGCGCCATCAGAAGATATTATATTAATATTTAACACCTCTCCCGCACCCCCTCGTTTCCGCGTCACACCAGTCAATATGGCCACTCTGCAACATCACCGGCAGCTTCTCATGCATGGCACGGAAGTGAGCTGCGACTCCAGCGGGGATGGCGCCGTCACCGTGCGGATAACCAACAGCGCGCCACACGTGCATCAACATGAGCCACTGAGGGCTGCCAACAGTGGAGCAGGAGCAGCTGGAAGCTATGGGGCTGTGAGTAAAACGAACCCTAACCTCCACAAATACAGTATCTCTTCCAGCTGCAGCTCGGCAGACTCCAGACCAGCCGTGACCTCCACCTCCAGGGTGCAAAGGAAGGCGCCACCGTTGTTCGAACGCTCTGCTGCGCAATGCTGGGACCCCAAGTTTGACTCCCCCATCCTGGAAGAGGCATGCCAAGAGAGGTGCTTTCCTCAGACACAGCGGCGCTTCCGTTATGTCCTGTTCTACCTTGCAGTGGCGGCTGTACTCTGGGGGGTGTACTTTGGGGTCAACAGTGATCGCTGCAACCCCATGACCTTCCTAGCCCCCACAGCCTCCTTTTTGGTCCTCTTAGTCCTCCTGTTTTTATTCACCTTCACTCAGCCTTACACACGGCTGTACAACCAAACATCCTTGTTCCTGATAGCGGTCACCTTTGCCATAACCTTAGCTCCACAGATTCAGACTGCTGGTTACACTGAGCTGGAGCGGGCTGGTGGAGGGAATGCCTCATATCTCTCACCAGATGATTTACCACCTTCAACCCGTTGCATCTCCCCTGTAGGCACCTTTTCCCTGTGTATGGAGGTTCTGCTACTGCTATACAGTGTCCTCCATGTCCGTTTGTATGCCTCAGTGATGCTGGGACTCCTCTATTCTATATTATTTGAGTTATTAGGATGGCTACCATTGCTTCACAGGAGTTATGACACTACGGGATGGGAAACAGAGTTAAAGGGTTCAGCTTCTGATTGGGAAGGAGACCCACTCCGCTGGCTGGGCCCAGCCAAGGCTCTGCTCCACTTGTGTGCCCATGTCATTGGCATCCACCTGTTCATCATGTCGGAGGTGCGTTCCCGCAGCACCTTCCTCAAAGTGGGCCAGGCTATCATGCATGGCAAAGACTTAGAAGTGGAGAAGGCCTTGAAGGAACGCATGATCCACTCAGTCATGCCACGGCGAGTCGCAGACGAGCTGATGAAGCAGGGTGACGATGAGGGCGGTGGTGAGAACTCTGGCAAGCGTTATTCCTCTGGTGCTTGCTCTGCCTCGGCTGTCTCAGTGGGTGGTGGGGGAGGTGGTGGAGCTTCACAAGCCCAAAGTGCCATTAACCCCAAAAATCACCCTCACAACAATCACAAACGCAAGAAGACCTCCATCCCCCGTGGACAGATAATATTCAGGCCCTTCAACATGAAACGCATGGAGCCTGTCAGCATCCTCTTCGCAGACATTGTGGGTTTCACCAAAATGTCTGCCAATAAGTCAGCACCAGCCTTAGTGGGGCTTCTCAATGACCTGTTTGGACGTTTTGACCGGCTCTGTGAACTAACTTGTTGTGAGAAGATCAGCACTCTGGGAGATTGCTATTACTGCGTAGCAGGGTGCCCTGAGCCCAGACCGGACCACGCCTACTGCTGTGTAGAGATGGGCCTAGGCATGATCCAGGCCATCGAGCAGTTCTGTCAGGAGACATGTGAGACTGTCAGCATGCGTGTTGGCGTCCATACGGGCACCGTCCTGTGTGGGATCCTGGGAATGAAGCGCTTCAAGTTCGATGTGTGGTCAAATGATGTCAATCTGGCTAACTTGATGGAGCAGCTGGGTGTGGCAGGAAAGGTCCACCTGTCAGAAGCCACTGCCCGATTCCTGGATGACCGTTACCAGAGGGAGGATGGTCGGGTGGCAGAGAGAGCTGGGCAGAGTGTGGTGGAGAAACTAAAAGGTAAGTGGCTGTTCACGTTTGACTACCATATGAGTTTTTTTTTTTTTTACATTTTTTTAGATGAACTGAAAGTCGGTGTACTGTAGTTAGATATTAAAGAAATTCAAAGCAGTTACAAAGAGAGAATCACCGGTCTTGGACACAGGCTCCACTGATTAATGATTTGACTTTAAAATATAAATTTGCAATTACAAAAAGTACCTGTAAATTTATTTTCAAAGTTAAGTGAGCTTGTGATAACATGCTGAACACTGGACTTATGATAAAAAGCTGAAGAGTACAGCAAAGGCTGAAAAAAATGCATGATAAGAAGAGGCCATGTCATTTCAATAAACTCATACATATACATGATAAAGGTTGAATGTCTACATTGTCTGAACATGGTCAGCAGGGTTCAGTGGGGTCACTGCATGCCTAGACAGCACTAAAATATGTTATCTGACCAGTTATTCCTGTTGAAACAGTCACCAAACAGAAGCAGATCAGGCTACAAGATCAAGAGTTTAGAGCACCAGGAAGAGAGACCTGTTTTAGTTTAGATCAACATCAACAAACCTATTTAAGTAATTTAGAAAGTGAAACATAGAGCAATCAGTATACATTTAATGTCATTTTGTTACCAACTCAAAAAAGACATAATTTCCTTATGCAGGTTTTATACGAATTTGCATAAATTGTAAGTTTTATTTTTTTGGAAAAAAACAAGGTCCATTTTGCTACACAGATCAGGCTTCCTCTTGGACTAAACACAGTTTTGAACCATACAAGAAGTGTATCACCTCCTTAGGCTGTTTGTCCTCCTCTCTCTGACTGTGTTTGTGGCTTGTTGTTGTGGTTGGCCATAATGTTGGAGCAAGAGATCACAGTTGGTAAGAGGAGGGCTGACCGGCTTTGCTGTTCTGAGGCAGGTATTGTACTGGATTCCACTGGATTAAACAGTTGATCACCATATTGTGTCCGCCACTTGTAGGATAGGAATAGTAGGGGGATGGTGCAGAGACTAGACAGACACCAGACAGAGGCTGGTAAAAGATATGGAAAGAAATTTGACTTGACTGTCTGTAACTTGTCGATGCATGGATCATGCAATTTGCGAAGTGGAAAAAAGGAATTTGTTGTTCAGTGGTGATCAGCAATTTAGGCAACTGTGTACTTGGCAGTGAACTTAAAAGGCAGACCGTCCATTTAGTGCATGGGGTTACAATAGATTGCAAGGTCATTCATCAAATGACCTAGCAAAAATAAATGTTTTTGATGGGAACAGCCTCAAAGGCCAAGATTTGCTTTTCTCTGGTTTCTGCTGATTTGCTGCTGGTTACGTCAAGTTATGTTTTTTTTAAGACATCACTTGTAGCTCTGGTAATACATTGGACCTTTGTCATAACACACACACAGACACATTCAGTCTGTCTCAATACTCTGTGAAAAGCAGCATCAATAGAGCTAATCTCTCCAGCAGGGAATTCCTCGTGGACCGTCTAATCTTAGGTCTCTTGCGAACAGAGACTGTCTGTTCTATTGTCAGGCCTTATGTCAGAGTATATTCACACTTGGCTCTAAATGGTGCCATCACTCTCTATTTCCAGACTAGTGAACAGTGACAGAGTGAGATATTGACATGCAGCTTTTGATGAGGGAGAGAAAAGGGGAGAGTGGCATGTAGTTGCCAGCTGAAACAGAGACCCACAGTTTCCTGCTCAGAGAAAGAGATGACCTTAACAGTTAGCTTCTGTAGCACAGAGAAAGAGAGTTTGGCACAGGTTTTTGTAGATAAATCGACCCCATGGTCTCATTTTGAGAGAAATCAACAGTCAGGATCACGTACTGAGTGATGTAACTACAGTTTTGCATGGGAGACTGAGTAGCTGGAGAAATGTGTTTTTTGTAGGTGTTCATGATGTTAGTTTGCTCATCTGAAATTGATTCATTTTATTTTTCACACCACCAGAATACCCTTTGTTTGTCTATTTTAGACATATTTCCCTCTGAAAACCAAATCCATTCTCTTTGAAGTTTGTAAATTGTTGTATCACTGGACTCACTGCCACTTCTATTTTTAGTTTTATTTCCTTTTACTATCAAACATCTATTATATTATCAAATGTACATGAAGCCAATCTTCCATTTCATTTAAAATTCACAAACAGCAGTTAATACCTGGTCAGTTATTTGGTTTGAAAAGAAGTTGCACAGTAGTTATAAATTCTCAGTACAGACTGTCTCTCGAGTGATAAACTGATAATTTGTTGTATTTCTTTCATTCTTCACTTCCCTCTGTCTGTCTTTATCTCTTTCCCTTTAACGTTCCACATCTCTCCCTCTGCTTGTCCTTATCCTCGTTGTGTTATCACATTCATTGCCCCAGACTCTCACCTGTCACCCAGGCTTGTGCATGTGGTCTGTTGTGTAACACTGCTTTAGCGCTGTCTGTCTGTCTGTCTTTAGTCAAGGCTTTGCTCTAGATCCCCCAGCAGGCTGAATGATTCGCCTCAGATAGTGTGCTTTCAACCTTTCGCTTTCTGTTAGTCCCTGAACACCCATTGCCCTGCTCTCCTTTAAACAAGAACTGGGCAAACCAAGCTTTGTTTGACCATGAATGCTGCCAGTTGGTAAGATACTGTAGTTTGTGAGTAGTCGTTTCAGAAATGCACTCGAAGTGATCTATGTAATGGATTGCGCGGGATGATTGAGCCACAAACAATCTCCCATCACAGTGCAATGCATGGAAGAGATGAGTCATAGCTCTGTTGACAAATGCATTAATTATACAGGTATGCAGTGAGGGGTTTAAATATGAGGCAAAATAAGCAATATTCTCAAGGCTTGCAGCACTTGAAAAATACACTGGTACAGTGTACTTGCATATCAAATCCACAATCTGTTTCATGAAATTAAAATATTATGAATAAGTTGCTAAAATGTAAAAAGGTAAAATAAAAATGAAAAATTACAATGGGACATAAAATTGGACTCATGCTTTCAAAATATAACTATTATTACCGTACTTACTGAAGATACTTTGTTCAACTGCAGACACAAGCAAAAACCACTAACTATCACTTACTAACTAGCAGAGATGGTGTTGCTGTTTACACACCTTGGATACTGGAGGTAGCAGCTACCTGTTGAAATGTGGCTGAATTTGTTGCTGTCACTTTGGCAGCCGAGCCCCAGATTCAGTGAGAGGGACAAATAGGAGTGTAGTCTGCCCAACTGCTTGTTGCTAGGCTAATTTTTTAAAAATAAACCCCCATTCCCAACTCCCAATCATTGCTACTTCCCAAACAAAATGAATTACTGTATACTACAGTACTATAGAATCACAGGCAGAGATTGTTTTTAAAATCTAAGAAAAAACGATCTACTGTTAATTGCGTTGTTTGAATTGCCAGCATTAGCCATGCTGCTGGTGTGTTCATGCACAGCACTGGCAGCAACGAGTTACAGCCACTGAGAGCCCATGTATTCCGAACCACTCTCACCCATATTCTTTTCTTTTTCTTCTTGTTTTTTCACTGCACAAACAACTCTTACTGGTTTTTTGCAGAAAAACATATGTTTTCGTGACTGAACATAGTTTGGAGACCAGACAGAGTTGTTGGAGATTCCTCCTGTATGAAAGACCTCAGTATGTAACCCCTTGTCACTGATCAGTTATGTAGTGTGCAAACCAAAATGATTACAAGATTACAAGACAACTTGTGTTGTGTGAACAGCACAGCAATCTGACAAGTCATGTAGTGTATAAATGGCATTAGTTGACTAAACTAAATGTGCCTCATTGGGTCACTAGATGTCTCACCAAAGGTATCAACAAATACACACTTGTTTAGGTGATCATTGGATTGCGTTGAAACACGTGCATTTCTCACTCGTATATCCTTAGATGGTGACCCAGTGATGGTCACACTCTTCTCTTGCCTACACTTCCTTCATCCCTAACTAACTTTAAGTTTTAAGCCTTCACATTGTTGTTTAATGCTGTTGGGTTGTTTCACATCATACATGCATTAATTCCCAGTGAGAGATTATGATTTTACATCTTCCATTTTCCTGTTTGGCCTTGTATCTCAATTTCACTTGTGTTACTGGTTGTTACAAGTCCACCTGCTTGAGTGCTTGTGTCTCCTCCATCCTCTCTAATCCAGTCCTTCCATGTCTCTTTCTGTTTCTAGCGTACAAACACACTTGTATTTCACTGCAGGTGGCAAGTACTGCAGTTTTCTGCCCTGGATTTTTGTCCTGTCTGTATCTGCTGCATTAATGCCTTTTTAGGCTCCCATTGTTGAGTGTTGTAGTGTGGGGAAATGAGGTTGTGGAGTTTCCAGACATGCCTGTGTGTGCATTAGACTGTCTAGATTTGTATTTTGCAGTGTAGAATAGTACGATGTCGTACATCTGTAGACTCAAGGCTTGGACCCTAACCTGTTCTCATGGTATCATTGAGTGACACTGGCACCTTGTCGGTTTCAATCTGTGTGAGACTGGAGGTACGTTCTGTGTGTGCATATTTGTGTGTGGTGCATGTCTGCATGTATCATGTATTCCAGTGCAGTGTGTTGCAGTGAGAAGTCCATGCCCTCAGGCTGGTTAATCTGCGTTAAATCAAATGTGTCACCTAAATATGCGGCAGCAAATGGCAGATCCTTAATCATAAGCAGGCCAGCCCCAGTTGGTCATGAGCTTTGATATTCCACTCTGTATTTGTCTCTATCCACTTTTTTCCTGTAAAGTTATTTGTAACTGTCTCATTTTCAAACATCAGTGACATATGTGTTAGCCAGCTGGATAATTTTTATTTGAAAAATTTGTTTGTTTTCCAGCCACCATATGCTTTATCATAGACTTGTCAATACTGAGGACAATGAAAATCCCTTCTTTTCTCTTGTGTTCTCCCATGCATCATGACAATTCCTCATGTAGATCAATATAAAACACTACCTTCTTTGACTGTGATATAAGCGCCAAATATACACATTCATGAGTTTATGTGAAAAGTTTCAAAGGAATAGGTCAAGACGTACAGTAACTTCTCTGACAGTGAAGTTTCCCTCACTCATTTATGTCATGTGACATTTATTCAGGCTTGTTAACAGCAGGCCTTTTTCACAGACAACATCTTGACACGTAACAGAGGGAAAAGCACAGGTGTATATAATAAAATGAATGATGGCTGAATTCCATTTAGCTGCTTCAGTTTCAGGGTCCTGGTATTGTTCATGCTGACTCACTGTCACACTGTCATGACTTCCTTGGACACTTGAATGGAACAGAACCATTGTTAATATTTTTAGTAACACCTGTGCTTCTCGTATTATGACAAGTCAAAATTTCCACTTGATTAATTGATTGGCTGATGATCAGAAAATTCTCAGTTGACAAACTTAATAATCTTATTAATTTGAATGATTTCTTTACTTATGAAAAGCTCCTTTGACACAACTTAAAACTAGCTCTTGCACCAGAGGGCCTTGATGGCAGCAGAGGAGAGGCAGTATTACTTGTTTACTTTCTCCAGCCAAAGTTTATATGCTGTTTTTTAGTGGACTCAGATTTTATTACAGAACATGGGAGATTGAAGAGGTGAGCAGTAAAGAGTCACAGCAGTGACAGACACCTGTAATTTTGTTCACTCTGCTGCATTATAACTGCCTCGCCTCCTCAGATCTTCACCTGTCAATGAGAGCAGCAGCACTGCAGCCAAGTGTGTGCATGTGTGTGTGTTTTTTATCATAGAGATAAGACATCCAGGACATAAAACAAAATAGACTGATGAAAGTCTTTGTGGCTTATATACATATATACACATGTTTAAACTGAGATTTATCACTGAGAGGTGAGCACAGATCTTAGAAACTAATTTAGGCCTTTAGATGTTCTCTTTCTACAGTAAACTCCCTGTGTGCACATATTTCATTTTCTTTTTCTACCCTTTTTCTCTCTCTCCCTCTGCTTTTTTACATAGCCTTCCTACTACACTGTCGCACACACCATCTTAAACATATCCTCTGTTTCTTTGTATACATACAGCACATCTCACGTCCCTGTGTGTCTGTGTGTTTGTGCGAGGGCGATGCTCTGTATAAAGTTGAGAGGAGACAGTTGCCCTAAGGCCTATGACCCATCATGGTGTTGCTTCGCCCCTGCGACTCTTATATCACTGGTTCTCAGAATCACTGTCACTACAAGGTTCAAAGGTCAACTGTAATCACTTGACTAGCTGGTCTTGCAAGTGTGTCTGTGTGTCTCTTTCTGCGTCTGGCTGTGTGTATGATAACAAAATGAAAAGAAAAATGCTGTCCGGTAGCATCAGAGCAGAGCATGTAAAAACAGACAACACATAACCAGACATAGATTTACCGGTGAAGGAGACAGAAAAGAAAGATAAAAATGGATTTTTAATGATGGATCATACATTTTGAATGTTATAGTGGAAATCACCTAGGTTGTTGTTTCATTTGTTTTAGCAACATTTTGCTGCAACCCAAGTCTTTATCCTGAGTGGCAGTCATCTCTGTGGCAAGAGTGCTAGGGTGCAGTTAATGAGGACCAGGGTTCATGTTTTATCACTCACTTTATCTTGCAGTGTCTGAACTTGGCTTCATGTGTCTTGATGGTGATAATATACTGGTAGAAAGAAATGTTTTGAAATTTGACTTGTCTGCCTTGTAAAACACCTCTTCAGTTCCATGACAGTATTGGGACAGATTACATAGATTTTATCTGTGTGTGTTTGCCCACGTTTAATAGACACTAAAGCAGTGCTTTGTTTCGTGATATGGATCAATTTAATCGAATTTTTCAATTTTTTTTTTTTTTTTTTTTTTTTTAATTTTTTAATTTTTTTTTTTTTTTTTTTTTTTACTGTATTT
>NW_019525207.1:396296-440645 GCF_002814215.2 Seriola lalandi dorsalis | reverse complement strand
TAGCAGCACTATAATGAATAGGTTGTAAAAGCAGATGAGCATGGACGATGCAGGATGTCAGCGTCATGGTGCACACACACACACACACACACACACACACACACACACACACACACACACACACACACACATATATATATAAATTGACTGGTCTTTCCAGAGAGTTTGCTGTCTATGCAATACACTGTGCTATTCCTGGTAGAACTCTGGGTTAATTTCTGTAGTTAACTGAATTCCAAACAGATGAGTCACCTGCTCATATTGTATTTAATTATTTTGACAGGTCTGTCCAGTCGTGTGTGTGTGTGTGTGTGTGTGTGAGTGTGTGTGTGTGTGTGTGTGTTACTTATAGTTTGTATGTTAGTAGTCAAGTCATTCAATGAAACATTACAACAACACGAGTGTGTTCCCTGTATTTAAGAGACACTATTATCGCAGAAGCCTTTATCATGGCCACATGAACCCATGTAATGATTTACTGGAATGGGACTTGTTACAGGTGGATTCACTCACTACCTGGTCTCATTTGCTGTTCTATTACACGGAGGGTGACTTGCATCGTATTTCCATGTGCTGCCATGTAGTAGTTTTGAACCTGGGAGAGAAATGTGTAGCTTAAAATACCCCAAAAATATTTCATCATTAAGTAGATATTGATAAAGTCGGCTTGCATCAACACTCAAGTTGTGTGAAAATACAATAAAAATTCAATGCTCTATCGGTGTGGGCTTTTTTACTTTCAATGCATAGTATGCAGTACAGAGGCAGATAAGAATTGTTAGAAGGGAGAGCGAGAGATGGGGATAACATTCATCAAGGTCTGTGGCTGGGTTTGAGTCACGGACATTGCAGTTATGTGGTAAGCAGCAGCTCGGACCACCAGGCCACCATAAGTGGCTTTTTTGAACTTCTGCAGGGAAATTTATTTTGGGAAAATGTTGGTAATGTTGGACTCTATCTTGGTATACACATTACTTCTCATCAAACTCTGGACAGTCCTGATAATTTACTTCTTGTGGACAAAAGCCTACCTGACACGCCTGCCAAATTGTTACTAATTGACCTGCTCACACAGAATGCATGACTCTCAGCATAGCACAGGTCAAAAACTGAATGTGTTTGTGCACGAGTGTGTGTGTGGTTCAAGGCTGGGTCAAGGCTTTCTGTAAACTTTTATTTTGGGTTTGCACACATATTTCTGCAGTGCATGAATATTGTTAGTTCTTTGTATCCCATTTGTATGTGTGTAATATCACAGCTCCTTAAAATTCCACTTTTGTGACAGCTGTATGTGTCAATGTGGCAACAGCAGCTGATGTGTGTGTGTGTGAATGCCATCTACAGTGCTGGAGGTGCTGTGTTGAATAGCTGTTGTGAATAATAGATAAGGAGTGTGCAAAGAAAACAGTCTGAAAGACATGCAGTGACATTTTTATCATTTACAGTATGTATTTATTTAACTGTTCAATTATGTCCGAAACCAGAGGTTTAAAGTGTCCCACACAAAAGTCCAGACAAAATCACAGAACATGTAGGCTAGTGAAGTTTTTTAAAGGAAAACATCCCTTTCCATTAGACTTTTCCTTTATGCATCTATCAAATTAATTATAAAAAGGATGCATCTGTGTTTGACCATATGCTCATTGTTTTTGGTGATAGTTGGGTCCTTCATGCGGTGGAGGGGAGTTATATCAGTGTTTTTTCCTGCCTTCCCCCACAATGTGTGTGTGACTTCATCAGGAGTCATAGTCTGTAATGACTTTCTAGAGGGGAGTTGCCTGTTTACCAAAGGACCTTATTGCTAGATATACCCACTTTTCCTTAGCCTGCCCACTTCAGTCAGTCGTTTTGCCAACTAAATGTTGGAGACAGAGCACCAACATGAAGTTTTTTTGTTCAGTATTTGTTGGTGTAGAGTAACAACAGGAGCATAGAGAGAGAGAGAGAGTTTTACATTACCTATGATACATCCTGTCATTTCATTTCATCCTGGTCAGTTGAGTCAAAGTTAAGTGGAGATACCAGCATCTCTACCTATGCTTGGATGGATTTCTCCCTGAATAAGTGTTGAATATTGATGCAAAGTAGTGAGACTCAAAATAACCACTGAATTTCAGATAAAATACTGCAAATGAGTAATGTTTTTAGCATGAAAATGGATGTATATTTTCTGATGCAGCGTTTCATCATTATTTGAGATATCTTTTTAAAAATACATGTACTGGCATTCAAAACTTGTATCAGTCAAAGTCGTACCATAAAAAGCATGTAAAGTTCTGTTCCCTGGTGGTCTGTGGAAAGAGAGAGTTGTGTGACATGAGAGGGAGGAAGAGAAGAGGGAGGGAGAGAGAGAAGAAGGAGCATGTTTTCTGGTCATAACCCTTTCCCAAGGATTTCCCACAGTCTAGCTTAGGGCAGTGGGGGAGGTGTATGTGTGGTGTGTGTGTGCGTGTCCGTGCGTGCATGTGTGCGTGCATGTGTGTGTACACGTGTGTGTGGTTGATGAGGGGCATTGTGAATCCATGTCATACAGCAGAATGAATCACCCCATGCAACGACTGTATGACTCAAATGAGACTATGCAGTTCAAGCACATTTGTGCTCACCTAAAAATATGTTATGTGGAGATAAGGCCTTATAAGGAGAATAAATATCTGAGCCTGCTGCATATGCGTATTTAATACAATACACTGTTAACCTGCCAGTGTGTGTTGAGTTAATATGTGGCCAAGTGTGTGAACATGCGTAAAACAAAGTGACGTGCCAGTCGTCATTAGTGTCCCCTTTGCAGCAGGACCAAGGTTGGTCAGTTCTTGCTCAAGGACTGTCCTCTGCTGCTGATCGACAGATTCCCTGAGAGAAACTCAGAGCTTCTGTGAAGTGAAACACTAAAATTCTGTGTTAACAGTTGTGAGTATGCGTGTGTGTGTGTGTGTGTGTGTGAGAGTGTGTGTGTGTGTGTGTGCATGCGTGTGTTCATCAGAGTGACGCAATGACACTTGGAGTGCGTCACTGCTCCTGTAAACCCACTGCAATACATGTCACACACACAGAGACACAAACACAAACTTGTAGGAGCTATAGAGAGGAGAGACGATGGATGTTGCAAAAGGGACATATGTGTTCTTTAAGCATTTTGTCTTTATTAGACGGATGAGCATTGGGGAGGGGGACTAGTGTTTGAGCATAATTTTGATTTTATTGATTCAAATTCCAATTCTGCTTATCAATCTGTTGTGATTGAGTCGTGGTTCAAATTTATGCCATGTTATTTGAGCACAAAAAGAAACCAGAATGTGTATGAAAAATTTTAAAAATCACCTTTACTTTCAGCAGATTTTAGGCAGCTGTAAATCAGTGAGTGTTATTGTTTCTTGTTGTGTTCCACATTTCTTAGTCTTTTGGAGCTGGTTCCAGTTAGAACCTGGTCTCAATACTCTACCCTATGCTAGGATGATGTGACAAAGGTCCTGTGTTAGACCCAAACATAAGAACTCATGGCCACATTGTACATGCTCACTGATCCACCAGACTGCCCATAGAAGCTCTATTAATTCCCTGGACTGTGATTTAAAGAAAAAAAAAAAAGAAAAAAAAAAAAGATAAAGGAGGTAGAGAAAAACAAGAGAGGGAGAGAGCAAGGAACTCCCTGGACTAAAATGATGGCACAAAGGAGGGAAGGGGGAAGGGAGGGATGGATGGGAGGGAGGATTGGGAGCGTATTTGAAGGAGGATCGTGTGAGAGCCTCATCCCTCGGTTCCATCAGCGTGTCCAAATATGGAGGCATGTGCTATTGCATGAGGCCTGTAGTCAAGACCCACCACCGACCAGGGAGAAAACCGGAGTGTGGGGGGGGGGGTAGAGAGTAAAAGGAAGACGGCTAAAAAATGAGAGAACGAGACAGCAGAGACAAGACAGAGTAGCTAGGTATAAAGAGATGTAGTGAAAGGTGGCAAGAGATGTAAGGTTTGGCAGGACTAAAGAGAAAAAGTTGAAGAAGAAGGTTAGAGATAGATGAGGAAAGTTGGACAGTTGGAAGGCCAAGTCTGTGAAAAGGGAAAACAAGTTGAAGTCTATTTTTAGTGCTGAAGTTGTTTATTTTCTGACTGTTCCAAGTAGCAAGATGAAAGTGAAGAATGGGAGAAAAGGTTAGATGATGCTAGAAGAGAAAAGGGGAAGTTTAGCCCCTGTCTGTCTTCTCCTTCTCCTCCTCTGCCTCAGTTTTAGGTTGACTTAAGATGCTTTGATGCTTAATTGGTTTGAGTTAATGTTGAAGTGCCTCTCTTCGTCTCCCTCTGTCTTTCATATTCACACACATGTTCACTTTTCTGTGTGTGGGACCAAAGGGGAGGCTGATGACCTTTGGGTCACTGGGGATGGTTTTGATCATGTGGTTGGATGCCGCCATAAGGTCAAAGGTCATTTCTCAGGAAGTACAGAATCCAGATTGGGACGGCCCTCTGGGGATTATCCGAAATGTCATCTTCAGTCTAAAACGTTCATCCAGACACTCTCAACAGGAGGACTTGCTGAGCGAGGCCTGGATGAGCATTTGTGGAGCGACTGTCTTACAGCGGTGTGTGTTTTAGTGTGCAGTCTGGTTAGAAAGGGTGAGTGTGTCAGTATTTGTAACCAGTAAGAGGACATCTTCCGATAGATTGTTTTGTCCATTAAACCCCAAAATATTCTTTTTACAATGACATGATGTAGAGAAAATGTTTTATGGTAAATCATTCATTTGCCAGTCATTTCAGCAGTAGTGCAATGTTTTTGTATGTGTATGTGTGTCAGTGTTTGGAAGGTGGAAGTGTGTCAGTAAGAGAGTCATTTTCTGATGTGTGTGTATGTGCGTGCGTGTCCACAGTGTGCTTGATCTTCGGATGTACATGTGGAATTTAACGGCTCAGCTATGCTTCCTCTTCATTCCTCTCTCTGTTCATTCATTCATTCATTCATTCATTCATTCATTCATTCATTCATTCATGTGTTCACACTCATCCCTCTGAAAGTGACCATGCACATAATGTGCACGTAATGTATTTGTGTGTGTGTGTGTGTGTGTGTGTGTGTGTGTGTGTGTATGTGTGTGTGTGTGGATGGATGCATGTTGAGGTAGTTTTCTAATATATGAGGACACGAGAAACAAAGGCAATCACTGCAGGATGAGTCATACACATAGTAAATACCAGGTTAGGGTGCGTGCGTGTGTGCGTTAGTGTGTGTGTGTGTGTGTGTGTGTGTGTGTGTAGATCATCCATCTAATATGTCTCAGACAGACAGTTCCTCCATATTTACTGGAACAGGCGTCGTGTGTAAGGCCTTTGGGTGGATGTGGGTTGTATATAAACTCACACACACAGTACACGGTACAGATGCACATGTAGAAGCACATGCAACTTGTCAATTGAAACACTGTTTATTAAATGGGTCATTCACTTAAGCACAGGTGACAAATCAAAGGAAACTGAATAACTGAGTGGCGAAACATAACTAATGCAGATGCTCTTCTTTCACACAGGACACAAAATGCTAACTGGATAGTTTGATGAATATAAAAATGATGTGTCTCGTTTGCTATGGCATTCGCAGTCACCAGATTTCAACCCAATTAAATAGCTACAGGAGATTTTGAATTTGGATTTTTGAGACAGAGCTCATTAGCACAAATTAAATCGGAGAAGAGGAATCTACTGGAGTGAAGTGACATCCTGCAGTCTCTCTTTATTGCCCATCCCTGATCTAGGGGTCAGATGTGGCACTTCAGAATCAGTTAGCAGCCTTGGTATGTGGTAAAGTGCATGTTCAAGCCCAAATTAGTGTATGCTTGCTGCTGAGACTATCATTAGAGTGAAGGGTTGGATTGAAGGAGAGAATTTGCATTTTTTGTCTTTTGTCCTCCACTGAATTCAGGGTACATGTGTATCTGTAATAACCAGTAATTCTAATTCTAAATAATTCTATACTGTACGTAACCTAACCCACAATTGTGGGTTTAATACAAGTTTTGATTTGGCCTGAGTTTGAGCATGCTTTATTGGGGATGAGATTTTTTATTATTAACCTTAATTTACTTTAAAAAACTAGTCTAACAATGAGATGCGTGAGAGGGGCCAATTGTGCGTGGGTGGGAGGGCGAGAGATAGAGAGACTGCACCTTAATTTGATTTGTAGTGATTTTTTTAATAAGGTAATTATGTGTAATTTTATGTAGTTCTGTGGTTTAGCAGTGATATGTGTGTAACTACAGGTGCAGACTGTTTCATGAATGGCATCAAACTTAGGTTGTGTGTGTTAAGTAGTAAAGGTTTTCACAAATTTTAACTTGAACCCTTGACTCGAAAAAGCGGTGGCAGTAATACACGTAAAGAGTAAAAAAGTATTAAAAAGTCTAATGAAAATCAATGGAGCAGCAGTCTTTTCTATGTTTTGCTCATGTTATCACACATAGTTTGGGTTGGGTTGGGACCTCTGGTCCAGTGAGTGTGATCATGACAAGTTTTATGTATATACAGTATGGGGATTTCTGTGTATTTGTTTGTATGTCTGTGTGTGTTGTAGTAGTAGTAGTAGCAGCTGTCCTCAGATGAACCCTTTCTGCTCCAGTCAGCTGGTCTAAATCAATAAAAACCATTGAGCTGCATTGAGACCTTAGAGTGCTGGTGTCAGTTTCTTTCCCAGAGTGCTGCCTTTACAGAGCCTGGAGAAGATCAATACACACACACACACACACACACACACACACACACACACACACACACACACACACACACACACACACAGTAGAAAGCACTGCAGTGTGTTACAATGACTGGCTGCAAAGACTCGGTTGTAAAGGATTAGCTTTGTTATGCCTTATAGCTTGTATAAACACACAGAAGCTACATGTGGCACTTTATCTAGTAGGTAGTTGACACAAAGGTTGTTGATACCTTTGCACTCAAGCATACACACATTAACCTACTGTGCACTCGACAGTTGGAAAACTACTATTTTTCAGTCTTTTGGTCAAGCCTTTCAACGCCCTCACAATTCAAGGCCTGTTTTACAGTTTAGAGTGGGCTGTTGATAAAGTTAGAAAGATGAAATGGAAGTAGACAAGGAATGTGGGTTATGTGAGGCATGCTAAACTCAGTGACCTTCAAAGTACTCTCGGTCTCTTCCTCCCCCTCGCCGTCTCTCCGCTGTTTGCCACTTTGCTTTCGCTATCTCCTTTATCACTGTCTCTTACTCATTAGCATTTTGCCTCTCATGCTGGACACATGCTAGAGTAAGACTGAAGATCACATTAAAAAAAAAAGCGCCAATCACTGCCCACCTCTCCATCTCTAGCTAGAATATTTTCTGGCTTTTACTGACAAGAAAGTAACAGAAATTTACATTGAATGACATTTTCAAAATTCAAGACATTAAATCATTTCAGTTTCTTCTGTCACTTCAGCAGCCAACCGCAGCCAACCGCAAACTGGAAGTAAGTCTATATACACACGGTATATTTACATTGAACCTTTATAGAAGTAAGTGAGTTTCTTGAATCAGTCATTATCATTAGAAGGTGATGGCTGTGCTGATCACTGATCTGTCTGTGGGCTGTGCTTGATGGATTTTGTGCCTTTGCTTTTGTGGAAGATTTTACTTTTGTGTAAGTTTTGATATCTGCCTAATATCTCTCACATCAGACATTATGACATGTCACAGTCGGAAAAGCACTGGTGTAAATAATAAAATGAATGATGGCTGAATTGCATTTAGCTCCTTCAGTTTAAGGGTCCTGGTATTGTTCATGCTGGTTCACTGTTACACTGTTATGACTAGTTGAGACACTTAAAATGAACAGAGACACTTAAGACCAAGACCTATCCTCCAAGACAAACATTACATGAGGCAAAATAAGTTTTTTTTTTATTTTTTATTTTTTTTATTTCTTATGTAATAAAAATAATAATTTACTGACCTTGTAGTTTAAGATAATTTAGGGGTTTCCCAGCCAATTCAGTAAAGTTGGAGTTTTCTTGGAGCCAACATCTAGAAAAGATGAGAGAAATTGCATCTTAAGCTAATACTGCATTGGCTTCAGTGTTCAGACACGAAGTGACTGCTGGAGTGATACTTAGCTGTACCACATGATAAGATGACCACATTTTCTATTGATTGTTCCAATAGTAACCATTTTAAACTTGGGATGGGAAAGCAAGAACTGTTCAGCCATAGCTTTGGGTCCTAGCTTCAACACTCCTTGGTGCAGATTCTTACCATGGTCTATTAAACTCTGAATTAAACACCATTCTTCCAAAAGATAATAGGTTAAGATCTGGTGACTGTGAAGGGCACAGAATTTAATTCACATCATTCTCACACTCATTAAACCATTCAGTGACCCCTCAATCCCAACAATTTATTGTTTTTTTCTTTTCTTCTTTCTCTTCTTTTTTTCTTTGTCATCCATCTGTATACAATCCAGCCAACAAACATCTGGTTCTGAGATTCTTTGTAAGGAGATTTAGGAGATTAGGGTTTTTGTGTAAATTATCATCCTTAAAATGTGTATACTAGCAGATAGCAGATAGTTTCTGACTGTGGCTGGGTTCAGGATTTTCCTGGGAAAGAAAGATAAGCAGAATTTTTTTTTTTTTTACCTGTCCTCTTTTCTCCCTGTACAAAGTCCACTATTACATGACCCCCCACCCCCACATCCCATTCACTTGCTCTAACTGACCGTCCCTCTCTGACAGGGCCCTGCTCTGTGTATGTTTCTGTGTGACAGTCAGTGAGCGGTTGGAGATCAAGAACAAAATGGAGAGAGGCATGGAGCCATCATTAGGCAATTCACAGCCATATGCTTCGCTTGTTGTACAGAAGGCCCCTGTTAACATCCATTAAAATCTGATAGAGTACTCGGCTCTTGCCTAAGAGCTAATGGACAGCAGAGAATAGCAGTGAACCTTTGCGTGACAGTGTATGTACGCGCGTGTTTGTGTGTGTGTGTAAATATGTGTGTATATATGTGTATGTGTGTGTGGCTGTGGCTCGAGATCTCATAAATGGCCTTTGTCACTTGTTTGGCAATGGACTCAACCCCAAAGTTAGGACTGTTGCTGCCCTAAAGGCTTAGGACATCTGCCAAGTCTACATTGTCCCAGGGCCCGGAACAAAACATACAGTGCCTCCAAACTCCCAAGATAAGTTCATTGTTAGTTACGTATTCATAACTAATTTTATTTATGCAAACAAGGAAGCAGGACAAAAAGCTGTGGTGAAACTCAATCATGCTCACTGGTTCCACAGTGGCCAACTTAACCTCTAGCATATTGTTGCACGTATGCAGCTGACAGCACATTAGCCCTGCATCAGTGAAACAACCATGCATCAAATCATAGAAATTGACTTTAGTTCTGCCAATAATGTGAGAAATTTGCAACCTTTAAGACAAAAACTTATTCAACTTTATTAGATCTTGAAATCACAAGGGTTCAATGGTTTTGTTTAGACTGTACGGCATTTACTAGTATTCAGACCTAGAGGTGATAGTAGTACTAGTAGTTCTACAGCTGCTGTTCTTCAAAATCTCCTGTATGAATCCAGGATATTATTGAAGTAGTTAGTCTCTTTGCCTATTAGATTTCTGTTACACTGACTCACTAAAAAGTGGAAGAAATGGAGTAACCTGTACAGAGAATGCTGGATTTAAAGAGATGGAAGGATGATTAAAATGTGTGTGTGCGTGCCTTTGTGTGTTTAATTCACTAAAGTATACTGTAGTGCATAGACCGACATATGAACACACCTACTCAGCATCAGACTGACGCACATGCTTGGACATATGGGTGGGAGCTAATCAGTCACACAGGCTGACACATCATCACATATATTTTCCTTTTTCTGTTTAATAAAAAACCGTCATCATGCATCAAAGAGAACACAGAGTTCAAAGGTTAAATGCTTTTGTGCCAGAAAGGGACAGGATAACCCCCTTGGGCTCATTCACTCCAGATCATTCCCAAATTATAGTAAAAGTAAAACATTTCATAAAATGGAAGATGATTTTTCTACAGTTAGGTCTTCACTTGCAAATTTCTTCTATACTATGAGTAACACATGATATATTGAGACGATACAAAAGTTTGGACTGTAAAACAATTAAGACAAAGCAGAAAAATCATATTTTTTTTATTTTATACTTGGAAATGATCTGCAGTGATAATCCAGTCAGAACATGCCAAAATTCTTCAGAAAATTGTAGACAAAGCTGAACTAGACATGCACTGATACACTATTTTTCTCCTGGAAGCTTTTTATCTCACACACTTAAAAAATCACTGATGCAGGAATGAGTGTCTGTAGGTTTTTTGCAAAAACCCAGAAACGCTCTGTCTGTGCTGTTAGGACAACTCATGCCCATGGAGCAGGGTTACGAAATGATGGGTTCCTTTTCTGAGTAGATAGTGGACATAATAATAAAATGTAAGATGAGCAATCAGATTGAGTCAGGGAGCCCGTAAAGATTCTTTATCACCATGCTGACAAGGTTAACATCTTTAGCTGTTTGAATGAAGAGGCCAGCTAGCCAGGTTGACCTTGTTTGGTCAGGCTGATAGCAGCTGGATATGGGCCACCACTCTAATCCACTGTTTGTGTATTTCCTTGTTGGCCCTACAAAAGTGTGAACATGGCCCGAGCTCTGGACTGATTTGCAAACATTGTTGGTGAAACACCCAGTGTTGCATTACCACCTGATTGTCATTGTGCGTGTGTATGAACAAGGGTGGCTAATGATTGGCTTATGAGGGTATGTCTGCACCTACCCACTATTTTCCCTTTTTTTTTTGCCAATCACTCAAAAGTCACAATAGCCCATAATTTTATTTGGACATTTCAAGTCAGATTTAGTCTGATCAGCATCTAAAAGACAGTGTTTATTTTATAATGATATAAAACAAGGAAACACAAGCTAATTTGTTAAACATTGCTAAACGTTTGGTATTTTTATTTAATAATTGACTTAAACAATTTATTATCACAAGTATAACTCACTAAATGTCCTGGACACTGACTTATTGTTTCAGTAGATCAGAGTACACAGTTGTAACATGCAGCAATCTTCATATAAGAGGATTTGTTGCCCAGTGAATGTTTGGCATAAACAAATTGCATTACTTTGTGGTGGTTAAGCCTTCTGAGCCATCTCAGGATTGCTTTCAACTTGATGGTTACCATCAAGAATTTTAGGAACATCTTATTAATTTCCATTATTTTAATGTCTGTAGATGATAACAATGTAGTGGAGTACTGACGTGTGACCTCTCCTGTGCCCCTGATGTCTCTATTGTGTGCTGCACTTTTTCTTGTCACTTTTAAGTCAAACATAGAAAATGATGAAGGTTATGATTATGAAGTTCTAAACAGAGGGTTATTTTGTCTTTGCTCCCCTTAGGGCTGAGGACCTACCTGATCTCAGGGAAGAAGGTGGAGCACGATGTGCAGTGTGGCTGTTCTCAGGTGGGACTGCCAGGTGGGGATTTTGTGGGAGTCGCCCTGTCTTCCTGTCCTCAACCCCACACACCAGACCTCATTCCCGGAGGAGCGCAGGCTGCAGAGCCCCTGCTGCCCCATCAACCATCAGACAGGATCGGGGTAAGTGAAGTTAAAAAAACAAAAAAACAAAAACTGATGACAATTGTTTTCATAGTTCCTACTCTCTGTGTGGCGAACAACATACGTAAGGAACTCAAACTAACATTTACATTGTGCGTCTTATGACTGTGCACTGGAAAATTATACAACATGAAGAAAATTGTTGCCGTAACAGCTGTGCATCTGTTCTGATTCCTCTTCATTCATCCAGTTGTAGATGAAAGGATGCAAAGCTCTGACATTGTGAAAGGGTTTTTCAAATATCAGGTGGTGTCTGACCTTTTTCATTACTCCCAAATGTGGCTCATGCACCCAGTTATTTTGTCTCCATATTTGCTCATATCCATTTCTGAGTGAGTTCATTTATGGGAGAGGTAAAGATGTCAGAGACTACACCCGTTGACCAAGTCTGACCTAACTGTCAGTCATATATAAAGTGATTATGTTATATTTCATGCTCCTTCTGTATCATCTGTTTTTATTTGTCAACCACTCCCCCCACTGTCCTTTTCTCTCTCTAGCCTCCCTGTGTGTCCCGTGGTGTGGTGTTGTCTGCAGGAGCAGAGCAGGGTGATGATGTGGCTGTATTGAATGGCTGCCAGGAAGACCACAAAACTAGCAGTGCAAAGGTACAACAGACATGCGTTTGTCATTTAAGATACTCAAAAATCAATCATGCTGTCAGTTCCCTTTTCTTTCCTTTCCCTTTGCTCTTCTTCCCTGTCTTCCCCTCCATCTTCTGAATCTTGTTGCTCTCACCCTCTTCATTTTTTACCCTTTCTCCTCCTCCAGTTCATCCCAGGTCACAGCCCCAGGGCAGCCAACGGCCTCCTGAGTCCCCCAATGGAAGACCCAGTGCGGGCAAGCCAGAGCTCCCTGTGTGACATGCTCCAGGAGAAAGAGAAGAAGACTAGCACTAGTACAGGGACTGGCACCAGTCTAGGCATGACTGGTGGCACAGGGACAGCGGGTCCCGGTATGGACCATTCCGCCCTGATCCAGCTGCGTGCCAAGAACTTCAGAGAAAAGAGCGACGCCCATTTTGTGGATGTTATCAGGGAGGACAGGTGAGCAAAGACGTTAAAGGTAGAATATATGACAGATATTGTCCCTCAAGAGTGATGGGTAATGTAAGATTAGGGCGATAGAGAAGAGGTGAAGGGATCCATTTGGTAAGCATCAGTAATCTCAATAATATAAACCTTTCTATTAAGGGTGTGTATCTGTCCACTGAACCATTTTTCTAAACCACCTATTATGTTCAGGATTGCAGGGCTGAAGCTTATCCCAGCATGCACTGGGTGATGGGTTGCCAGTCTCTCACAGGGATAATACACATTATTAAACAGCTACATTCCCTCTTACAACCTACATGTCTTTGAAGCATGGCAGGAAACACACACTGGAATACAGGAAGGGCTCAGGATGCTCTTAATAACAGAATCCAAAAGAGTACAGTCTGTAAAATCTTACAATCTACTTAAATACTTCATCTTATATTATATATCTTATATTCATTAAAAGGTATATACACTTCAAATCTTGGTACATTTTGTTTGCGAAGGTGTATTTTTTCAGTACTATTTAATTTCCACATATGACCTTATTTTTTGTTGTTTTTTCTCTGGTTCCTAGTCTGATGAAGGATTACTTTTTTAAGCCACCAATCAACAAGATCAGCCTCAATTTCCTAGAGAGACCTCTGGAAAAGGCCTATCGCAGCAGCTACAAGGAGGAGGTACACACACACACACACACACACACACACACACACACACACACACACACACACACATACACACACACACATCCCTACTTCTACGTTATTACACTTACAAGAACTTTGCTTTGTATTTGTATTTTCATTATTCTACCTGTCACTGTAATTATAACCCTCATCACTGCCATCCTCAGTGCTAACCCTTAATCAGTCCCCAACAAAACAGACTCTGGAAACTTTTTCTCATTTTCAAATCCCTGTGATGATGTTTATTAAGTACATGGATAGGAAAAGCAGAGCACAAACAAACCACAAACAAATCACACATCGAGGGGTGATATTTCAGTCTATGTGTGTTTGTCTTTGTGTGTATGTTTGTGAGTGAAGGGGGAGGGATTATCCCAAATATGTATATGTATATGTATCCCACATTTTATGCCACATTAGTGCCACACTCTCACACACCCAGGACCAGTTCCAGTTAGCCTTGCAGCCACCTGCTGTTGAACCACTGTTACTACAGAGAAAAGAATCTTTGTAGTGGCTGTTGTTCATCAGGTAGACAGGTTGGCTTCAATTCAGATTTAGTTTTAAACGATTTTAAACAAAGTTTTTTTAAGTTTTCTTTTCAAATTTTTCAATTTTATTACACCTGCCCTTCATCCCATGTGTCATTAGTCATTTACACTAAGGTAAAGCAAGGTTATTTGTATAGTATCTTTCATCAACAAGACAAATTAGTACATTACAAAGGATATAGTATGGCGAATAAAAAAGGCAATAGATAGAAGTAAGATAAAATGGAATGAAACAGAAGCCTCTGATTAAAAATAAAAAAGTAAATAAATACATAAAAAGTCCCAGCAGTTACCTTTTAATGGCACCAATGTTCCTTTCTATCTTTGATTTCAACTTACTTTATATATTAATGAAGTTGGTGGGTAGACCTGGAGCTTTGGTGAATATTACAGAAGCAGAGAAATTAGGGAACATCATCTAAGATGGCATCATCAAACAGAGGCAGGAACATCTGGAATACTGTAAGAATGATGTCTGACTTTTCAGTGTGACACCCATCATGCTGGCTGGTTTTTAAATGGAGTTGTTTGTTCTTCCCATCTAAACGCTACACTCATCTCCAAACAGCCATGTAAATACTGGTAAAATATGAATATGTATGCAGTGTAAGGTGTAAGCATGATTTCTGGGAAATTTGAGCCACTGCGTCTCCTTACTTTCGCATCCATCTTCCCCTTTCAGGTGAAAAACCAGGCTCAGGTGCAGACATTTGCGAGCTCCACCTTCAGTTCCTTCCTGGATGTTCTTCTCAGCTGTTTTGTCTTCCTGGCTTTGACCCTGGCCTGCTTCCTTCCACCTCTCGTGAGCCCAGTCACCGTGGGCCATCCAGCTCCTGCTGCCCTGGCCCTGGCCCCCTTAGCTGGTCTGTTGGAGCTGGCCTCTCTGGTGCTGTCCATACGGTGAGGAGGCTTCTGGCAGATGACGTGGAGATGGACTTTTGATCGTTTGTGGATGTTCTATTGTGTGTGGTAGTGTGCACACATCTTTTGTATCAGAAAGGTTTCAACCAATATGGGTTTTTAAGGCCAAAAAACCCATTTATATAACATAAATACTGTCTCAACCTTTGACCATTTTGTAAAACAAAATGATTGAGGACTCATTGTCCATCCATCCATCCTTACCGCTCCTTATAGGATTACGGGGGGGGGGGGGGGGGGCTCGAGCCAATCCCAGCTGACATTGGGTGAGGGCGGGGTACACTCTGGACAGGTCTGTCAGTCTATCACAGTTGATTCAATGATTTCCACAGATTAATTTTTTTCTTGGCAGGATGGAAAAGCATCTGTCATTTAGGTTGTTGTCAGTGCTGTGCCATCGGGGCCTAAGAATATGCAAGTGTTTGTATCCTATCGGCTGATGTAGTGTTTGGTTGGAATAAAAACCTGTATCTCTTGGGCCTCAGTGGCACATTATGGCAAGCCACTGATAGACCATCCTGTAGCACTACAACTCCCGACTGAAAACAAAACAAATTATTTTATGTGTTGGTTGGCTCCCACACCACAATGGATTAACTTCCCTGTTCAGATACAACTGGCTCATGTCCAGTTTTTTGTGAAAGACCAGTATTGGCTCAGACATTGGCATAATGACATACTGGTACAAGTGCAGTCCCAAACCTGCAAAAAACATTTCTACTTGTTTTTTTCACTAATGGACTTTATTTATTTTGTGGTGCATTTTCGTGGGTATGAATGTGTCTCAGTGGAGAGTATTTAAAAATGAATCAATTTTCACTTATTGCCACTCCTAAATGGGCAATAAATCTTCATCTTCTAGCTGGGAATTAGACAGCATAGTTGTGTTTTGTGAGTCTTAATTAAGGACTGAGGAGAGTCTGCTGCAGTTGTTCCCTTACTGAGTAGGAAGAGGACTGAGAGTGGGATCAGAGTTATAGGACGACAGAAAATGGGTTTTTCTTTACTCTGTTTGCTGTATCATTTTTGTTTGAGTTCAGTTGTTGCACAAGTTTTTGTTCATTCTGATTGTCGGTCTCATTTAGACAAGTCAAAGAATGAACTGATATTGGTTTGGAGTCGTGTTGTTGGAAACTCATCCTCTCTCCTCTCCTCTCCTGCAGTATGGCCTTCTATTTGGAGGAGGTGATGAACTGTACTCGCTCCCTGCTCCTGGTGGTCTCTGGATGGATTCCCCGTCATGTGATTGGGGCTGTGTTGGTTTCCCTCCCTGCCATCTCTGTCTTATCCCACCTCACCTGCAGCGTCCACCTGCCCCTCCAGGTAAACATGTGCATTGGAAAACATTGTGGGCACACATATTCTGTGTGTCCAGGATGGGACACACAATAATTACAGTGATACTTTATATTTTAAGTAAAACTTTGGAATCATGGAATCTCTGTGCATCAGCCAACTCTTAACTCAAACTAGTGCCTCAACAGATGATGATGAGATTTGCAGCACATGGTTACACTAGGAGCTTCAGTAATACTTTATTTTATGGGTCTGTAAATTCCAATTTATTTCCAAATAATCCTAAGAGGTTTCCTGGAAAGAAGCATATACTTTGGTACTAATTGCAGGTAAAATAGAGACAGATCAGTTGGTACACTTCCAGTTACTTCTGCTTAGATAGCACCACTATGAGAGTTTTATTCAGAGCATGAATATGCAAAACCTGAAACGTCTGTCTATAAACAAACATATAATTCAGCATTCTTGTTATAGGAAAGTATCAGTATAGGACACTTTGATATGTTTTATATCTCAGAGGTAAAATGTAAGTGTTACTGTCCCTACTACACTTGCTGCACAACATGCTGGATGTCCCTGCTTCCTACTACGATTTAACAATATTGCTGCTGCCAGCACTATTACTAAAGCTGCCATAACTGTCATTATTTGTACTAGTATAGCAACTGATTGAACTACTGCTCCTACTCTCAGTACAACTGTGCTACCTCTGCTGTTACAGGGGCTACTGCTAATTGTAGCAGTGGTAATACCTGTGATTTCGAAGCTATAATAGTTTGCCCTCACTGATATCTCTAAGCTTAAGTAAGCAGAGAGGAGTTGGGCGGTTTGAAACCTTGCCCATAGGGTTCTGAAGCCAGAGATCCTCGGAGACCAGCAGAGCCGTTAGCTGGCATTAGCACTGATAGGAACTGTAGAAGGAAAACACAGAGGAGGCTTCAGGAGGTTTTGACTGTGGACCTTGGCACCAGAAATGTTGACATTTCTTCTTCTATAAGCCCTGCATGTGAGAAGATTGAGAGCAGCCATACTTTGCAGCGTTTTTGTGCTGTTTTGAGTCAAGGCCATATCCAACTCTGTATAAGTTTGACTCTTGCCTTCCAGCTTTGAGCCAACGGCTGCTTGCAAGATGTGTGGTGTTTTGATATCTTGTTTTTCAAGGATTTTCAACACCCCATTTCTCTATCCATTTCTCTCCCACCCTGCTCTGTCTATCCTCCACTCTCTCCATCTCTTTGGGGGTTACAGATCAAAGCAGTAGTCTCATGGAGAGTTGTTAATTAGACATGCAGTTTTCTGGACTTTAATGCCTTTGAAGATATTAAGACCCAATAACAGTGCTGGGGGTGTGGGGGGGTTGGGGGGGTAGAGGACATGTGTAGGGATGAGAGGGAAAACATTTTATCCTGTCAATGTAATCTTTAACAACCTGTGAATGTCCCCAAATTACTACTGCTGTCTCCATGTGTGTTTGCATGAATCAATCCATGCACATGGCAAATCAGCATGTTTCGTATCAAACATTCTACTGACCTTGAAGGATCTTTCCCAGCATTTGATTTATGAATGAGTATTTTTTGCAATGCAATATGCTCCGGGTTTCACAGTTGGTTTATATTGCATTTGCCATTTAGACTTTGGATACCCATTGAATTGCATGATACAACTGGCAGTGCAAACATAATATTCTAATCCCTAATAAGCCATATCTCTCCAACTAAACAGATATGTTTGTCTTACTTCTAACCAATGCTTTTATCTATAATGAAATAAAAATAAAAATGAGTTAGCAAAAAAGCAAAAACAAAACAACTAAGATAAAACATGATGTTTGATGCCAGTATTGTGTTACCCTGGGTTGTTCATTTTATGTTAGTAAACTATAAGTTATGACATCAAGTCCATGAAGGTCCCTGACAGTAACACAGAGGTTCAGTGATTTCACTTACTCCATTTGATCAGAGAACCCCTTTACAGAGCTATTTATAGGTCAAACTGAATTAAAGTTTTGCTCAGTATTGATAAATCTACAGTGTAGTGTTTTCAGTTTATTGGGCGATTGTTAACTTTTATTTTGACAGGACTGTTCTGAACGGGATGCTGATTCTCATCTCAGTTTAATATAGCTGGTTAATCTCACGTCTGAATGTTTAGTTATCAGTACCTTGATAACTTAATATTAACTCTTATATTGTTTGAAAAAATTCAGTCCTCTGAGAAACTGCAAGAGACTTGGAGAGCACCAATAAAGTTTACAGTCTTCATAAGGAAATTCACATTTTCATTCATCTTTAATCCTAATAAACAATGCCTGACAATAAAAAAGATACAAAAACAAAAAGTGAAACAAAAAGTGGTCAAAAAAATGAAAACAGAAACTCTAAACACACTGACCGAACTAAAATTTAACTTAAATTGAAAGGACCAAAACCTAATTTGGGCCTTAAACCTTTAAAATTTATACATACTGCTGCTTGCACCACTAGTTAGTGAAATGCAGAGTAAAACATAGTTTGCAGTGGAATAAAGGGGATGTTATCTGAATAGTCAGATTTAAGTCTGATGAAATTGTCTTTTTAAAGCTTTTAAAAAGAAATATGATTTAGGGACAAAATGTAGAGAAAAAAAAGGGTAAACGTAATCTAGGGTATCAGCCTTACGGAGTGCCTGTGGATAAAAGTCATCGCGTGCACTGGCATGAAAAGAGAAATTTTATATGTTTATTTTGCATGCCAAGATAACCAATAATTGTTTTAGACAGAACATAATGATTTTACAGCTGGATTTGTAACAGTGGATTTCACAAATACACTTTTTGTTGCTTATCAAGTGTTTTTACAGCAGTCTCTGCAGTTGGACCATTATTTTGATCTATAGTTTTTAATCAATATAATTTTTTTTTTTTTTTGTTGAGAAAGCAGTATTAGCCAACATTGACTGAAGCCGTGGAGAACCCGGTTGATTTTTCCCTTTTGTTTCTCTGCTAAGTCACTTTAACAACCAGTGTTTTGTCTTCAAGGTGACCATGTTCCTGTGCTGTGCCACCATCCTGGCCATCATCCAGTATTGTAACTTCTGTCAGCTGAGTTTTTGGATGCGCTCAGTCCTGGCCACTGCTACAGGGGTTGCTCTGTTACTGTTGCTGTACAGCCCCTTACACAGGTACAGGTGAACACTTATTTGCACATAAATACACAAATACCAAATGCCAACCAAGCGTCAACAGCTACACATGCAGGAGCACATATATTCCTGTGAGTACATACACAGCCTCACATGACTATAGAATCCATGGTATGTACTATAAATACTTATAATCCAGTCTGAGCTGTTCTCTGTTAGTACTACACAATTCTCTAGTATCAAAATAGATTTTACTGTATACAATCCTCATCCACCTCTGTCTTTGATAGCCATAGGTTTGGGCTCCAAATATTAATTCATGAATAAATTTATAAATGAATAAATTGTTCATGAACATCGTAATTTACTCCGTTGGTCT
Source organism: Seriola lalandi dorsalis (assembly GCF_002814215.2). Taxonomy (NCBI): domain Eukaryota; kingdom Metazoa; phylum Chordata; class Actinopteri; order Carangiformes; family Carangidae; genus Seriola; species Seriola lalandi. Next base: position 420,999 of record NW_019525207.1, on the reverse strand, counting down.
GGTACCACGTACCTCCATCTACATGTTCCTCAGCCAGCAAAGGGGATTTAATCTGATCTGTATCACATTTGCGTTCATGTGTGTGTATTGTGTGTACCTTTGTGTGTCTGTGTATATATGTGACCAGTGCTCTCTCCTGACTGACACCACTCTTGTCGCTTTCAGCTCCAGTAATAACAGCTTGCCAGTTCATGGGTGAGTGTCTCCGTGGAAACAGAGGGGTTTGATGGACGAGTGACATTTGAAGGGTCAACATTACCAATGTCTCTCTTTAATATTTTTCATAGCTACAGCTCTCTCAGGCTTTTTCTGCTCTTTATTTCCCAGTCCTTCTCTCTCTTTTCCTCTGTGCACCAGTAGTAATGGCTGCTAAATGTCACTAGTGGTGAAAATGACTCATACAGTCTGTGCTGGCTTGAATTTTGTATTCGAGCCACAAGTTAACTAACTGCACTTCTGAGGAGGAAAAAGACACTGGTGAAAACTCTCCTCCTTCATCAGTTAGCATTTTGATTGGTAGTTCCTTCTCAAGGCATTCAGGAAACACCATCTGTCATTAGATAGAATCAGTTGCTTATACTTCTCATTTATCTTTTTGTTTCAGTGGTGTCAAAGAAATTCAAAAACCAAATTAAGACAGCCAAATTTCTTTTTTCCATTCAGTGACGGACCAGTGAGGCCACAGCCTTAGTGCTGAGAGTTTATGACGCAGTTAGCAAAGTTCCAGTCAGAAGAAATTCAGCAGCTCTCTATCAGTATTTGTCAGTTTGTCAACCAGACGTTTTTAAAAGACAAATAACACCTCATGTGTTCTTACGTTGTGCTTATATGTACACCTGTGCTAATTACATTGACAGATCAAAACACATTGATAAATTAAACTATATTTCTCAGAGAGAGTTGATTAGTTACTAGTCTGCATTCCAAGAGTTTTTCTCTGGATGGAATAATATAATTTTATCCCTCATCTACTACAGTTACTGATTTCCCACATTTCCCAGAATTTCATTTGACAATGACTGCAGAGAAGTGGAATAAACATCACGTCATTCACTCAATGATGGATATACAGGCGTACAAATGTAGCTAGGTAGTCAAGTTGTGAGCAATGAGTGTGATTTATTTAGGCCAGTGGAGAAACTTGTATCTCTGCCTGCACTTTGATTTTGAGAAACTGACTTCAGAAATCTTACCATCAAACTTCATTAGAGCTGGAGCAGAAATTTTTCATCATAATGGCATGTCATCTAGATTTAGCACCCATCATATAACGATAAATTGGGCTATGGAAATATCAGTATCTTCTAGCCTTCCTTCTATTGTTATCATTTAATCAAATTTTTTGTTTATTCCCACATTGCTTTCATCTCCGTCTCATTCTCGCGTTTTCTCTCTCAGACTGAACATCTCCACATCAGGTGATAGTGATTCAGAATCGGGCCCCGATCCTCCCCCTCGGCCTCTTGACCTTTTGGTCCCAGAGGCGGTCCTGGCCTTCTTTCTGCTTCTTCTTCTGGTCTGGTTCCTCAACCGTGAGTTCGAGGTGAGCTACCGTCTCCATTACCATGGCAACGTGGAGGCTGACAAACATCGCTCCAAGATCCAGACGATGCGAGACCAGGCTGAGTGGTTACTGGGCAACATCATCCCCATTCATGTCGCTGACCAGCTCAAGGTTTTTCTTGTTGTTTAAACAAAAATATAAGACGCAACATAATTATGAAGGTCATTAGAACAATGCTTAATACAGACTTCTTCATGTTTTGTAATCAAGAACACAATATTTTCAAGGATTTTAAAAAAAAATACAGTCTTAGTATTTTTTTCTTGAATGAAAAAGAAGAAATATGGGAATCTTCATCGCTACATCATAACTCAACATTAGCTCATCTTTGTCTTGTGTTTGTTTCGTCAGGTTACCCAGAGCTATTCCAAGAACCATGACAGTGTGGGTGTGATCTTTGCCAGTATTGTAAACTTCAGTGAATTCTATGAAGAGAGCTACGAGGGTGGGAAAGAGTGCTACCGTGTCCTTAACGAGCTAATTGGAGACTTTGACGAGCTCCTTCGCAAACATGAATTCAAAAGTGTAGAAAAAATCAAGACAATCGGTGCCACCTACATGGCAGCGTCAGGACTGAATGTCCGACAGCTGGCTGAGAATGACGATGACTCCCCGCACGCTCACCTGAGGGCACTCTTCAACTTTGCTCTGGAGATGATGGGTGTCCTGGATGATTTCAACAAGAACATGCTAGGTTTTGGTTTCAAGCTCCGTATTGGATTCAACCATGGGCCCCTGACGGCGGGGGTGATCGGCACTACTAAGCTTCTCTATGACATTTGGGGAGACACGGTCAACATTGCCAGCCGCATGGACTCCACTGGTGTGGAGTGCCGGGTGCAGGTGAGCGAGGAGAGCCACGCTGTTCTCAACGCCATGGGTTTAGAGTTCGACTACAGAGGTACCGTGAATGTTAAGGGCAAAGGTCAAATGAGGACCTTTCTGTACCCCAAAAGTGGGGAAAGTGTATGTCAAGATCGCACGGAGCAGGCCATCGGAGTCGGACCCTCGGCCAATAAGACTTCAGGATCTGTTGCCCAAGCAGCAGTTCCTCCTCCTTCTTCCTCTTCTTCTACTCTTCCTTCCCTCTCTTTTTCCACACTCCCTCCTCAACCCCAAAGCGCTGTAAGGCCTTCAGGAGCAGGGCCTGAGTCTGTCCTAGTGAAGTCCACAGAGGTGAGGGAGGAAGGATATAGGGACGCTCCACACCTCCACAGGCAGTCCCCTGCCACAGACATTCACACCCCTCCCTGCTCTGAACTAGGCCCAGAACCTAGTGCTGTACAAGTGGCCTCCCAGGTTCAGCCTGCTCCTCTCGCACTTCAAGAGGAGGAGGATGAAGAGGAGGCCAATGAGCTAACGCAACTCAACGAGGAGTTTTATGCTCGTCTCTGATCCCTCCTCTCCCCTTCCCCAGTCTTCTGTCCCCCTGCTGCCCCCCGCTGCTGCCTCTCCAGGACTGATTGCAGGTGTGGGCAGGATGTCCCTTCCATTAGGCAAGTGTCTTCGGCATGGATGAAGAAGAGGGAGTTTGTCACTCCAACACAAACAGTGGCCACAGTGGCTAATAAAATGGCTACTACAGTCTTTCATGGGAATGTTGCCTGAGTGCTGGGGTGGGTTGGACCTGTGTTGAGCACAGCAGTTTATAATGGAGAACAGGCTGAAAGAGGGTAATAGGGAAAGGAAGATTTGTTGGTGTTGTTGTTGATGTTTTTCTTATTCATTTTTGTTATTAAGTGCCTTCAGGACTAGAACAGTGAACAAACAAATATGAATACTGAACAAAGTTTTAACAATCTTAGACTACGGAACATGCTGTGGTTTCTTACTCCATGCTCTTATTTTCAATGCAAGCATTTCTTTAAAAAATCATTATTGTTGTGCCATATCATTTGTTTTAACTTGATCAAAGTCTTGACCTTACTTAAGGGAAAATCATTTTAGATTCTATATAAGTGCCAGTGCAGCATGATGGGCTGAGCAGGGAACTGAGGGGAGAATGAGGGAATCACATGAAGCAGTGTTAATTTATGTATTCTGCTTTGACATGAGGGCTTAATACATTATTCATTTGTGCTAGAGTCTCAGTAAAAGGGGACATGCTACAAAGCAGGCTGCATAGATTTTAGTTTGAGTAGCAGCTAAATGCACATTTTAAGCACGGGTCTTGCACAGTGTTTTCTCGACCACTTGTATTTGGTAGTTATTACCGTGTGAAAGCTTTTAAGAGTTTAAACAAAGTTCTTGTCTTTCACAACAAGTACAATCAAAAGCACAAAATCAGATAAGGGAATACAGATTTGGAAGAAAAGGTGGTTTTAAAAAGTGAGATCATCACAAAAGCAGGAAGGCACTTTAAATATACTTAAAGTGATACTCTACATTTGAGTAAGAAACACTCACCCCATGTAGACCTGAAAGGTGGCTGGAAAAATGTAGGTTTATCCTAAAAATGCATATGGTGACTGAGATCAGCTTAGACTGATGGTGATTATATTGGATTCTATAGAAGTTTCTCAAACAAGTTCTGCACTATAATCCACTTTTCTGCTCCAGTGTCAGTCTGCTTTTTCATTGGGTCGGAACCACTCTATTGGAGCTTACTCACATGCTACATTGAAAGCTGTAAAGCTGTATAACAAAGCAAACTGAAATCTTTTTACACCCACCCTTATGGGTTCAGGCTGACAGTAACTCTAATTATTGTTGTTGCCAAAAAAAATACCATGAAGATCAAAACAAATATGTGTATAAATGCATCTCTCATTACTCTCTGACTTTCCTCCCCTGTCTATGGCTCTGTGCCCAAATTTGAGCATTTTTGGGGGGCATTATATACTTTTTTTTATTATTATTATAGCAGACGATAAAGTGATGAGAGAGAGAGAGAGAGAGAGAGAGAGAGAGAGAGAGAGAGAGAGAGAGAGAGAGAGAGAGAGAGAGAGAGAGAGAGAGAGAGAGACAGAGACAGAGACAGAGAGACAGACCCTGGATACATGAACTGGGGATGTTGTGGTCTGCACCACCTTAACACATAGGCCACCAGGACAGTAAATAGAGTATTTGTTGGGGACTATTTTCAGTGGCAGTTTGGTGCAGAATTGAGTATTTAGGGCAACAGGACAGTGTAGGTGGGATTAACTTAAAATAAACAACAGAGTCCATGTTTGTTCTATGAGGGAACATGTCACCCAGTCTGACAGTGGACAACAATGCAGCTCTGTGGCACAGAAACAAGATATATCAGGGTTTGGATACTCAGACAATACTTGTAAGTAGGAACAATCCATTGTTAATTTTGTTCTTTTCAAGAGATAAAAATGCAGAATATCACCAGACTTATCTTTTAAAACCTACAGTGGGGTGAGAGTTTGATACCCAAAAGTTTTTGGATGGAGTAGCACTTGAAGTGGGACTGTGAGGGACAATCACTGTGTAGTTCTTGATAAATTATAGGGTGGTCCACATTGCTGTTGGTTAAAGCAAAAGCACAGATCATATACCGTTTCTACAGTACTGTGTGGAAAGCTTTCTATTCGTTGCCTTCATTTGCTAGAAAAAAAAAAAACAAAATATTGGTCAGTCCATCACTAGATTTATTCAATAGTTCAGTATTGTCTGCCTTTAGCTGTGTGATTTGCTGTTGAAGGGGTGGGACTTTTAACTTTGATCCTGTCACGGCCTCTTCACTGAGGGGAGCCTCTACTGTATCAATATACTTAAATTGTGCCACTTTAATTGAGTGATCTATAGGTGCAGTGCAACCTAAACTAGCTGATTGTTTTTGTGGTGCCTAAAAGTATGACTGTATTTTTTTGAGTACTTTGGTTTTCAAAAAGTTTTTTTATCATGCTGTTGTCATAATGAGGATAGATTATGATTGTATGTTTGACAAAATTATGGTCGTTGTGCAGGTTTTGCTGCATTTTTTTTTGACAAATTCCATCAATTTTTTTTTTTTTTTTTTTTTGCTCTTTTCCATTTTTCTCATCCTGTCATTAACTGGCCGCCTGGAATAATGTGGTGGTGTTCCCATTGAATACCTGGCACCTCTTTAGTTCTCTTTGCTCTTTAGTCACTTCATGCTTTTTTTCTTTACTCCTGAAAGCACTTGTTTCCCCCTTGTACTTTGTGTGTGTGTGTGTTTGTGTGCGTGTGTGCGTGTGTGTGTGTGTGTGTGTGTGTGTGTGTGTGCGCGTGTGCGTGTGTGTGCGTGCGTGTGTGTGTGTGTGTGTGTGCGTGTGTGTGTGAGCGATATTCAAGTTCCAAGCCAATAACACAGAAGACATTGCTCTTATATGATCAGGAAATCAGTCCACCACATGGCCACTGTTTAACTGTGATTTTTCTGTCACTGCCTTATCTGAAGACTAATTTCATGCACAAAGCTGCATTCTTTGAAAGAGAGAAAAGAAAATATATAAATGTATAATGATCCTGCAAACACATATCCCCACCACATCTTTTAATGTCAGGTCAACATTTGGGCTAAAGAATCTTGCCTTGAGAAACTATGGCCACACATAGACACAAATGGCATGAAAAAAGAGGAACCACCTCTATTTATGTAGCCGTCTACATCTGTAGCATAAAAAGAATCTCCAAACATACACAACCAGTGCCTTTTTAAATTAGGAATATGTGAGCTGTGATTATTTGTATCAAATAATCGTGATAACCGTAGCGTAGCGTAAATACCCTGAAAATCCAAAGAAGTTTCTTGTGGAACTGTTTTAGTAAATAACGACATGAGATCTGCTTTGTTGGCCAAAATCTTTTCCATTGCTTTTAGAATATTTTCTAACAAGCACCTCTCCTTGTACTCTTGCAATTCTCATTGTCAATACTCTCGTGTTTGCCATACCTAATAAACCATAGCACAGAAACAAATGAGACTATCAGGTATCAATTATGAAGGGAGGTTGTTTTTTTTAGCCCACATGCCATTGTCACTGTGGCTATTCATATCTGAAACCATCAATAGGAGGTGTGGGACTCCACAGGTTGATGGGCACACCACCTCTCCAATAGCGCACATCTGTACACGTATAAATAAAATATTAAAGTGAACACTGCTGGCTCTGTGATCTGTGATACAGTTGGGGGAGAAGTGAACGTGATCTTGTTTGCATGGGAATGAATGAATGGTTTTCTTCTTTTACACTACATTTTAGTTTGGTTCTCCACTATACTCTCCTCCTTTAATTTCATTTCAGTATCATTCTTTCTACACTTATGTTGAACATTAAGCATGTATTGCCAACACGCAGGATTCCTCAAATCACCAAGCTTTGCTCATTTATGTGGTTGCTTGGATTTCATCCCTCTCTGGCAGTGTATTGACAGATGTGTGTGTGATAAGGTTTCTCTTAGTTCTTGCAGAGGGAAAGAAGTGTCCCTACAAGTCCAGCTCCAGCGCGCGCCAATCAAAAACATGCAATCAAGAATACAGCTGAGGAAAAGTTTTAGGCATTCAGTCATTCCATTTTGTTGACGAAGTGTGATTCTGCTCAGTGACAGAAAAATAAGGAAGAGGCAAAAAGTGTTTTATTAGCACTTGTTAAAAGCATCACAGCAAAATAGCATTGCCTAATCACTCATTTAAATGGTGACAGCTCCACATGTTTTCATTATAAATTTTCTAGTAAATTCAACCCGTATGTGTTTTTAATTACACTGGGACAAAAAATAGACAGAGTTGTTTGATTTTAAATCTTTGTGTAGGTATTTGTTTTATGTTTATGAATGAGATGTACTATGTATGTTTTGTGCACATTACCCATGTATCATTTATCAACACATGATCGTAATCTGTACACATTTGCACAAAGCACTCAGTGTTTGTACATATGCAGTTATTTTATGTCACATATGATTTTTTTATACATGTGCATGTGTCAGATTTTGCCAGAAAACAATGAAAAGAGACACATATTATCAAATTGATTCAATGTGTGTCTATTTGAGTAAGTGTGAGTGTAATGGATTTTATTATTCTTTTTTTCAGTATGAGGGAAATAAATCTCAAAGCAGAAAATAGTTGAGTGCACTGTGAAGTATAAAGTGAGGACAGGTTTATGTCAAACCATTAGCTTGATAATCAGATTGAATTGCCATTGCCTTTTTTGTTTAATCAGAGGGGTGGACTGAAACCAGGATATATGCACATTGCAATTTAGCCCAATGTTGGGTTGGCTTACCAATATCCAAATGGTTCCAGTACTGTCAGGAGGGTGGAGGTCTTTGGTCAGCAAGCTAATGACTGAAATGTGACTTATACAGTGTGTATCAACAGTTTATTTCACTAAATATTCACTACCAGAACCTACGTAAGTGTATGATTTGCTTTGCGCATCTATAGTCATTCACTTCTAGCAGCAGAGTAAAAGTAAGATAAGAGTACACATCTAAAAATAACACAGATCAGTAAAATGTGATCCAAAAGAAAATTAGTGAACTATATGGCCACCAACTGACTGTATTTTTGTTGTAGCTGTACACATCTGCACGGAGGAGTGACAAGCTCTGACATACTCAGCTTTAAATTTGTGATACAGAAAATCTTAATATTATTTTAAAAATATGATAATTTCTACTTCAATTTAAGGAGGTGTGATGTGAGTCTAGGTAAACCCTTCTTCTTTTTAAATTAAAAAGTTATCCTACTACCGCTATCTACTTTTAAAGTGAGCCATAGCTGTTTTGAATGTAATATTTAATGTTATATGTAATTTAACAAGAATTTTATTATTTACTACATAAGATACAGTGCAACATTCATCCATAATGTAAATGCAGATTTTTATAGTTTATAGTTATTTTAATTTAACATTTAAAAAGTTAACATTAAAATTGATTTAAAAATATTTATATGTAATTTACACATAATGTACATGGAGTAATTAATTTCTGAAAATGTATTAACTGACTTGTATGTACCTCTGGCGGTGCTGTAGCGCCCCCAGCGGTTAAGAGGAGCGGTGTTTTCACGTAGGGCGTGATTGCGCGGCCCCTCCCCCTCCACAGCCGATCTGGAAAAGAAAAAAAAAACTTTTTTGTATCGAAGGAATCAACAGCCGCCATCTTGTCGTGGCTCGGAATTAGGATTTCGGTCCAACACTGGTTTTTACGTAGAAATCGAGCATCCTTACCGCGATATGAAAGCGTCCTTCCCCCGAAAACGAAGTCTTAACACCGCCTCGGAGACATTTTGTGAGAAAAAACGGGAATTGGATCGGTGGTCGTCGGGCAGAAAAGCTCCGTATATCTGATTTCCCCTTCAGAGTGCGGCGATTCAGCCCCTGTCGCCGTTTGGGAGCAGTATTGTTTACCGTGGGCAAGCGGAGAGCAGATCGTGACTTTCGAAGTGATTTGCAAAAATACAGCATTTTTATGCAATTGTGCATTTTTGTGGAGCTTCGCGCGATTTTTGCATGAAGAAATTTGACGTCACGCAAAATGGGTACTTTGAACATCTAGAAATTGCGACTTTTGCCCCGGAATGCAGCAATCAGCCTGATTTTATCGGATTGTCATTTTGAAGTTCGATTTTTACATGGGGAATATTTTATTCTGGGTTATTTAACGATAATAATGTGGGTGTTGGGTGTTGGATTATCATGGGGTGAATGGCGGTGGCGAAGCGGGGCGCTATTGCATCTCTTTTGAAAGACACTGACTCTCGCAGCAAGGAGTAGCTAACGCTAACAGTTAACTTAGCTGGTAGCAGGCAATTAGCTAGCTATTAGCCAGTTAGTTAACGTTAGCAAGCTGCCAGCTTGCTAATGTGCTAACCGGGAAGGTTCGGATTGATAGAACAACTTCCCTGTCATAAGGTAATCATAATTATCATCTTAAGCAACCAGCCGGACAAGATAACAACTATGGCTGAAAACCTGCTGGACGTCGGACCTCCCAACTCTAAGCGGCCGAAGCTGAATTCACCTGCCCTGTCAGCGTCTGATGGACAAGGTAAAGGCCTCGACACTGTCTCTACATGTAAACACCCCTGTCATTCAGATTTACAACTAATATTGCCGTTTGACATTGGCTCTCAAATCCACTGACCAGCCATGCAGCACAGTTTGAAGTTATCAGGTCAGCCAAGTGTGCTGAGCTATTTGTTGGTAGTAGTTACTGTGATTTTACTGCATTTGCTGCAGTGTTGTGGTTATGTTCTGTGGTAAGCAGGTAATTGCTAGGACCTACTCGGTACACTCTAATGCCAGTCTAATACAGCTCTAATAACAGCCGTGCAACTAATTCTACCTTCATGAATCATAACGTAATTCACTTCACAGCAAAACCAGCAAACGGTAGTGTAAACTAGCCTCCTAAATGACCACACAGTGAAAGCAACGCGACTCTAAAAAAGTTTGAGCGAAAAAACAAAACAAAAACTGCGCATTAATAGAAATCGAATTTCTTGCAGCGTTGTTGCATTAGACTAAGTTTTACTTAAGTGCACCTCACTGGCAACTGAGCATATGTGCGCGTTAGCAAAGAGCATGTCTTACATGTGCTGGACTTATTATTACCAGTCCTGTGGTGGAAGTATTAACGTTTGAGATAATTGTTCAGCAGAGATGTATGTGCATAGCAACACTCTGGTGTCCTTAGTGGTAGTCTTGACACATACTTAACAGCAGGTCATGATGAAGACAGAGATATGTTAGACTAAGATTATCTCATTTACTCAAATATTGTAAAGGTGGTTACAAAATCATCACACCCGTTTTAAAGTCATATGCCTATTCATTGCATACTGTGCATCAGACATCTGCATCTAATGTAGCTAATCAAATTTCCAGACAGGCCCTGCTAAAGTGGTTCCATTCTTTAGAGGAGATATTAGATTTTATTTATGTGTTCAGTGTTCAGGTCTGTCTAGTATGTTGATCAGGCCTCAGTTGCCAGTGAGAGAAGGGAAAAAGGTTGCTAACAATGTTTGACACTGGTGCTTCATTCAGCTCCCAAGTGTAAAAACATGAATTAAAAGATCACAAACTCCATTATCTGTATGGCCACAGCGACTCTTAGCAATCACATGAACCCACACACCATTCTGCATGCCACTGGACTGCCTTTGATTGTGCAGTAAATATTTTATTTGCCAAAGTTCTTGCTGATTGTGTTACACTTTGTGCAAGGTTCTTATGTGACATTTCTCTTTGTAGAAACATAGACACCTGATTATAAGACAAATCCCCTTTTTGGAAAACTGTGTCAGCATAAATACATTTTTAAAGATAAATAAGACTATAACGTGGTATGTTGTCATACTCTATTAAACAAATTTGACATGTGTTCTTCAATTTGAGTGAGTATAAAGTAACTTAATACGAATAAAATAACCAAATGAGGTTGTTACTTGTCTAGTAAACGTTACAAACTTTGTCACATACTTACACACACGCCTGCCAAGCCCTTGGAGGCGGCTGGTTTGAGGAAAAATATTTTTTAACACTTGTCCTCAGGCTTGTCATTATCTGATATGATAAGATGATATGATGGCCGCTTGACAGATGATTCTTTGATACATTTCTGAGTTAAAAAGGCTGTTAGGAATTTATTTTCTTTGCGACAGCAAAACATGTAACATTAGCCAGCACACAAGTCCTGTAGGCCAAACTGTTAAATAGATACTTTTGGGACTCATTTACAAAAGCAGGCTAACTACTTTAGATAAAGGGGTGGAAACTTTTGCTTACTAAATTAAGCCATAAGAAACTCATATTACAACCAGTGCAGTAAAATCCCAGAGACTTAACTTTTAGCCTCTCATGGGTCAATGTTTTGGTTTGCTGCCTACATATTTACTATATGGTTAAGTGTGAGGTGGTCTCATTAAACGCCGTAGACAACTGTTTCTACAAAAAACCATTGGGAAAACCACTGCACACTCTGTGTCCAGCACCAAACTACAAAGTCAAACATCTATCAGGTAAAGTTTTGTCAGGAGTTAGTGAAAATTAAAAGGGAACATAAAGACCAACATCAATACAAATAAATGTAAAAATGACCAAAGCATTTATTTTGTAATGCAGTAACTGTAAAAACTTTACATGCCACTAATATATACTGGCTGTTTGTTGGTCAACTGAGTTTAAAAATGTTTAGCCCCCTACTGGGAAAAAAAATTGAGTAATAGAGCTTTAACTAAACGCTGGAACATGAGCTGGTACTTACTAAGCCGGTTGTAGTGAGTGCTTAAAGTAGTCTGCACATGTAATGGGACCATTATTTATACAAAAAAGTTTTATACTTGGGCCAATAAAGTATGTAAGTAAAGCTGTAAGGCTGTAGAACTCCTGTTGTGCGTAATGCACAGAGTAAGATGTATGTTTTAATATGTACCTGTAGCTAAGCTAATGGTTTTCTAGAGTATCACATGTATCAAATGGCACATGTTCTTCAGTGGGTTTAATTTTCTCTAGTCTGCAAGAGAAATAATAAGCTGGACAGCCTTTGAACAAAAACAGCAGTCACAACAACAATGAATACCAACGCCCATCACACATGGCACAGGCACCACATGTCTGCAGTGATCAATCATTAAACCAGCCTGCCTTCTCTTTATAGTGTTCGCCAGTTGCAATAGGGACTTAACGGACCCCATGGGACAGCACTGGGCAACACTATCATCAGCTGTAAATTACTGCAGATAAAGAGTTGACTTTCACTCTTTGACAACTGTCATGCCTGGAGCTTTGTGAGCAGCACCCCCTTTTGCCCTGACATTTGGCCTTTGCCTTTTGCAATAGAGCCTGGTTTGAGTTGTTCGTCCCATTTTGAGGAATAATGTAGCACATTTTATGGGGAGTGTTTGTGCTTTGCATACTTATGTGTGTGGTAGAGCATGTATGCTTGCAGTGGCTGTGTACTTGTGATGTTTTTATGTAGACAAGTTTTGTGTTCGCTTGGGTAGGTTCCTTTCATTGTTGTGGCAGAGAGCAAACGCGTGGCCCCTGTCTGTCTATTCAGGCCATCTGTCAGCCTGCAGGGTGCCTCAACTCCCCTCCCCAGAAAATACATTTGTAGTGTGAATAGGTTTTATTAAGATGTCTTGACATTGTAGTGATTCATTTGAACTTGGGCCAATGGCTGGTGTTGTCTAAAAATGCGTTAAGAATTGCTGTATTTTGATCACATTTTAATCATAGTCTGTGAAAGGCTGACGGTCTTTAGTTAATAGACCCCATTTCTCTGGCAAAGTTGGGCTGTGTGTGGGTAGGCTGAGTCTCAGTGTACTCAGAGTTTGTCTTTATGTTGATCAAAGCCACAAGTGTGCTAAAATGCAACTAGTGAATCGTTGATACATGGCTTTCTAAGATCTTAGTTCAACTCCATGTGTCATTCACAGCCATGTCGGTGAACTCCAACACTCACCCCGCAACACCCAATTGTTCACTTACTGCTGCGCAAATGGCATCTTTAATGCCTAGCAGGCAGACAGTAAGCTCATGACGCAGCCGCTAATGGAGCCATTTATGCGTCTGCCTGCGGGCAACCAGAAAAACCCTGAAAAAAATTAAGGGGGAGCAGACGAGGGGAGATGGAGGGTGGTGTGTCACCACCTCAAACCCCCCTTATATAAAGTGTTCATGACAGCGTCTCCTCTTTTTTAGCTGGTTTAGTTTGCTACTTTGTGTTTATGCTTGTGTTTAAGCCTGTCTTCCTTGTTGTAATGCAGGCTGTTTCCATTTGCCAGTGTTACTACTTTCGCTTATTGCACTTGCAGCCTCCTGCATCTGTTAGTGAGGTATATAGAGAAGTGAGTGAGGCTGAAAAAAGTGCATTTTTGCGTTTGTATACAACCTAGAAAGTTCTGCTTCTGTTTGTGAAAACCGTTGTATAAAAAAAGTTGATGCTACAAAAATAAATTTTCCACCACAAACTTTAAAATATGAAAAAGACAAGAGATCTTTTAGTAATTCTGATTTGTGCTAAAGCATTTAGCTAGTGAACAGAGCTCTGTCCAGCAGACTTGAAAAGAAGCATCGCATGGTCATTAAATCTCTTGCATTTCCATTTGACCAGACCTCCTCACATTTTTCATTGGGATGGCCTTACTCACTCCAGCATGTGTCAGTACTTGAGTTTGACTTAGTAATTAATGAGGTGTTTAACCTAGTAAAGATGCAAATCAAGAAAGTGTTATGAGGATAGAAAATTGGTTTACAAGAACTTCATCTGGAAATACATAATTCAACTGTCCAGACAAAAAAGCTGAAAAAGAGGAGAATGTGTGGCATATGTTTTAAAGGACAGGAAAGTGACAAGAAAATTGAAAACTGAGGAAAAATCAAGATGGAGAACTGAAAGTCACTACAGAAAGTAGGAGTGATTGAGGAGCTACACTGGTTACTTGGACATACAAGTGGAGCTTGGCTCTATGAAAAGACAAGTAAAAGTGGCTAAGATTGATATTTTCATAATGACAGTGTATCAAATTACAATGTTAAAACAATGTGATGATGTGAAAGGGGTCACTCGTCGTGATGAACCTACAGAGAATTATCAGCTGGATCGGCAGCTCTAGTCGGCTTTACAGAGCTCCCTGTTTAACAGTACGGCCCGAAACTTTACTGCTTTGGTTCACTCTCACTACTATCACAGTGTTGTTGTCGGTCAAAGAAGGCAGCTGTTTTATGTGAGAAAGCTTTTAAGACCTATTGTACACTACCTGCTCAGCATCAAACAGCAGACAGACACAATTAGCAACTAGCTTGTGAACATAGTGGAGCGTTTAGCTTCTAAAGAGCCAGATGTTTCCCCCAGAACTTGGTACAGACCCAAAACGTAGCTCACAGAGTGAATGTTCGTCTTACTTTCACCTGGTGGCCAGCAATGTAGCTCTAAATGAATGGTAATGGATGTGTAAATAAGCAACAGTTGGCTATATCAACTTCATAATACAGTGTTTCCCATACATTAATTTATTTGTGGCAGCCCACCACAGTGTCAACATTGATGGCCACATTGATTTTCTATTTCATCGTTTATGGTTGCACTGCTTCTCTGTCCTCTGCTCTGCTCTCTGTCCAGGGCAGGGCTGTATACTTGGTGTATGCTACACACACACAAGCACGCACGCACGCACATACACACACACACACACACGCACGCACATACACACACACACACACACACACACACACACACAGAGCGAACAGCAGAGTAGAGAGGCTGCCGTGGACACAGTGAAGCAGGTGAAGTGAAGATAACTCGAAGATTACTTACAAACCACCTGTTAAACAAGCATTTAGAAAACTGTTTTGTCTGCAGTCTCCCCACATGTTTTGTACAACCACAGTGCGCTGGTTAAGTAATAGTGAATTGTTACGAAGAAGCTAAAACTACAGCTGTCTGTATGTTGCTGCTGCTGCTCTAGAAACGGTATTAAGTTGTATTTAAGATAGAAATCATCATTAATCCTGGTCTTTATTGTTTTTAAAAAATGATCATTTAAAAAACGATAAGGGTATGGATATGGTAAAGATGAAATCTGCTTCGCTAGTTAATGGCTTCGTCCTGACTCTGGGAGGATGAGCAAATCAGTTAAATTTCCTTCACTATGAGCCTTGTTTAACCGGTGTTAGTTTGTGATTATTATTATTTTTATGGCAAAATGTGAAGGAATACTTCATTCCCCATGTTAAGGTGCAACTTCAGTCATTTGTGTAGATTTTAATAGACACTGAATACATACAGAAAATAACCTGGGTTACACTCTCCCCCTCTAAACTGCGTGAGTCTCTGCATACACATCTGTCACACGCCATGCCTCTGAACAGCACAAGTAAAAACTGGCCAAAAAAATCAGTTATTGCAGGTTTAATAAAGAGTTATGTAGAAAAGAAAACTGCTGCAGTAACACTAAAGTGAGTTTTACTACACTGGATGTCGGCACATACAATCCGTAGTAACCATTTCTAGGCTGCATTCAGATGGTTGTTTTTGACTCGCACGGGCAAATGCAATTTACAAAATTTACATCATCAAGTCGTGCAAAATATCACTTTTGTCTTGTTAAAAACACCCCAGTTACTACAGGTATGTGCTTCACAAGGGTTGTTTACATATCTCTGTAGGCACCATTTTATTAGGTTTAGTTGCATCACACACATTTCAATACTAATTAATTACTTCTTTTACAAATGCACAAATGTCACAAATGTTTGTTAATGATGATGATAAATAATAATTCCATATTTAGATCATTTTAAACGCAACAAATGTTAAAAATCTGAGAAGGTGTAATAACTTTATCATAGCACAGTAGCTGCAGTTTGCAGTGACTTTGCGTACCTTTGTCAATCAGTAATAATCTTTCACTGCTGTTGGTGGATCATCATCATTCAGGGGGTTGGTTGTCTCGAATTCAGGAGACTAAAGTGAAGTGGGCACCTCATGTCTAAAGGCAGTAATAGATGTCCTGTGCCAATCTGCAGGAATCAGGAGTAAATATTTTGTTATATAAAATGTTATGTAAGTCCTTCATTATCATTTGTGATCATTTTGTTTGTTTGCTCTGGATACATTAGCGGTCAAAAGTTGTTGATTTCCATTAAAAACACTGGAAAGTCTCATAACACACAGTGTTGGGAGCAAGTGAACCCCAAAGCGCACAGCATCCTGCTGTTTCAGTTAATGATTATATGTCAGTAAGTGTCATCTAGCAATGTGAAAAGACCTAGATAAAAGCAAAGGTCTGTTAAGGTTACTATACCTCTAAAGTGTTGGTTGAAATTGAATTTAAATTTCAGTGTTCTGTTACTTTGTGGAAGAGATGAAAGTCTGATTCCTGTCCAGGCTTCTCTAGTCCAACAGATGCACACTGACAATCCTCTGCCCTAATGTTGGACCGTAGCTAGAGCTACTGGATTTAATGATGTCATCAATCATGATTAGCCTACAGTGCTGTGAAAAATATGCATCTTTGCTTTATCACAATCAAACAAATCAAAATAAAAAAACAAGCATCTGTTTTTGTATTATCTTATCAATATAATATAAGTTAGATAAGGATGGAGACCAAACTTGTACCTGATGTAGGTTTTGGCTGAATGATAGTCTGTGGAGAAACTAAGATGTTCTTAAGTCTGCTGTTAACTAGGACAGAGTTAAGAATTTCTGTCTGGTTGGCGATTTGTTTTTTTTAAGCCTGCTTGGTTTTCTCAGGCTACTCCAGGACCTATTTTGTATAGTTTATGCCAACACTGACATCACTGTAACCTGTCCATAGCCAACAGGAGTCTGTAGTTAGCCAAGTTGCCCCATGAGGCACATGTAACAATTACACACTGTAATAATACACATGAAACAAAATTGTAAATAGATAATAAAAGTTGAGATACTATTTTTTCACTTTGGTGGAAATAATATATAATTTTATTTGAGCCCTAAATTAAAAAAATTCAGTGACCACTTCAGGGCATCTCAGACTGAGCTTGTTAGATTCAGATCTTCATTTTCTTTAAGGTACACATATCGAACTTCAGGTGTACTTTAAACTGCACCTTTATCTAGGTATAGGTCTGTGTTGAGCTGGATGCTCATGTGCCAACATGCTAACATGAGCATATTAACTTGCCTGGATTTAGTGCTGCTGTTTTGCATGTTAGTATGATAAAATTCATTAGGTTACCATGTTACCGTGCACGCAGTTAGAACTGTAACACATTGACATTTATTGTGATAGTGTAACATGCTACCTTTTGGCATAATGGCAATACTGTCAAACAGGCTGATGGGACTGGATTGTTAGTTAGTTCATATTTTAGACAAAAGTTAAAGGCTTGTCCTGCTGGTGGTGATAAATAAAAAGCTGCTGCATCCTAGTAGGATTCATCCCCTGGGTAACATGAATGTCTGTTCCAAGATTTTTGGTAATCAAAGTGTTGATTTTTCACTGTGGACCAAAGACTTGGACTAGCACTACTTCCCATAGCTAAACTCAATAATATGGAGAAACCTGGCTGAATTTTCTTTCCAGTAGTGACAATGAGCTGGTGGTTTTCAGTTGGAGATACTGCTGTTCATTGAAAATTATCTCCCAGAGTGATAATTTTGTTTTTAAAAAGGTATCACATGCTGTGCCCAGTCTCTCCCTCTTCTGCTCATACCCATTTTCTTGAGAAAATTTCAGGAAGAGAGGCTCACACTGCAAAAATTAAAACACCCACTGACCATTTTTCAAAAGGTTACCCTTTTCTACCCTCTTTATTTCACACAAGTAAATAAATAAATGAAAACACGATTTATAACATAGCTTTAAAAGTAGTTGATTTGTCCATTAATTGATTGATCAACTAAACCATACAGGGACTGGTTAACTTACAAATTTCAGTCAGTCAATCGAATCCAGAAGTGATGAATCTTTCATATCTGATGGTTTGGAGTTGGTGTACACTTGCTAGCTGGAATGTAAACAAAGGTGCTGTGGTTTGCATGCTGCTCAGCTGGAACATTTGTTGGCGGTAGTGTCAAGTCTTACATGATTGGCCTGACTGGCCGGTGGAAAGGGCCTAAACCTGAAGTTGAATAGTTTATTAGCTTATCCGTTTCAGTCATATGGAAATTCATTTTTTCAGTGAAACCCTCCATGCTTCAGTTAAAAATTTATTCATCCAACCATAGCTGAATAGCCTTTGTCAGATCTTTTCTCCACACTTCCTTCCATTGTCACATTTCTTAAATTGATAAACCTTCTCAAGAGTGTTATTACCCACTCTAAGGAACCTTAAAGTATAGTTGAAAAACAGAGGCTAGGTTACTTTCCCTGCTCAAAGTGGCTTTCTTTCTCTCACTGCTGTGATACTGAACAGTATGTGAAAGGCTGCCAGCAGCCATGCTGCACCTGTCCCTCGAAGTCCAGACACTCAGCCCTAAGGCAAGATGACAGACAGCCCCAGTCTGGACCCCTGCTGGGGCTGCTTTTGCGGGTATTTATAGCCACCAACTCCCAGACAGGAGCCACAGGGGATATAACAGAAAAAAGTAGAGAGCA
This sequence comes from Seriola lalandi dorsalis, assembly GCF_002814215.2. Classification (NCBI taxonomy): domain Eukaryota; kingdom Metazoa; phylum Chordata; class Actinopteri; order Carangiformes; family Carangidae; genus Seriola; species Seriola lalandi. Next base: position 402,421 of record NW_019525207.1, on the reverse strand, counting down.
TTGTGGCAATCAGTCAGCTAAGGAAGGATAATTAAGTAAAAGAGCATAAGAAGGAAGCATTAATAGGAAGTAAGTGTAAGCAGGGAAAGGGGGGGGAAAAAAGGCCGCTGCAAGAAGTCTCCCCTCCCCCTCCTTTCATGGTTGGGGCTCCCCTGACTGCATGTGGCGCTACCTAACCAAAACATTACTTTGCATCGTTGGTCTCCAGCCAAGGAGCCTGGGGGCAAGGTCGCACAGAGAGAGAGAGGGAAAGTGTGTGTGTGTGTGTGTGTGTGTGTGTGTGTGTGTGTGCGCGCGTGTGTGTGTGTGTGCGTGTGTGTGTGTGTGTGTGTGCGTGCGTGCGTACGCGCATTCAGAAATGAATGCGGGGCCAGGCCTGAGCACATGTGGTTGAACTGAATGCTGCTGCTCTGAGAGGATCCATGTGCTCTGCTGGTTAGAGGGGAGGGGCTGAGAGGAGAGAGTGAGGAAAAGACGGATGGTTCCTTCAGCCTTAAACAAGCTTCCACCACATGGAGCACCTGATGCCAGGGACAGATAGCGGGCTAGCATGGCAGATCTGGAAGGCTGTGTTTACTCAGGAAAGTGCGTAGACCCAGTGCCATCATCAAATTCGGGATACTGACTGAATATCAATGCAGACACCCTGCAGTAGCAGACAGCACTCCCTAACATCTGGCTTTTGTCGTCAATATGTAAGGATATAATCAACATTGACTCCCAAGTCAAATGACTTTGCAGTAGTCACAGGTATTTATCAGCTCTAGCTCCAGTCAGCACTGATACATACATGACACTCAGGTGTAGGGATTGGAATTGATAAGATTTTATTGATACCAATGCCATTATCAATTCTGCTGAAATTCTGAAATTCTGCTGCCGATTTTGTATTGATTCCCTTATCGATTCCTGTGGATTTTTTTTATTTATTGGAAAAAAGTAGCCCTATACAGGTTTTCAGTGTCAACAATGCAAATGTTATTATGAGTCTCTGAACACTGAACAGGATAGATAACTGCTCTGTAGTTGTTCAGTCTCTCGAGGAAAGGGTGTCGTCTGCCTCTTTAGATCTGCCTTGTATTAATTTACAAAAAAATGAAGAAAAACAACGGCCTTCGGACAGGAGCTGGCTCCCATCGTTCACTTAAAAGTGCCAGCTCGTTTGCGTCCAACACATTATTAATACGTACCTTCACTGCTCTGCTGAGACTGGGAAGCACTCGTTGACCAGCGGCGTAGAGCATCAAACACACGGCACGCCTGATACTTAATGCCGTGTTGCATCGACAACTGTTTCAGCATGTTGCTGGTGTTTCCACCATTTCTTGAAATCTTAGTGCCACAGACATTAGCGTCATTTTGTGTGAAATTTAGCCACACTTCCTCGACTCCTTCGTTGTCGTTCGCGTTGACTGCCTCTCGCGAAAGTGTGACATAATTGTTTTGCGAGGTACATGGAACTAAATGGAAAGCGTCGATAAGGGAATCATTAAGCATAAAGGCAAGTGATGTAGATGGATCGAACAAGATCGAACACTCAGGTGATATTCAGAGCCCCAACACGTAAACAGACCTGCAACCCGCCCACCATGGTGCTGTTAAACCAGAAACACCGTGGCTATACCTTCCTCTGAGACTGTGCTGGACTTCGGGTGGTCCCAAAATAAGTTTTAAAAACACACCATCACCAAGCAAAGCTTGTTACTCTGCTCTGACACTTACAGGAGCACAAACACGGAGTTGAGATGTGGAAAAACAATTTTATCAGTCTGCACTACAGCTAGCAGCTCACTCTTTGAATCTGTGAAGGTATTCCCTCCCCTGTCTGTGTGTGTGTGTGTGTGTGCTCCATAACTGCATGTGTTGATGTTGCTCCTTGCAGTTTTATGTCTGTCTGAAGTGAAAGAACTCAAATGTCCTTTTTAGTGGGTTAACTTGCTTTTAAAAGACCTGCATATAGGTGCTAATTTTGGTGTAAAAAGGGTATCTGTCTGCTCTGTTCTGCCCTTTCCCATCCTGTAGCAATAAGACCAAGGCCCTGTTCATTATATGTGAAGTATTAAGCTTGATTTGATTAGGATATGTCTTGGGTAAAGTAACATTCCTCACCTCACACTACCTTCAGCAGTGCAGCAGCAGTAAATTGTTGCCTCTGTGAGCAGTGGTGCTCCCAGCCTCAAGTATGAATATTGATCATGGCCTCTGCTCTTTTACTCATGATGATAACATGACTATAACTTTGTCCAAAATTAGTTAATCCGTCCACAATTAACTTGAATAACAGGTTTGTTGGATGAGAAAACCATTGTTTCAGCCTACTAAACCGAATGTAACTTTTAGTGGTCATTCAGACCAAAAATGGTGCAAAGGACTTCATTGTTCAGGATGTTTCTCTTCAGGTATTGTTGAGACATGAATTGAAATATGATCCAGTCCAGTTTGAGTAACATATCTATACGTTTGAAGGATTATCCCATGCTATAATCATTTTATCTTATGTTTGCAACAACTGCAAGCTAAACAGTAGAAATATTGGCCACTGCAGCACCCTGCTAGATGATGTCGTATTGCATTCTGGCTAAAATGTTGAGCTAACTTAAACTTTTTTGCTGTGGTTTCCCATTCCCACAAGAATGAGAGGGTTGTATTTCACAGCTTAAGTGGGTTTGAATGCAGCTTGAGGCTTATTTAATGGAAGAAAATTTTATTGATATAAGTTTTTCCATCAAATTACTAAGCGGGTTGCCTAAAAATTCTATAATTTGTCAAAATGGATTGATTATTCCCTGCTAGTGTGTCCTGCACATAAGTGATGCTACAGTCTGGGAATTTTCCCACTGGGTAATAAACTTGTGAAAACACTGGCATTTAACAAGAATAGATATGTGTCGGCTCAATTTCTGTAGATTAGAAGTGTTCTCTCCAGATGCTGCCACCTTCATCAGACAAAGGTTGCAGTTTGTCTTATTGTTATCAGGTTCCCATTTGGCATTGGCTTTAATTTTGAAATATTGCCACATAGGTGCTTTTGTTTTTTGCTTTGACACCAAATCCTCCACTGCTGTCCTGTCGGTCAGCTCTTTATTTGTTACGTGGTAAGATTGTGCTACTGTGTGATGCGACTCGCTCTACTGCTGCACAGAGTAGACACGTTCAGTTTTGTAATTGTAGCATCTGAAGAAGTATTGACAACTAGTATTTAACATATCAAATCAGATGGGTTTCATGTCAATTAAAGAAAATGAAAAAAGACGATGGAGCCAGGTTATGTAATCTGTGTGTGTCTAAACACCAGTGTTCAGTACAGTATCTTACTAATTTAAAGTACTTGCAGTTGATTTACAATTTCTCAGTGTTAATGAATTCTAATCATTTTTACAAGGGATTGTTTTTCTAGAGAGTGGTGGTCAAACAGTAATCAATACATCTGCCATGTCAGGAAGGTGATCACTGACGACAGCTTTTACTGTCACTCCTTTCATATTGGAAACCACCTGCATACCTCACAGGATATGATCACAGTTGCTCACAGTACACACAATGCAGTCTCCTTTGACTTTTTTTGTGCGAGTCCTGTTTATTGATTAGTCAGAACGGTGGTTTCCTTGAACGAGGACAGCTCTAATGCACACACACATCCCCATTTTTTCTCGCTGTCTTAATCACTTAATCTCAAGCAAATCGTGGCTCCCGAGGCACTCAGCATTATGCTCACACCTCTGGATGGTGTGACACAAATATTCCTCCGCCGCCCAGCAGGAACCGTGAGTGCTGCTGGATTCTCTGTTGTCACACTGTGTTTGTCAGCCAGTAGCGATGCTCTTATTATCACAGAGTCTTGTTTCTGTCTTGTGCCGCAGGGACAAGGCCACAATGCAGAACTAGATAGCATGTTGCTTCTTTAATACCCCATAATTGGGAGTGTTTGTGAACATTTGGAATTAGAAGGAAGGTCAGCTGAGGAGTAAGGGGGATATTTGTTTGATTTGACACCTACAGTCATGTGTGGCAGTATTTACTTAGCAGTAAATGCGTCTTGAACAGGCTAATTTGAGGGACCACAAAAGCAGTGTGGCTTAGGATAGTGAATATTCCTTACTTACTGATGCTTACATGCAAGATTTTCAGTGTGGCACACTTGAAACCACCAACAAACTTCTCTGAACTGTAGTAATATTAAACTTATTTTTCTCACCTCCCTCTTCCCTCCTAGATCTGGGATCACTATCCTGGGATGATTTAGAGAATGACCTTCCAGATGAATTGATCCCTAATGGTGGAGATCTAAGCCTAATGGGTGGAATGCCTTCAAATGGTGGAGCAGCACCTGGAGCTGGTGGGCCAGGTGGTGCCCCTGCGGGCCTTGGTGGTGGTGTCCCTGTCGTCCCAGATGCAGCCGCCAAGCACAAGCAGCTCTCAGAGCTCCTTCGAGCCGGTAGCACCTCCAGTATCACAGGCGCAGGGCTGAACTCAGCTAGCCCTCAACCAGGCAGTTTGGGGCCTCAGCTGGGCAACCCGCTGGGTAAGAGCCCCCTTGGCCAAGGCTCTCCCAACAACCACCCGTCTCCCCAGGCCCAAAAAGCAGGAACACCAACTGGAATAGCAGGACAGAACAACAACAATAATACTGCAACAATGGGCTTGAACACAGCAGGCTTCAACCAGGCTATGATTAACAATAGCCAAGGCCATGCTGGGCTACTGACCCAGGGAGGGCAGCCTCAACCTGGGCAGGTGATGAATGGTGGTCTTGGACCTGGGGCTGGGAGAGGACGGGGAGCAGGAGTAGCGGGCATGCAGTATCAGGGGCAGACAATGCAGGGAGCCGCACCAGGACCAGGAGGAGCAGGTAGCGCTTTGGCAGAGACACTCACCCAGGGAGGGCAGCAGATGGGAGCTCATGCCACCCTCAGTGCAGCCCAACAGGCAGGCAACATGAACAAGGTGAGTCACAGCGTTATTTTCCATCACTGTTATTTTCAGTATAGTGCATGCGCATTTTAGGACTACAATATATTGAGGAGAATATGAAATGTATATCTGCATCTATCATTTTCATAGAATTATTAAATTGTCATTCATAGGAATTGTAGATTGGATCATGGGTGGAAACCATTTTAACATTTGACACAAATGAATGTGAGCCAATCTGATGCATGCAGACTGCGGACAGACAAACGTAATAAGCTGGTTGATGCTGATGAGTTTTTGTGTTGGTGCTCTGAGGCTCGTTCTTCCCCATGATGCAGACTGACCAGATCTGATCCACATTAACAAGTTACAATCAAAATGATCTTGTTGATTGTCATTAAGTAAACTTTTAACTCAAGTGGAGGCTTAATTTGTCAATCCTGGATCAATTTACTTTGCATGCGCTTATTTTGGAATGAAAGAATCATTAGGGGACAGTGTGGGAAAACAATAATTTGCTTTATTATGATTGGCTAGCATGACGTCATGACTGTGGAGGTGCTGTTTTTCTTGTACTGCAATGACACAGCAGAAATTAAATGTACTCTGTGGAGTTTCCACTGTAAACAAACAATGTTTTATTTCTCCCTAATATGTATGGCATGTCTTATAAGCCAGAACTACCTCAAAAACATTTTAATGGCCTTTTAATTTTTTTTTTTAAAGCAGTTTACATAGACTTGCCTTCCTCTTCTCCAATTTTATTGGCACATTACTGCCTTTAGGGTGCATTACCACCATTCAGCTGATATTCATCACAACCTCTCATTAAACATCGCTCAGCAGCACCACTACGGGTCAGAATCTATACAGTGTACCTTTGATCTTTGGGTTTAATTCTTCTTCTTCTATTATTATCATTAGTGCCACGGGTGCTCAGCTCCGAGGCAAAATCACTTTTTCTTCAAAGTTAGAGTGAAAGCGTCAGTTGGCTAGAGTGCGTGAAGCAGTAAAAAATAACCTTTATTTTTATTTTTAACTCGAGCTCACGGCCAAACCGTAAAAAGGAGACAAATAATTCTTCTGAAAATGTAGACATAGTTGTTGGGATTCATAAAATGTAACTTTGACAGGCAGGGTCTGCACAAAATTTAAACGGGGGTGCCGAGTCCGGCAGCAATACCTGTCTCACTCTCATTGACACCTAATGTAAT
>NW_019525207.1:283950-395734 GCF_002814215.2 Seriola lalandi dorsalis | reverse complement strand
TGCTGATCATTTTGGCTGTGTTACAGCTGAAGGTATGGATTTCTGCAAGAAAGTGTCTTTTTTGACATATTTTTAAAATCTAATGTCAGTTACTGTTACGGGTCTATTATACACTGGTAACACATTTTGTACCCTCTGGGGTTCCTCGCGTCCAAAAAAGGACACGCAAAGAAAATGCTATAAAATCATCATATATCAATATTTTTTTCTGCTTTTTTTTGCATAAATCTCTTAAACCACTTCAGTTCTGCTCAAACCTACCAAATGATTATTAGTTTTCAGGATTTTAACCCTTTAAATGCCAGTTTGAAGACATGTTGCCTCTTGTTTTATTAAAAAAAACAACACAGAATGTGAGATATTTCCCACATAATACATGATGGAGGGATGTTACATTGTTTTATATCAGTCTTTTATATCAAGACATTTCTCAAAACCAGAATATGATCAGGGTGACTTTTGAACACTGGAAATAAATCATGTACTCATCCCGGCAGTAGCCCCCGTGGCACTCAAAATTTCCCTGGAATTTTCTAGTTATTAATTATTTGTTTGTTTGTTTTTTGGTGTTCTCTGCAAAAGGATGTTAAATGTGGTCCTTGTCACTGCTAACTTCACTGTTGGTCTGACGAGGGTCGAGACAGCTATGTGTTTCCTCTCACAATCATATGGTCAGGTCACCACCTTTGAACTTAGGAGTTTCTTGTTTTGTCTCTACAACAGCTCCCGATACATGAAAAACTGGCAAATCCCAATGAATTATCAAAAATGAATCAAGCAACCTCAGTTGCTGTCATATTAAGAATAGGGCTTTGGTCTGGATATAGTTGCTTGTTTTTGAAAAGCAGTTGTGACAGTGTGACAATTGTTTGTGGTCAGCTTACGTAGCTCTTAATTGGTTAATCAGAGTGGAGACGTTTCATGACAGACCATAACATCGCTCATGCTTTGTCTCAAATGACCCACTGTGGCAGCAAACCAAAACCTTGAAAGCATTGACAAGGAGCTTGATTTAAGCCTCCAACATTTCAAATTGATCCATTTGCATTTATGGTATGTGCATCTGTGTCTATACATCTGCCGGTTGATCTGTTGGTTCATCTGCACAGTCTTTTCTCCCTCTCCACTCATTTTCAGCACTCTGAGTAGTTAGAAATGAAATGTACACTCCACTTGGCAGCTCTATCTCACTTTTGGCAAGGAGCTGATATTGACATGGCTGTCAACTGTTCAGTCATTGTTAAGATTAATCTTGGGACTCTTAAGTAGTCGTGTGTGTGTGTGTGTGTGTGTGTGTGTGTGTGTGTGTGTGTGTGTTAGAGATAGAGTTCATAATGTTGTTGGCTGCTTAAACATAAGCTTGCCACCAATGTGGTTTCACAGGAAATCAGTAGGAAGCCATCTATTTTACTGGCTATGTGTCAGAGCCAAGACACTAAAGCGGTACGTAACCACAACACAGACAGATGCTGTGAGCTACTGAGAAGGGACTTGGAGAGATAGTGAATATGTGTTGAGATTCATTCTAAAATAGCGGCTGTACACATGCTTTAACCACAAGAAAGATAATAAAAACTGATGTGTAAGTATCATTGATGGGGACTGTCAGCATTTTGAATTAGGCCTGTGTGTGTGTGTGTTGTAAGCTCAGCCAGTTTCCTGTGATTATCATGTCACCAACGGCTCTAGAGGAGAAAACCACTAGACCCAGTGTGTGGCTTCCTCTATTGTGCTTTAATCGCAGGTTGTAAATCTCTTTCTGGGCATTTGTGTTGGTGAGAGGCTGCTATCACTCCTTCCTGCCTCGTGCTCCTTTGTTATTGTATATGTGTGAACACTCCCCTCGCTTTCTCTGGCTTATTGGATGTCTGCTTGCCCTGTCAGTTACGTAGAGGAAGACAGGTATTGTAAACCACTTAATCAGTTAGAATGACAGAGGGTGAGTGCAGTGTGGAAGGAGGGGGGAGGACCGCTCAGCTGAATAGTCTGGCCTGGCAGCAGAGCGGTGAGATGATAGGTGGCAACTGTCCTGCCTGCCGATGTGTGGAGTGTGTTACAGAGCAGTGGGCTGAATGGGAAGAGTGAAGCAGAGGGGGGGTGTGTGTGTGTGTGTCCATCCGTCCGCCCGCCTGCTCAGCTGTGTTGAAAGGCTGCCAGTGTCGTCTCAGCTGGGTCTTTTTTTATCTGGTCTGTTGGAGCGGTGTCAACAGCCTGAGGGGATACAGCCTGGCCTGGCATGGCAAAGTCTGGTCTGGTCTCTCAGCAGCTCAGTGGATGAGAGAGCAGCAAGTCGATCAGTGTGTAAAGCATGGTAGTAACAGGTTTTAATCCCCCTGGCACCTCACATCTTAATATATGCAGTCATGGCTCTTGAAGGAGGGTGATATGGCTAAACTCTTATACACTCAGCTGGCATTTTATATGGTACACCTGGCTAAAAGTAATAAGTTTTAATACATAAGTCCTGCAATAAATGGTACATTTTATGAGGTATATAATGTTCAGTTTTTGTTGAAACAGTTTTACAGATCTGCTGTTTAGATTAGCAATCTTTTAACTGTATTAGGTTATTATTAGCCTTTTATATTATTTTATCTGCCTCGTTTTAATCAAACAAGACCATCCCAAACAGCATCTTTCAAAAGGATCATATAGTCGAATCAACACCTCTAAACCAATTTCAACAAAAACTGATCATTATAACTCTAAAGTTGGGATTTATGGGTTAGGGTTTGTTGTATTATACTGGATTAGTTGTAGTGTTAAACTGTCAACTGAGTGTATGTTGCACTGGTAATTTTTCTGTAATTTCAAAAGAGATGAAGAATCTAGTTAAAATACCCAAATGCACTAGTGAATTAAATACCTATTAAATCAAAGTACTTAATCACACTGAGGCTAAATTCTTGTAAATCTCATGTTGCCATAAACATGTTCTGCTAATTGATGTGAAACATGGGCAGCAATATCTGAACACAACAATAGATGGTAAAGGGAGAGCCGCCTCAGCCAAAAGTATGGGGAGGGATCTCTGGCACTTGATACATTTTTATTGTATAACAGGACAGTATGGTTGGAATCACTGTCATGATATTAGTAACAATATTTTACAATATTGATATTTATGTAACAAATGTATTAAAAGTCACATAAAATAAATTGATGTTCAGTGCAATAAACTATGTGATAAAACTGTGCAGTTTGCTTCCAAGTCACAAATTGGGTCAAAAGAATTTTGTAAGAGATAATACAATATGATCATATCATCACAGCACACTTTCATTGAAAATCACTCAGCAGTAGAATGAAATTGCCATAGTCTCCTGATATACATTTTCTTACTGTGGGGAGACCCTTGAGTGCCGAAAGTTCATTTATGGGCCTTAATTAGCTGAAAACTTAATTTGTTCTAAAAACCCAACAGGATCTTGAGAATATGACTGCCAAGTTGTGCTTAATTACCTGTCAGAGTGGCTAATTGAAGAAACATGCCAAAATAGAACAGCATTTATCTGGCGGCTCCCTTAGCTACTTGCTGCAATGTTAGAATTTTTTTTTTATCTGTGTTGTCTCTGGTGGATCCAGTGGTTGCAAACAGTCTAGTAGCAGAATAGAGGGGAGGAGGTGTAGGAGCAGGAAAGGTTGGAAATGTTTCTGTAGTTGAGGAGTGGACAAGTCCCTCCTGCCAATAGCTGGTGTCATGCTGAGTTGTTATGGTGCCAAAGCATCATTGGGCTGGTTTAGACCAAACCAGCACAGTCAGCCTGGCACAGCTATGTTGGTGCCTGCGTTGGCAGAGAGGGTCTTGTAATGACAAATTGGCATTGAAATGGAGGCAGAACTTGTGTTGGCATGTTGGTGCTGTTTTGACAGATGTAGGTGAATGAGAAGCCTCAAGGAAATCAAAATCCATCTAACATCTGGACTTGAAAAACATAGTAAACTGTGCCTGTTTGCTGTTCAGGAACAGTCTTTGTTTATGGAAACAGTTTAGTTAATGGCGCCACATCATTGGTGGGGAAAGTGAGTTATAATCACCCAGATAAACATTTAATCACATAAAATCAATACTTGAAACTTAGCCGCTTAACCACCAACAGATAATAAGAGTTCTGACCAGTTAATACTACCAGTTAAACGGTTGAAATAACCTGGGACATCAGTACCTCTCGGCCACGGGTCTAACAGTTAACAGACTGTGCACCAGACTAAACCCACAGCATTTTGACATGTTGCTATGTCTGAATAAAAACCAGTAGACAAGCTGTCTGCTGTGCTGAGGACATGAGTAGGCCTGGGCCGTGTATTTTATTTGGAGGTTTAATGCCAGACCAACTCTGTGTTGTACAAGCAGGAGAGTGGCTGTTCACACCAGAAGCACATCTCCCACTGGTCACGTGTAGAGCTGATTTCTTTTATAACCTTATCAATTTATAACAGAGCTTTTATATGTTCCTGCGGGTCGTCACTTCTTCAGCAACAATAAAGTTAGAATGACCATCGCCTTGTGGGATGATCTGCCTGGAGGGACTTCTTTCCTGTGTGTGCTCTACTGTCTCACTCTGTTTAGACACTCTGCTTCAACCCCTGTGTCTTGACAATGTTTTAATGGGTTACAGACACTTGTCTATTTTGAATATTACATTTCAATCTTGTCGGTTAATGGTCGGTTAACAAGCATTGAGTGTCAGTCAGGAACAAAAATTGAAAATGAACTCCCTAACCCCATGTCTTGTCTGTCTACAAAGCTAATACTGCTACATTATAACATTAACTTTTCTGTCAATTTGTCTGTTTTTTCAGATGGGCCTGGGTAGCAACGGGGGTCCGTTTGGGGCTCAGCCCTATGGCCAGGGTGCCGCAGGGCCGGGCCAGCAGCTAAACCCTCAGCAGCAACTCCAGAACAAGGCTGCCCTTGCCAACAGTCTGCCACCCTTCCCCAGTGAGCTCAAAGGGGCCGCTGTCACTAGCGTGCCAAACATGGTTAGTGCTTGTTACACATAATCAGACATTACCATACAGATAATAACACAACGGTGCTTTATGTTTTAGACGCATTCATTTCCTTTGATATAGCAATACACTCATGGACAGTACATGTGTAGCACTATTTGAGTATTAGGGGTTTTTTTTTTTTTTTTTTGCTACAAAGTTTATTAGTGACAAAATAAATTAATTTCTGTATATCATTTTGATATATATTGCAACTGTCACTAATCACACTTACATGTCTTGATGATTTCCAAATTTGTGTCCGCATCTTAAACTGCTATTGTCGCGTTTCAGTATTGATCATAGTCTTCAGTTTATAACTGTAGAAAGTTAAATTCTGTTGCCATTTTGCAATTTTCATTCAGTGGTTGCAGCACTTTGGATTGTTTTAAATCTTGCTTTGATTGATGTGCATTGATTCATGATAATTGCAAGTCGACAGACTCTATAATCAGATGACTAATCTGCTCTATTAGATATAACTTTGTTGAAAGATTGGGCAGTCGCCAAGAACTTCATATAATAATAGAGGTGGAACCATAAAGGCGGTTGAACAAATACAGTTGCTGATTTGCCACCTAATTTTAAGAAAAAGTGTTTAGACTTTGAACAGGCATATCTCATGTCTCACTTCAGATTAGATTATAAAAATGTATTAAACACATTGGTAATGGCATGTGGGGAAAATGAGCAAGTGAGTTGATGCATCATGAAATTTTTTTCTTTCGCATTGGTGAAATTGTTTACTCTTCTGCAATCCATTTAGTTTTTTTTAGTTTTTTTTTTTTGGACTATTCAGTAAGAAACACGCTTGTTTTGTACTTTACTACTTTGTTAATCATTTTTCTAATAAGTTCTTGGATATGAAAATAATCAATTCTTTCTTCAGGTTTCGTGTTTTGTCTGATCAACAGTCAAATTAATTACAGAGATTCATGTACACTTATATAAAATGGAGGAAAGGAAAACCTTCACATTTTAGAAGCTGTAACCAGCAAGTGGTGATAAAATACAAACCAGTTGAAACCCCCCCAAAGTCTCATAACTACATATGGAGAATCACCTCACCTTAAGTGACTGACAAAAAATGTCAACACAGCACCACAAGCAAAAAGAGATTGACAGCATTGTTTTAACCCATTACAATTTTGTGTCTGCCCTTTTCTTTGTCAACCATGCAGCAGCTCCAGCAGCAGCCTCAACAGCAGGCGGCAATGCTTCCACTGGCCGGCAGCGGAGGCGTGGCAGTGCCTTCGGCAGGCCCCACAGCCGACCCAGAGAAGCGCAAGCTGATCCAGCAGCAGCTGGTCCTGCTGCTTCACGCACACAAGTGCCAGCGGCGGGAGCAGGCCAATGGGGAGGTGAGGGCCTGCGCCTTGCCTCACTGCCGCACCATGAAGAACGTCCTCAACCACATGACCCACTGCCAGGCCGGCAAGTCCTGCCAGGGTGAGTTGGAGTATTTGAAACAAATAGACAGTGAAATCAAATAGATGACATAGATGGACAGATAGATGATCTAGGTGTTGTAGAAATGAAATCCCCTTTGCTGTTGTGTGGTCGCCTTATTAAAGGGTCAGGACACAATAAACTCCATTCTTTTATGTCAGTCTTGACAAGTAAAATATACACTCAAGCCTCAAACAGTGACATTTAAATGACAACATTTTGGGATGCTGCATAGGTTGTACACCTGGATTTTTTGAATTAATATTTAATATGCAAGTAGAGCAGAGTATGCAAGCTACTGATTTTAAATGTTGCTGCTATGAGTTGGTTGCAGCAGACAGGTGAAAATAATTTACAAAATCCAGTTCCCCAAAGGTGTGTCTTGTTTACAAAGAATATGAAAGTTTGCCGGTGTTGTTGCCTACTTGTGCCTCTTATAAGCAGAAATACAACAAACTAATTTGACTGTTATGAAACAAATTAACCTTAGTGACATGCATGCACCCATACTGCTAAACAGTTCCTGACCACTTCTCCTTTTGTAACTTTACTCACCGATCAGTCAGAGCACGTCTTGCTCCCAGTCTCTAGCCAAGGTCCTTAGTTAAGGGCGTGGGTGCAAACCAGTTCACAGAATGAACAATTTTCTGGGGAACATGCTTTGTGCCTCATAAAACCTTTGTTACCATCTTGGTCTGCTTAAAAAATATCTGTTGTACAGACAACTTTACTGTTCATAATTTAAAAATTGTGGTATTGTGAGCAAAGCAAAGCTGTGCAGTGTGTCTATATACAGTAGATTTAAAGCACTATATCAAACATCAAGTTAGACTTGTGACCACAAAATTAAAAAATGTCTTAAAATGTATTAATCACATACCTCATTTAACCTTTTCTTAGCTACAGTCTGGGTGGATTTTAAACCTACCTTACACAGAAAACTGTAGGCAGAAATAACACCTACCACATGATGTAAAAAGCAAGCAATGGGAAACTCACAAAACAAAAAAAGTCACAAAAGTACATTGAATATTGCATCAGCATAGATGGGGATTCACCGAATTGAGCAATCAGGTGTGCAGTGGGTGTTGAGAGCGGGCAGTTAACATTAAATGTTGATATCTTAAGTCAAGTAGGAAAGACAGGTTAACGGCTGAATTTTTACTTTTCAATTGAAAAAACAGTCTCTTGATAAAGCTGCACAGTGATAAAGTTATTTTGCACAATGATCAGGAGCTTTGTTTCAGGAATAAATAATCTCATGTTCACCTTTTTAGGGCGAACATTTCTTAGTAACCACGGCTAGATAGGTTTTTTATTTATGTCATACTCTTAGTCAGTGTACATGATAATGGCTAGTGTATTTGTGCTTTGCTACTTTTGGGAAAAGTTTGTCTTTTTGTCACCATCTTAGAAAAGTGTTTCCAAATATCTGCTTAATTAATTCGATCATAAATACTTCCCTACAATCTGAAATGTTTTAAGCTTCACCACACATCAATAAAAATAACACATGAACATTAAAGACATTTTACTTTAGTCATATTCTGGTATGTCCCATGAATTGTGCAGCCTTACTTTCTATTATCTCTTGCTTACATCCATCCTTGGTCTCCATGGGGAGGTCACTATCCCTGCAAGGCATATGTTTCCCTTCACTCCTTGTTGGTCTCACCATGTGTCTCTGCCTAATTCAGACTCAAACAGGGGGATTTCCATCCAATCAAAAAACACAGTTCTCCCCTCCCACTGGCTTGCCTGCTTGCCCTTGCATCTCTGTCTGCTACTCCTCCCACCACCAATTTCTTTATCGAGATTAGCGACATTCTCTGTTTCTGCCTGCTCTTGAATCCTCAGCTCCTCTCCTTCCTGTTTCACCCTTTAACATTGCTGTGATGTAAAAACTTTGAGTCCAATGTGTTTACACTGTCCTTGGACTTTAACACTCAAGTTAAATTTCAAGCCAAACTTATTCAGAAGCTAGGGCGTGTCCTGGAGTCTCTGGACTGCTTGCTTTGGACCTAAATCTGAGGCCTTTTCTTTGACTGCACAGTCAAGTCACAGAAAGCCACCAACATGATAGCTCTGCTATGTATGAGTCTTTGCTAGTAGTACTGGCATTCTTACAAAGATAATAAGATTTAATGTTGTTTATTTGTGCATAGCCCTTGAAGCCTGAAGCCTGTAGTAATTGTTTATGGAGCAGCACTTGAAGACAACACAGATGAAGAGCTTGGACAGAAACAAAATGCATCATTTGGTCATGTGGGCACACTAGTGCTTCAGTAAACACGATATGGATCTTTACTGAGTTAAACGTAATAACCATGACATTGATTTCAGGTGATACTGTCCATCCCTTTTGTTACTCGTTGGTGACTGAGTCCGGAAAATTGTCAGCATAAAGGTTTTATACCTCGTCGCTCACTTTGCCTCTCTCTCTGCCTGTTTTTCTCTGCAGTGGCTCACTGTGCGTCGTCCAGACAGATCATCTCCCACTGGAAAAATTGCACACGACACGATTGTCCCGTCTGCCTGCCGCTGAAGAACGCCAGCGACAAGCGCACCCAGCAGCGTAAGTATGAGCAGCAGGTTCTGGCCCGCTGTCACTTAACGATTGTCTAGTTGTTCACCTTTAACCACACACCAAACACAAGGCTGAATTACCTCCATTGACTGTGTTGAATAAGCAGGACATCTAGTCACGGATTAGTTTTACAAAGGCCTCGATCTTTACCTCGGTCGTGACAGGGTATTATGTTGGTATACTGAGCTCCAATCGTCCGTAGTGACGGCTTTAGAAAGAATTAGACCTTTCCTGAAGCCAGTCAAAGATGTTTGTGTGTAGAATCTGTTTATGTTTTGCCATTCAGGCCAGTCAAGCAATTTATTTCTAGGCTCGTGCTCCTCCACAATGACTAAAAGCACTCAATGAGTAAGAGCGTGGTCCTGCTGGGCTTGTAATATGACACACAGGAGGGATAGGAGTGTGATGGAAAGAGTGAAAGAGGGAGAGAGAGAGGAAATGGAGAGCGTGTGCTTGAGAAGTCCTGCTGATCTACTGGCTGTTGGGCTGTTTACCGCTACTCCCCACTAGAGCAGAGCCGAGTTTGACACTGTCTGCCTCATACTAAAACTTCTCTTCTTTCTGTTTTGTTTTTCCGCTCTCTCCATGTGACTGTTGTCATGGGCTCATGGTCTGTTTTGTTTTATGCCCTTCCATCTCTTTTGAGACGTCTCTGGATAACTTATATTGGTTGCTGGGTTATTTATATTAGTTACTTTAACCTTTGTCTCCCATTTTTGTTCTGTTCTGTTTTTTTTTTCTTTACTTCACCACTCTGCTCAGCATCTTTCATCACTTAGAGCATTCCAGTGTTGGTCTGTCCCTGTTTGGCTTGCATGTTAAAGAACATGATGCCGGGGCTTGTGTCTCTACTGCCAACGCAAACAGAGCGCAGCATTACTTTGTTCTGCCTCCTCCGATTTTTGTCTTTGCACAAACTGAGTGCTTTTTTAGTCCAACCAAAGCCTGAACCCAGAAAAATATGCTAATGCTCTGTCCCCTGAAGGGATTTATTCATTTATTCAGTTCACTGCATTTTAAAGCGTTTAGCCTTACATTAATGTTCTCACTGTATAATGCTGCCATGTTATGACTTCATCTTGCCAGAGGTCAAAGTGTCCAAATGTGTGTGTATTTGGTATTACCTGTTGAAACGAGTCTACATCTTTGCCATGTTTTCACCAAACCTGATTCTTTTCATATTTATTGGGCTTGGCACACAGCATTAACATTTGCATATTGTTTATATACTCTAGCTGGTACAGCGAAAGAGTAATCAACATGGTCAACACCACAAGCTGCTAACAGTGTAGTCAGTATGATTGTATATGAGTGTTTTAGACTGACGGATCTGTCTCTCTCCCCAGCCATGCTGAGCTCTCCCAATACTGGCCTCCAAAACCCCATGTCTTCAGTTGGTGTGGGCCAGCCCAGTGCTCCCACCATCAATACCTCAGCCCCCATAGACCCCAGCTCCATGCAGAGAGCCTACGCGGCACTTGGGCTGCCTTACAGCAGCCAGGCCACTGGGCAGGCCCAGGCCCAGCAGGCCCCGGGCCCAGGACAGACAGCAGGAGCACAGAACGCACAGGCCCAGCAACAACAACAGCTTTCGCAGCAGATGAGACCCATCAATGCACTTGGTAAAGCCAGACAAGCTGATTTAATTCTTAGGTTTTCTACGAGCACTGTTACCAGCCTTTCAACCTCATATCCACTGTTAAATTTGTGTTTGTACGTATTGATGGACTTACAAATGCACAGCACTACAAGGATCCTAAATGGGTTTGAATTATTAAAAAGAAAAATTGGAGAAGTCTGAGACCAGTTTCCCCTTCAAGCGAGTGGGTAAGTGGTCTCAGGCTTTTGGACCCCGGCCTGCTGTATGTCCAGACTGTAAACTGTTTTTTTTTTTTTTTGCTGTGTAGAGTGCACTTCAGTTATGGATGTGGCGGCCATCCAAAGCCATAATATATGTACTGAGCCTGATTTTGAAATCGGGCTGTGCTGTTTGCTCACTGTGTTCTGTATTTACAGGTAACCAGATGGCTCTTGGAGGTGCGGCAATGGGTGTGACCACTTCAGAACAGACAAACCTGCACACAGACTCCCTTCCCAACACACTCAACACTAACAAGTCAGTCCCTGCCAATAAGCACTGACTTACAACCACTGAGCTGATATTTTTGTTATGAATTTAGTGCACAATTTCACATTATATTTAAAAACACAGATAATGGAAACTGTATGTGATATTTCACCTTTTTTGTTCCTCCTGTTCCACCTTCAGTCAGCTGCTGTCAGACGGGTCAACTGTGGGATCAATGGGCAACCTACCCACAGCAGCACCCATCTCTGCCACAGGCACCAGGAAAGCCTGGCACGAGCACGTCACTCAGGACCTGCGCAATCACCTCGTACACAAACTGTAAGTACATACTCCTGCTGGATATAACAGTTGGAGATTGCTTGTTAGTGTCCCGACTTGTTACTTACCCCCTCTTGCCTTTTTTTCAATGCCAGAATTAACCGTAGTAGAAATTGGAAGACTTATTCACTGCTCCAAATTGTGTTCTTCTGTGACAGAGTACAAGCCATATTCCCTACCCCTGACCCGGCAGCTTTAAAGGACAGACGAATGGAGAACCTGGTGGCCTACGCCAGAAAGGTGGAGGGAGACATGTACGAGTCAGCTAACAGCCGGGTAGGTCTTCTGAACGAGTCCTCGACAATGGCATGAGGTTGACTTGGTCACCTTATCAAAGCCGTATACACAGCGTTTTAGCATATCCACAAAATACACAGTTTGCTTATTATTATTATTATTATTATTTTTATTTTTACTATCTCCTTCCATCACTCCCGCTTCCTCCCTACAGGATGAATACTATCACTTTCTGGCAGAGAAAATCTATAAAATCCAAAAGGAACTAGAGGAGAAGAGGCGCTCAAGGCTACAGAAGCAGATCATCAATCAGGCACCAATGGCCACCCAGGGGACCCAGCAGCCTAGCCTCGCCCAGCCCAACACCTTGGGCTCAAGGCCGCAGAGTAAGTACAGTTATAATAACAGGTAATTCAGGTAAATTTTAATTTTTTTGAGTTAAGATGTTGAGTTTGTGTATTTAGATTTCATCCATATTGCCTTTTTTTTTTTTTTTCCAATTATATACATATGAGAAGTTCTTAAGAGTTTTTCATTACAGCTGGTAATGTGGTTGTTATTTATGTATATAACTTGTATTTTGTTTTTGCTTTATAGATGGACCTGTTCCTCTGCCCAACATGCCAAATCAGATCATGAATCGAATGCAGGTTTCACAAGGTACGTCAGTGTTGCAGGTTACACATGGTAATTTCAGACTCAATTACATAGGGAGAGTCAAATAAAACAACTAGCAGTTATAATGCAGAGCAAAAGTAAGCTGCTTACACCTCAAAGAGAAAGTAGCACAGGAAAAAGAATAAAGGTGTAGAAAACCGAGATGAACCAGTACAGAGGAACAGATGGGATGGTTTAGATAAAAAGAGAGATGCTAAACTAAAACGGTCTAATATTATCATGGAGCTTAAGCTTCAAATTGCACTTAACTTGAAAAATGTATCGGCGTTCAGCACCATCTTGGCATTGTGTTGAACAGCTGCATGTCCATTGTTTCATATTGTGGCCCACTCTTCTCTCCAGGAATCAACCAGTTCAACCACATGGCGCTGCCCAACGCGCAGATATCGCAGGCACCCATGGGAGCCCGAGCTGCCTCACCCATGAACCACCCACAGCAAATGAACATGAGCTCCGTCCCAGCGGTGAGGAGGGCAGGGGGCAGAGGGGCATGCAAATAACAGTGTACACGCACACACAGACCCATACTAGTAACATGAGCAAACTCTGCTCAGTGAACCTCAGGCTTATTAAAAATGTAGTCAACTGGTCAGGTTATGAGTGTTTGGTGAATTTTTAAGACGGACGAGTCTCTGCACCAGGGACACAAATAACAGAAAAGCAAAATCCCTGCTGTTAGCAGAAGCTTAGACTACTGCTGAATGGATTTTTTCATTGTGCTGCAGCACAGTGTCGCGTTTAGCCAAAATGTGCTAGTTAGGCACTGGAGGGTTTTTGGGTAGTGAAGTGTGGGATAAAGGCACTGACCTTTTGTAGAAAATAATGTTCCTTGTTAAAGAAGAGGCCAATTTGAATTTCAGTCCTGGGTAAACATAAGCCCTACTAGTATGACTAATTTAAATATCAACCTCATCTTACTGAAAATAATTCTAATTTGGTTTCCGACAGGCACTTTCATATTGTTTGTGACCTCTTAGCATACCATAGTTAGTGCGCGTACCATGTACCATGTATGCAAATGCACATTTCATGAATGAAATGAAACAAAACATTTGAATCACTCAGGATTTATTTTGACTTCTGTTTATACTCTTATTGTATCTTGTCTTGGCCTGTCATTAGTCAACAAATGGATCAACAAATTTCAAAGGTTTAAGCTTCATACATTTCAGCAATTTACAAGCTTTTTCTTGAGGACTTGAATTAGATGAGGACAAATATACAGAATACTCAAGTGAAAGCTCTTTCTTCCATTTCTATAAACAAATACTAGAATATAAACATTTCAGCACTAGTATCGACTGTGAAGCAGAGGGGAATGTAGATGATTCAGATCATCACACATCACACACACACACACACACACACACACACACACACATACTGCCTTATTGTAGATGGAAAATATTCATAATACATCATAACTGCATTATTGTGCAGACAGAATGTCAGTAATGTGATAGATCTTTGCGATGGTGTTTGGTCAGTAGAAATACTCAAAGAATTTCTGTTGCTATAGTCATAGTGACACTTGTTTTCCTGCCTTGTAGATGGGCATGTCTCCCTCCAGGATGCCCCAGGCCCAGGGCATGATGACTGGACATGGCGGTGGCAACATGGTGGGCCAGACGGCGAGCCAGGGACAATTTCTGGCTCAGACTCAGTTCCCTCCAGGATCTGCTGCAGTTGCTGCAACAGCCCCCATGAATGTCTCCGTGGGCCCTGGCATGGGTCAGCCACAGGCACAAGCTGCTGTCACCCAGGTGAGACACGAGGAAAGACGAGGAGTGTGTAACTGTAGTGAGCTTAAGTTGGACCACTGATTGGTTTGGTTATATTTGGTAATATTACCCCTTTAAGAAATGCTACAAAGTGCCAATTCCAACTAGCTGCTGTGGAACTAAACTCAAACTACTTTAACCAATCATACTACACACTAATTGCTCTTAAATTGTTCTTGTAACAATCACAAGGTGCCCTCTAAACCCCAAATTATGTGTGGTGTTGTGTTTGTATGTTTGATATTTCGACTGTATGCTTGTCTGCTTCTCGTTTGTGTGTGTGTGTGTGTGTGTGTGTGTGTGTGTGTGTGTGTGTGTGTGTGTGTGTGTGTGTGTTTGTTTGTCCGCCTTCCCGTTGTGTGTGTCCTTCTCTCCAGCAGCAGCAGCAGAGCGCTAACCTCCCCATGAATGCCCTTGGCCCCTCGCTGGGCCCTCAACTAGCCTCCTCCCAAACCCCTTTGCACTCCACGCCTCCGCCTGCTGCCTCCTCTGCCTCAACGGCTGGGGGGGCCACTAACCTGCCGCACCCCCAGCCCTCCAGCCGCAGCTCTACCCCCACCCTCCCTGGCCCCGCCCAAGCCCAGGGTGCCACCCCGCCCTGCCCCACCCAGCCCCAACCCCAGGCGGAGCTCCCCGCAGCAGCCCAGACGCAGCCCCCGCCTCAGCCCCCTACCACGCCGGTGAGACTGAGACCCTCCGCATGCCCTCCACTCTGAAACCCCCCCCTCCCTCCCCATGCAAACTCCCATCCCTCTGACTGCCATGTGTCAACCCGTCCCATCCACATCCACCTCTCTGTCTTAAAACCGCATCTTCACCATTCTTTGTAGCATCCATCACAATGGGAATGTTACATCTCTCAACTTAAGGGAGCAATGACATGAATATGAGAGGTGTTCATCTGTGTCATAGCTTCAGTTCTGCATGCAAAAAAGGGGTGTAGCTGTTGCACATAGCTCATATTTGTCTCTCTGTCTCTCCCTCCCTCCCTCCCTCTGTGTTTCAGCTGTCTCAGCCAGGAGCCAGTCTGGATAACCGAGTGCCCACGCCGGCCTCAGCCGCCAGCGCCGACCTGCACTCACAGCAGGTTGGAGCAGACCTTCCTGTCCAGGAGGTCAAAGCAGAGACGCACCACGACCAACAGGAGTTTGAAGCCGCTGGCGGCAAAACTGAGCCCAAGATGGAGGTGGGTTGGGGCTGCAAACCCCCTCTGTTGTCAGAATTGGAAATTTGACAACCACACACACTACATGCAACAATTGCATGTAACATTTCCAATGTTTCATCCACCCTGCGTTTTATTTATTTATTTATTTTTTATAAAATAAAGCTTATGTAGTTTGAACACCTTAATATCTTACTTTTATATGATACATTCATGTGTTTGATCAGAAATGCATGTACTTACCGATTGCCGTTACTCCCTTTGAATCACTGTAACACGTTTGATATTGTAGATCTCAAGTCTTTCATGTTGTTAATGTTTAAACATACTCCTGACTCCACGCTGTCAGTAGCCAGTGAGCTTATTTCTCTTTGGCAGCCATTAGCACCAAACTGTTGAATACATCAGGAGACTTGTTGATTGAGGAGCAAACCATCTTTTCTTCTGTGGATATTACCGCTGTTGGATAAGCATTTTGCAGGGTGGAGTCAAAGCAGTGGCTTCAGGGATGCACACACAAAGACAAACACAAAGACACACAATTAACCTTTTCCATATTAAAGTGATGAACGTTTGTGAAACAAATGCTATCTGTCATCAAACCCCTGTGAGGTTTAAAACATGACAGTTGTATAAGTCATTTGCCTGTTTGTCTTTAGACTGAGGACGACTCTGCTTCAACATTGGTGAAGAAGGAGGAGCCAGAGGAAAAGCCGGAGCCAATGGAGGTGGAGGAGAAAAAGCCGGAAATGAAGACAGAACCCAAAGAAGAGGAAGAGGGCGGGGCCAACAGCACAACCTCCTCATCCCCCTCTCAGTCACGGAGGAAAAGTGAGTCTGAAGCCAAGGGATGAATAAAACCAACTGTGAGACGGTCATGACTGCTTTTAAGTTTCGGTTAAACTTGTTATTACAGCATTACTAGTCTGATTTACTGCTTTGTTTATTAGTCAACAAGCCGTCTTTGATCAGCATTTTAATGAACTGGCTGTGCAGCTGTGCAGCTGCTAGTAGAATATCTTCGACAAATCATGATACCCACTTGAAAGTTTCCTAACACAATAATTCAATAATGATTGATTTGAGAGCAAGTAATAACGCGGGTTAAATTTAGAAACAATGAAAACTCTTGCACAGTTACGGAGTGAGTACTGCTGAATTACTGCAGACTTCCCACTTCCACAGTTGGTGTTAGTCAGACTAAACATTACAGTTACGTATGACGGTATCCTTTGACGTACTGTTCTGTTTCAGTTGTTTAATGACTAGAAACCGGTGATATAATACAGATCTCAAAATGCACCTGTTTTATGGACTACCAGGTAGTTCTCACTGAGTCTGTATTTGTGAAGGTGTGTCCTAAAATTATGTGACTGGGAATGAGACAAATATTTTGCACTTACTGTTTAAGTCAGGAAAAGTTAGTCACAGTAGCAGTTTTTCCCCAACTGTTTTTTTCTTTGTTCGCCTCATATTTAATGTATAGTAAACATTTTAAGTTATGTCTCTTTCTTTGTAACATGTGCCTGCACGATATGAGGAAAATCTGCGCTAATGCGATAATGTCGTTCAGTATTGAGGTGACGATATGACTACATATACAGTTCCTGTGTCATCCTCCACCATCATGCCAGCTAACCTCGCAGTCACCATCAAATTGACAGCACATCCCATGCATCCAGGGCTCCATCTGACAAGTCAGGTGTTTGCATGCTGAGTGTGAATGCAGGGGTCCCCCCCCCCAAATGTTTTGATGGCTTCTGTTGAGGTTGCAGCAGTGAGACTGTGTGGGTTCACTTAGTGGGTGCAGGTATATAGTGTTGTTACATTTATTTTATCTCATCAGTGCAGTACAGCTTGTTTGGTTCTTTATTGATACTCATTGTTTCTCATTATTATTATTAAAAAGATTTTTAAAAAGAATCAAAATTTAGAACAGGATTAGAATGAACAAAATTAGTCTGTAGAGCAGCAACAATAATGTTTACAGCAGCAGAGTCACAGTACGTGACTATCTCTGGAGACAAATGTAAAATGTCAGTAAAACTAAATAATATTCCTGACATGAAAGCACTGAGTGAAGCTGAATGAAGAACACAGACATCAGTCACTGTCAGTCATCTCCTCCATCCTCCTCCCTCTGCTGCAGGTAATGCTGCTAGAGAGGGGGTGGCTGCTGTCTCAGGCTGTAGCTATATTGTGCCAAATGAGGCTGCAGTCTACATACAGAAAGCTTTCCTTTTAGCTTGTTCATAACAGTTCACTATTAGCTTAACATTAGTGTGAAATGAACTGCTGTGGATGGGAACCATTGAAAAAGTAGCTTTTCTACATGATTAAAGCTTGTGAAACAGGTGGTGTGATGAAGGATGCTCATTCCCTTTTGCATTTTGACGGTGAAAATACAATTTATTGGTCAGCACCAGTGTAACACATTCCTTGTCTTATCATTGCTTCTTTTTTCAGTCTTTAAGCCAGAGGAGTTGCGCCAGGCTCTGATGCCGACCTTGGAGTCTCTCTACAGGCAGGACCCCGAGTCGCTGCCCTTCAGACAGCCAGTAGACCCCATGCTTCTCGGTATCCCGGTAGGTGGCACATATGCATTTGTCACTTAATGCTTTCAGTTTGATGGATGCATTTAATTCTGCTGCACTACTTTAGCTCTTTAGTCAGTAACACAAAGATCCCTTTATTCATCCTGCTCTCTCTAGGACTACTTTGACATTGTTAAGAACCCGATAGATCTGTCCACAATAAAGCGTAAGCTCGACACGGGGCAATACCAAGAGCCCTGGCAATATGTCGACGATGTCTGGCTGATGTTCAACAACGCCTGGCTCTACAACCGCAAGACGTCCCGTGTGTACAAGTACTGCTCCAAGCTGGCTGAAGTGTTTGAGTCAGAGATCGACCCTGTCATGCAGGGCCTGGGCTATTGCTGCGGGAGGAAGGTGAGATGGAGGGAGCAGACTACAGGGAAGTTAAAGAGACAGTAAATGGTTTAGGAAAGACTGAAAAAGCATTGATTCTGTCAGTCATAAATAGCTGTTGGCTGCCAAGTTACAAAAAATTCCATTTTAACTTCCGTTTTCACTCTTATATTCAGTTTGATAAAACGCTCAACAGCAGTGTTACTTAGTACCAGCATAGGTTTTACTTTCCCCCATGTGCTTGTGAATATTTTGGTATACACCCATCAGGCCTATTGATTTCCCTAATCTTGAAGGATTTGTTGAAAAAGTTTGAGTTTTCACCACCTTTGTCCTCTCGCTTGTGTCGACAGTACGAGTTTTCTCCTCAAACCCTCTGTTGTTATGGCAAGCAGCTCTGCACCATACCTACTGGAGGCACTTACTACAGTTACCAGAACAGGTACCTGTGTGTGTGTGTGTGTGTGTGTGTGTTTTTATAATGTTGCACTTGCAGGAATTAAGATCTCACTGAAGCATCTCAGACGTCACACATGCACAGTTGCTTATTAAGGGTTTTGATGGGCAATAAATGCATTCATTTGAAGTGTATTACCCTCCCCCTGCAGCCTGGGATCTGTCCCTCTGTAGCTCTAGAGGGACCACTGTGGTCCAGGCAGTACTGTCACAGCTACAGATTTAATGGCTCTGCCTCTTGGTCCTGGCACGGCATAAGACGACTAAATGGGTTTTGCTCACAACAACATTTATTAACTGCTAGGTTCTAGCATTGCATCCCATTCCATAAAGGGAAACACTCTGAAGACCCAAAAGAGCGTCAGACACTGAGCAAAGCAGAGTGTTTATTATTTTTTCTCTCCGCATCTATGAAGGGACTGAGTGAATTCAGGACGGCCGCCCTCTCTTGTGTGACAGATGAAAATATAACGCTTTGGTGAAGGCCACATACAGCAGTGCCCATCTTTGCCTTTTTCCTCTCAGTTGAAAGCCAGCCGATAACGATTTACACCATGTTCCCTTGCACCCCCTGCTGTATAAACTGTGTATTTGCAGCCCTTTTTTCACACTTTGACTGGACACTTTGAGAGCAGAGTAGCACAGCAGCACTAGTGAAACAGCACAGCTTGACAGACAGCATGAGGCTCCTGCAGCGCAGTCCATTTACACTCTCAATGGGAGCTCAGAGATTCTGCGCTCTCTATTATAAAACATAAGAGACAAGTGTTATTTTGTGCATAGTTGTTTTGGACACACATGAACAAATAGCTGAATACTAAACATTGAAATTCAGTGGACAAGCGCATTTAAATGTTCTGCTGTGTTTATAGTGTTGAATGTGTTTTGTTTCAGGTACCATTTCTGTGAGAAGTGCTTCAATGAGATCCAGGGGGAGAGTGTGACGTTAGGAGATGATCCTGCACAGCCACAAACGTAAGTAAACTGGCTATTGATATATCCACTACAAAAAACAAAAAAAAACAACACACATTGCGTGAGGAGACCTCTGCTGTTTTTATTATTTGTGGAACTTTTCAAATTATTTTTTTTAACAGCAAAGGGAAATGTCCCTCACTCATTAGAGTACCAGGTCAGATTCAGGAAGGCGACTATGTTTAACAACAGCTGTGGCCGGAGGCATTACCTTTCAGGTTCATCCATCCCATTTCTGTGAACACAGTAACGCATTGAGGGAATTTCCTCAAATTGGGCACAAACATTCACTTGGACTCATGGATGAACTGATTTAGATTTTGGTGGTCAAAGGTCAAGGTCACTGTGACCTCACACAACACGCTTTTGCCATAACACAAAAATTCATACGCTAAATGCGAACAAATACATTTTATTGCGTTTTATTAAATTCCCTCAGTCTTCCCTTCTTATGAGTCTGGACAGACGTGGATGTAAATTGCAACTTGACTGGTTGGTGGAGGCATATAACCGTGAGGCAGTAATTCTAGTTCTTCATGTCTCATTGTATTTTACAACCTGAGCCAAGAAACATTACTGTTACGCTCCCAGCATCGAACAAAGTGCTTGTCCTTCAGTTTCTAATAAGATATCGAGAATGTCTCCAGCTGTTAGAAACATGTCATTGTTGCATGTTGCTTGCATGGTGTTAATCTAAAATGTGACTTCATATTGACTTCCATCAATGCACATATTCCATGAACAGTGCATTAGCGGTTTTTAGATGCTTAGTATTTATGAAACCGCACTGAGTAACAGTCCACATGCCCGCACGTTGACTTTCAAGGCCATTTTTTGTAGTATTGTGTTTAAATTGTTACCATGACTCAGCCAGCAATGAGAAACACACAGAGCTGAGAACTGAAAAACTGTTAGTGTGTGTGTATGTGTGTGGTATTTCCTACTGACTGTCCCCTTTCTTTTCCTCCCGTCTCTCCCCTAACTCTTCAGGATGATCTCAAAAGACCAGTTTGAACGGAAGAAGAATGATGTCCTCGACCCTGAACCGTAAGTAGACACAAATCCCACACCCTTTTAATGAGAGGACAACACTGACAGAGAGCACATTCTTTCTGTTCTTCCTTTCTAGAAGTTGGTTTCATTTGTGTTGAATAATCATTTTACTTGTGTTTCCTACTTTTGTGTTCCGGATCACATCTTTAAAAGTTATTTTCTGCCATCCACATCTGGCTTTGTTTTTGTGCCTTTGGTGCACAGTCTGCATATTTTCTCTGGAGCTCTCTGATCAATCACTTCGGTTCCAGTTGAGCCCCAGGGCAACTCAGCAACGCCACCTACTGAGTGGAACTCAAAACTCTGTGCGTCCAACGAGAGATTTTCCATCAGAGAGCACAGGCCCTGAGTACTTTGACATGCAGTGATTGCCTTTCTCATTGCCGTTGTGATTTATTGCTAAAGAAGATGCAGAATACTTACTAAACCTCCAACAAAGGCGCACTTGCATTGGCTGGCTTGCAAGTGCGTAACGACTGGAGGAACATTAACCTGAATGGAGATGTTTGTGTTGCTTGCTGTTTGAGCAGTTGAGATATCAACATTCATACAAATGAAGGCCATCGGACACATCACTTGTAGCGTTTTGAGAGCTGGAACTATGTTTTTACATTAGTGCTTCATGTGCATGAAAATTCTCAGTCACCCATGTCAGAGCAGTGCACTGGATGGTGCGGTTGCCCTTTGTTTAATACTGCTAGATTTAGCATTTTGAACATTCGGCCTACTTTCTGTCTGGAAATGTGTCACGTCTCATATATTTGTTTTCTTTTTCTTCAGGTTTGTTGAATGTAAAGATTGTGGACGAAAAATGCACCAGATATGCGTCTTACACTACGAAGTCATTTGGCCGTCTGGGTGAGATGTCAAACTTGACTTTTTTTTTTTTTTTTGCATATTTTACGTACTAACTGTAACATAAGTTTGACTTCTCCCTCTCTTTCTCGTTCCAGATTCATTTGTGACAACTGTTTGAAGAAGAGTGCAAAAACACGGAAAGAAAACAAGTTCTCTGCAAAAAGTTAGTGCTCCTCTTGTTGCTTAAAAATGACTAAAAGGATCCAAATATTTGCAGATTATTTTTTGCTCAGTCGACTAATCAATTAATTGACTAATTGCTGCTGCAAGTGTAATATTTGTATACTTAAATCTTCTTGATCCAGCTTTCACTGTAATTTGTGTCAGTGGTTCCCTGCAGTAACGGCTTTGTTGTTGTTTTTGTTTTTGGCCTTGTGGTTTCACTGGTCTTCTCAGGTGTTTATGGCCCTGGAGAACATATCTGACCTTTATGGCACATGGTGCTGACAGATGTGAGCTCTCGTTGTCTCACATAAAACAATCACTAGTGTCACATTCGTCAGTTCTCTTTGCTTTCCTCTTGCTTAACTTGACGGCTACTGCAGGTTGTGTTAGATGTGTTATAACCATTTCTTTTCTTTCATCCTGGAAAGTCAACAGAGCCGACAGTTATGAAAAATTTCTCCTGTGTTTGCTCACTGTAGGGCTGCAGTCGACACGATTGGGAATGTACATAGAGGACCGTGTGAATAAATACTTGAAGAGACAGAACCACCCAGAGGCCGGGGAGGTGTTTGTGCGAGTGGTGGCGAGCTCCGACAAAACGGTGGATGTTAAACCAGGCATGAAAGCCAGGTGAGAGCATCACTGACCGCAGGAAGACGGGAGGTCAGGGTGACGATGTTTAAAATGAGATTTTGATCTAGAGTTCTCCATTCAGGACCAATACAGTCTCCACCTTAAAATTAATGTATGCTTTGTTTTGTTAAACATTGCTATTACTTTATAGTTTATATTACTTGATTATTATTTATTATTTGTCAACTAAAAAAGAAGATTAGTGAGGCCATAATGTTGTAGACAACCAAAAACCTAGACTTTGATTTGTAGATGCACTAGTACAACTCGTATTTGTCCTGAGCTTATTTTTATTGTCCCCGCCATACAAAGCTCAATGCCCTCCATAAAGCTTTTATACCACTGAGTGTTTGTGGAACCTGCATGTTTGACAAGATGGAGTGTACACCCTCCCTGAGTACCTCAGAGCGTTGTTTACCGTTTCCTTACACAAGATCAAAGTCTGCAATGCTCGTCCCATCCTCGCAGGGAGGTGGCCCTCATCCAAGAATCTGTTATCCTCAGGTGGACTGATTTAAGGCTGTTTGCTTTTTATTGACTCAAGGCCACTTGGCTTGAATTGTCCCATTATGTTCCTGAGGGTCTCTAAAACCAGCGACACACAAAGAAACATCTCAGACAGCTTGTGACTCTTGTTTCCTGGAAGCCTTTAAATTCACAATTAAATGGGGGGGGCTTTTTAAACTGTTATTATAATTTTTTATGTACTATAATATGTGCCTATGAAATACTTTGTCTTAGAATTTTGTTTTGAGATGTTTTGTGGTAACATACCTTTACCCACTGCCTAAATAAAGTATCATAAAAAGATCTGCAGCTTTGCACAGTCCACACATTTGTGTAGTTTTCAGAGCAGCCCTTCTGAACTTCATACTGCCTCCAGATGTCTTGTTTGCATGTTTTAGTTTGCATTAACCAAAGGCCAAATATCACAAAATATTTTAGCTTCTTGTGTAGATCAGGACATCTTCACACATTTTAATACTTTTTTTATTGCAACAGGTTTGTGGACACGGGTGAAATGCCTGAGGCCTTTCCCTACAGAACCAAAGCACTTTTCGCCTTTGAGGAGATTGACGGTGTGGACGTTTGCTTCTTTGGCATGCATGTGCAGGAGTATGGCTCCGAGTGCCCATTCCCCAACACTAGGTCTGTACTCCTAATTATTCCACGTAGTATGTGGTAAAAGAGAAATGACATTTTATCTCACCTGTGAAATTTACCATGTATCCTCTCTCCACCTCTGCAGACGGGTCTACATATCATACCTTGACAGTATTCACTTCTTCAGACCTCGGATTCTACGAACAGCAGTATACCACGAGATCCTCATCGGCTATCTAGAATATGTCAAGAAACTCGGGTAAGCCTTGCCCTTCTCTTCTTTCTGCTTCACCTCTTGAAAGCTTACAACATGGACAAGAGTCTTGGGGATCCAGTTATAGGCCAACAGATATTCTAACCTTTACACTGTCTCTCTGGTCTGATGTTTGGTGTGTGTGCGCGCCTCGTCAGGTACGCCCAGGGCCACATCTGGGCATGCCCTCCCAGTGAAGGAGACGACTACATCTTCCATTGCCATCCTCCTGATCAGAAGATCCCCAAGCCGAAGAGGCTGCAGGAATGGTATAGAAAGATGCTGGACAAGGCGTTTGCAGAGAGGATCCTGCATGACTACAAGGTAAGATGGAGAACATTTCTTTCAAAAAGGCCAAAAAAGGCTTACCTCTGAATATGCAGTCTGTAAATTTAGAGCAAAGAGCAAATTTGCCTCTGCATTCAAATCTTTGATTAGTTTGTTGAGGGAGTCTTGTTTCGGTTCTGATCTACTTTGTACTTGTACCACACAAAACATGTAAAAGTTACATGTTTGATCACTGAAAACAAGCAAAATACATTTTTAAAGTTTTCAACATTTAATGTGTTTTCTTCTCCTCTCAGGACATCTTCAAACAGGCCACTGAGGACCGACTGACCAGCGCCAATGAGCTGCCTTACTTTGAAGGTGACTTCTGGCCCAATGTGCTGGAGGAGAGCATCAAGGAGCTGGAGCAGGAGGAGGAGGAGAGGAAGAAAGAGGAGAACACAGCTGCCTCTGAAACTCCTGAGGTTAGAACTTTGTATCATGGTTTAATGATGTTGTATTAGGGTAGATATGAATTCACAACTTCACTGTTTAGTCATGTATTATCATCTTTGACAGCCATTTTGCCCTTAAAAGTTTCTATAGATTGATTATT
This sequence comes from Seriola lalandi dorsalis, assembly GCF_002814215.2. Classification (NCBI taxonomy): domain Eukaryota; kingdom Metazoa; phylum Chordata; class Actinopteri; order Carangiformes; family Carangidae; genus Seriola; species Seriola lalandi. Next base: position 371,128 of record NW_019525207.1, on the reverse strand, counting down.
GGAATATTGTTTTCAACACCTTTTGAATCAAGTTTGATTCATTTTAATGATCTCTAATGAGAAGTTGGGTTAAGGTGGCAATGAGCAACACAGTAACCTGGGGAAACACAAGGCCATCTTTTTAAGATGACAAAAGTCAATAATCAAATGGTGAGAAAATGTAATCATTTAATATGCGATTCTCTTTATTATCTGTCGTTACAGGGTACGCCAGGCGACAGCAAAAATGCAAAGAAGAAAAACAACAAGAAGACGAATAAAAACAAGAGCAGCGTGAGCCGAGCCAATAAGAAGAAGCCTGGGATGCCGAATGTAGCTAATGACTTGTCCCAGAAACTATACGCCACCATGGAGAAGCACAAAGAGGTCAGACTTGTTTTGTTTTTATATTGTTAACTTGCAATATTAAAAGCTGTTTATTTGGGGTATTTTTGTATTAGATGGTGAGAAATTGTTTGATTATTAAAAAATGTTTGTTTCCTCACCATTTGATTCCATTCTCTGTCTGCTGAAGGTGTTCTTTGTGATCCACCTCCATTCTGGTCCCATGGTGAACACCCTGCCGCCCATTGCTGACCCCGACCCCTTGCTCTCCTGTGACCTGATGGACGGCCGCGATGCCTTCCTGACTCTGGCCAGGGACAAGCACTGGGAGTTCAGCTCCCTGAGAAGGTGCAAGTGGAGCACCATGTGCATGCTGGTTGAGTTGCACAACCAGGGACAGGACCGCTTTGTCTACACTTGTAACGAGTGCAAGCATCATGTGGAGACACGCTGGCACTGCACTGTGTGTGAGGTGAGTCGCTGCAATTACTGCATTGTGCTGCGTTTTTACACTGGGATTTTCGCGTGTCTGAAACAGTAAGACTCACACCGTGAAAGACACTTGTAATTGGACGTCTGTCAGTTTTTACAAACATAAAGATGAATGTGGAATGAAATGGATGAACTAGATAAAACAGATTATTTGTGAAACTTAAGATAATTATTTTTATCAGACTTTTTGAGACTCTTGTTAATGACTGCGCCCCCTCTCTCTCCCTTTCCTCAGGACTTTGATCTTTGCATCAATTGTTATAACACAAAGGGCCACGAGCATCCGATGGTGAAGTGGGGCCTCGGCCTGGACGACGACAGCAACAGCCAGAGCGGAGAGGCCTCCAAGAGCCCACAGGAGAGCCGACGCCTGAGTATCCAACGCTGCATCCAGTCCCTGGTCCATGCTTGTCAGTGTCGCAATGCCAACTGCTCTCTGCCGTCCTGCCAGAAGATGAAGCGCGTTGTTCAGCACACCAAGGGCTGCAAGCGCAAAACCAACGGTGGCTGCCCTGTGTGCAAGCAGCTTATTGCTTTATGCTGTTACCACGCAAAGCACTGTCAGGAGAACAAGTGTCCTGTCCCGTTCTGCCTGAACATCAAGCACAAGCTTCGCCAGCAGCAGCTGCAGCACAGGCTCCAGCAGGCCCAGCTGATGAGGAGAAGAATGGCCACCATGCAAGGCAGAACCATGCCGCTGCCGTCCCCACCGGCCTCAGCTGCACCCAGTACTCCCACTTCGCATACCCAGCCCAACACTCCCCAGACACCGCAGCAGCCACTTTCCAACCAGCCACAGACCCCCAACTCGGCAGGCGTCATGTCCCCTTCTTTCCCCAACACACCTCGCAATGGGCAGCCTCAAGCACCGGTGTCCCAGGGCAAGCCTGGGCCCCAGGCCTCCCCTCTACACCAGCAGCAGTCCCCTCTCCCCCAGCCACCCCAGCCACCTCAGCAGCTACAGCAGCAGCCTCCCCTTGCTGCAGTCAAGATGGCACGGCACATCGAGATGATGGCACAGGCCCAGCAGAACCAGCAGAACTACCGGGTCAACATGAACGGCTTGCCAATGAACCCCCAGCAACCACAGCAGCGCATGACCGGACCAATGCAGCCACCCATGCAAATGGTGCCAGGACCCCGGGGACCACAGGTCATGCAACCTGGCATGGCTCCAGGACAGTGGCCTGGAGCTGCAGGGCCTATGCAGGCAGCTCAGACTCAACAACCAGGCCTTGTCCCAGGCCAGACCCCACAACAGGCCATGACCATGCAGCGAGCCATGATGCCTCCAGGGCAGCAACCTCAGGGCCAGAGGATGCTGATACCACAGCAACCCGGTGCCCGGCCACAAACACCCCAGAGACCTGGCGCTATAGCCCCCAACGCCCTGCAGGACCTTCTGCGCACCCTCAAGTCTCCCAGCTCACCCCAGCAGCAGCAGCAAGTCCTCAACATCCTCAAATCAAACCCTCAGCTAATGGCTGCTTTCATCAAACAGCGAACAGCCAAGTACCATGCCAACCAGCCGCAGCAACAGCAGCAGCAACAAACAGGTCAGCAACAACAGCCCGGCATGCCAACAATGCAGACCATGGCCATGCCAGGAGGGGCGGTGCAGAGGCCGGGGATGCCCCCGCAGCAGCCCCAGCAGCCTCCTGCGCAGGGCATGGCAGCATTAGGGGCTCAAGGGCAGCTGCTGAATGCACCACACAACACCAACCCCCAGATCCAGGAGCTCTACCGTCGGCAGCTCTTAAGACAACAGCAGCAGCAACAGCACAGCAGCAGCAGCAGCAGCAACAGCAGCAACAGCAGGGAGTGATGCCTCAGGGCCACCCCGGCCAGTTCCCTGCACAGACGCAGGGTACGGCAGCTACATACTCCCAGCTCCGTATGCAGCAACAGCAGCAGCAGATTGCCATGCAGGCAGGCGCAGGAGCAGCTGGGGGACCCATGGGCCAGCTCCCGCCCATGGCTCAGATGGCCCAGCCCGGCATGGGGATGGACTCCACCCAGAACTTGCTGCATCAGCGAATGCTCCAGCAGCAACAGCAGCAGCAGCAGCAACTTCCCCAGCAGCAGCAGGTCCTCAAGCAACAGATAGGCTCCCCTGCCCAGCCCAGCCCAATGAGCCCCCAGACTCATTTGCTGGCTGGCCAACCCCAGGGTGGAGCCCACCTCCCCGGCCAGCCCGCACTTGCCAACGCCCTCAGCAACCAGGTCCGTTCACCCGCGCCCGTCCAGTCCCCCTGTCCGCCTTCACAACAGCAGCCGCAGCCGCCACATTCCAGTCCCTCACCGCAGGTCCAGAACCAGCCCCAGCCCTCGCCGCAGCACCCGCCTCCACCACACTCGGGTTCCCCCCACCCGGGACTCGGGGGCCCGCTGCAGTCCATGGAGCAGGGACACTTGGGGACACCAGAACAGAGTGCCATGCTACCGCAGCTTAACACACCCAACAGAGGGGGGCTGAACAGTGACTTGGGGATGGTGGGAGATGCTACAGGGGACACTCTGGAGAAGTTTGTAGAGGGATTGTAGCATTTCTGCTGGGAACTAAAAAAACTAAAAACTAAAAAAAAACACAATCTCGCTCCCAGGGACCCACCTTCCCACTCCTTCCTCCCAGTTTCCCCCTCGGACTCTGTATGGCGTTAGAGGGCTTTGTTTGTTCTTTCTAAGATTGAGAACAGTTTTTTGTACTGACATGTAAAAAACTTCAGTTGTTGTAAAAAGAAAAAAGGAAATTTGGTCGAGGAAAAAAACAAAACAAAAAAAAAAGTCAACACTTCTAGGGAATGAAATTGTTTCCTAAACCCAGATGGAAGGGTATTTCTTCCTTAGGATGTTGAGGGATTTGCAAGTTGCTTCTTAAATGAAATTTAAATCACAAAGAATATATTTTTTGGTTGAGACCAAATGTGTTCAATACTCAATTTATTTTTGGTTTGTTTTTGGTATGTTTTCATGCCTTTCTCATTTTTCTTTTTTTTTCTTTTTTTTTTTTTTTTTTTTTTTTTTTTTTTTTAAGAAAATGTACAATTGCATTATATTATTCATATCTTTTTATTTTGTACCTTTGGAAAAAAAAACGTAAAGCATTTTTGTGTTGAAAATGTAAAATAATTTGTCTGGGAATTGGGCCAGGTTTTTGTTCTCTTCTCAAACTGTCATTCCTGGCAATTGTACTCTAGTGTTGTACCATTACTCCAAGATGATGCGTTCAGGGACAGAGACTGCTCCCTTCCTCTTTGTGTGTATGAAGAGCACTCAGTTGTATTAAAATAGGAAATGGACTGCGCCAGGTTGTGTATACACGGGCATGTATGCAGGCACACATGAAGACACTGACACAAACCCTCACAGTCACTAAGAGAAACACAGCTCCGACTGGTTTCACCAACACAGACAACAAGGACTGCAGCCTACATCTCAGTGGCCTGGAATTTGGAAAAATCTGTCTTGCAGGTGTAGAAAATTGTTGCTTTGACATTAAAACAATTTGTCATACTTTTTTGTCATACAAATGTTGTAAAGTGTAAAGAGAGTGTGAGAAAGAGACCAGCCCCCTAAGCTGAGGTGGAATGATCACCGGTTGTTTGTAGGCCACATCTTGGATGACGCCCCATCCTCTGAATTTTACACTAAGTTGTGTGTTATCTAGAGATGAAGGGCACATTTGAGATTCACCCTGAGGAAAAATAAATGTTATATCAACCCTTGTTCCTCTCTCACAAAAACTTGAATTGGGGGGATTTACTTTTTCTCCTATTGTAAATCAAGTTATTAAGCAAAATACTATAAATATAAGGAAGAGAGAATGAAATCACTGTATAAACTGGTAAAAGACTCATTTCTTACTTATATACCATATTGTTAAATAAACTGTGTGCAACAGAAGAACTCCAGTACTCTGTTGACTAAATAATGAGGCATCACTCCTCCTGTTGGTTTGTGTTCATTTGTTTCAACTCAGCAGTGTTTTGTCGTCCGCTCACCAGCAAGTCTGGAGAAACAATAGTGATGGAGGTCAGAAAAGTGTTTCTCAACCATGCGAGTCAGGTTGAAGACCTGTGTCTGCACAATTAATGAACCCTTTTCTTTTGAGGTCACTGTACATCTGTTCTCCACCTGAAGTTCTACAGATTGTGAGTTTGCAAGTGTTGTCACAGTTGTGATAGTTGACATGTAGTGATGCAGCACTTCTCAGATAGAGCTCACAGTTCAGAAACTAGGAAAAGGTCACCTCAGTATGTTTTGCATCTCTTAGTTGCAGGGATGTGGTGAACAGTAAACGTCTTACTTGTTTCTTCACCTTTATTTGAGAGTTCACCCACTTACAATGTGTAAAGCATTAGTCAGCTCTGCTCGAGTCTCAAGTAAAGAGAACATCTAACTTTAGAAAACCCCACTCAGAAGTTTAGTCGCAGACTTTGTCAATCACATTAGTTAAGCACCTGCAACACAACAAATATTTTCAACATACAGAATATCAGGCTTGTGTTTATCAAACCTCCAAGAATGACACCCCCTTGAGAGTAAAATATGTTGAGTGTGAGCAATAAGATGCCCAGGGAAGGAATAACTAGTTAGAGTTATAGATTACATCTGACATACTATACATTGTTTTAAAAAAAAAAATACTTAGTGGTATGTTTTTCTGCAAGATGCAATATTTGAAAAGTTAAGTTTATCTGTGTGAAAGGTTTAAATCTCCAACACGGGAGATTAAGCAAAATCTAATATATATAAATATATAAATGGAGATGAAATGGAACAAAGGGGGGAAGGAATTAAGGAGAGAAATTTGACTAACATTCCCAAAGGAATAGAATATTTGTATTTTTATATTTCAGTTCAAAATTGAATGAACAGTTTCATAAATATGTGATCAGATCTACTTACTCTGTTTGTACATGTTCCATGATGGTGTCAACAGATGTGAAGACAAGGCTTTATTACTCAGAGAAACATCAGCGTGTCTTTTCTCAGTGGACCTACTGTAATACTGACAACCTCTCAGATCCTTAAGGGATTATAATGTAGTATTTTAGCAGAAGAAGCTTGTTGAAAAAAGGAGGAAAAAGGCACATTTGGGATAAATCAGTGACAAACATGTAAATTATAAATTGACCTGTTTCTAATTATTACAATTATCTACATTTAGTATTTACAATAAACATTAACTCTGCAATTGCAGTCACATGACCTGGATGACAACCAGTCATCGGTGCTCTTACCGTCACATGACCGGAAGTTCGAAATGAAGCGGTTGTGTGTGAGTCGTTTTGAAATGAAAACAAACCCCACTGGGCTCCTGTCTATGTTATTCGTCAAATAATTACTACCTAACATTTAATATAAAAATACACGAGACTCTCCACTGCGACAGATCCGTGAATGAACGGCCATGAGGAGGAAAGCTACAGCTGAAGAGCTAACTCATTAAAACCTGGGTGAGAATAAGGTGTTAGCGTGAGCAGCTAGCTTGCTAACTGATATTTTCACTATAAACAAACGCCTTCAAACATTATTTCCTAAAATATTGCCTCAAATACAACATGATTTTGTCTATGTGCGAGTGTGTATTTATTGAATACTAGCGTTGCTGTTATAAAGTAAAAGAAGAAAACTGCGTCTTAAATTATGCTATCATGTAAAGATTGAGCTAATGATACTGTTCCTCTGTTGGACCCTGAACCCAAGTTTAGACACCAGTCGGTCCAACCTAAATGATCTGTCTGTGCAGGCTGCACACAGCCGGGGACATGCTGACATGGCCTTTTAATGTGAGGAAAAGTACACCATCATGGATGACTCGGACCAGGATTTTGTAGATCTCTGCTCAAAGTTGCTGAAACGAGTCCGCAAGAAACCAGTTGAGCCCAGGCCGCCTCGGAAAGCGGAGCATCAGCCCTCCAGTCAGGCAAGTGAAGGCGACAAGAGAAGGAGAAATAACAAAAAGAATGGCGACTCTGGGTCTAAGGTCGCTTGGACCCAGTCTGTCTGCACTGGAGCAGGCCAACATGCGGTCAGTGGAGGGACTGGACGCAATGCAGGTAATGCAGGTGATGCTGGGACATCGGCTGTGCTTGCAGCAGCAGCGGGACCCAGAGCTGAGAGAGGTGTGACAGCAAAAGACAAAGTCCTCAACAGGATGCAACAGTTCAAGAGAACCAGTCCTCAGAGGATGGTGCACAGGAACAACAGTCAGCCAACCACGCATGAGAACGACTGTGGACCTCTTTCACAGCCACAAAGACAAGGTGAGATGACATGATGCTATTTGCAAAAATTTAAACCCAATACACTGCCTCCTTTGACACAGTAAGCAGCAGGGATAAATATCTGGTTTCTTCCCCTGCTCTTTTAAACAGTTTAAACATTGCGTGTGATTGAGATAACACCAGTTGTTTTCCTCTCTACACTCTTTCCTTGGGGTTGTTCTTAGGTTTAAATTCACCTTAATGTAACATGCAGGACATGAAGAAAACCAGTACTTGTCATTTGTAATGTCAATATATGTATGTTGTAATTATGGTAATGGTGTTTCATATTTGAGGGAACTGTGGACATGTGTGTTATCCACAGTATACAGTAACGCTTGGTGATTATCGTTATATTGCTAATGTGATGGTATTTTGGTGCTTTTAGAGGGAGCTTATGAGAAGAAATGATGGCCAAGCAAATAGCCACATCTGTTAAGATAGATTTGTGAAATAATTTCAGAAACTTGTATTAATCAACTGCAATGCAACTTTTAGAGTTAAGACAATATTTTTATATTAATAATAACAACAGACGACGTGTACTGTGAGCAGGGTCGCTCGTCATGATGAACCCACAAAGAAATATTACCCAACTCTTCAGTTCTGTGGAGCATCTAAGTGTCTTTCAGCTCATTGTTTTAGTTCCCTTGCCCACAACTTAACTGTCTTTTGTATTTGTATGTTTTTTTTTTTTTTTGTATCTGGTCCAACCTCCTCTCTGTGAGCAGATCCACCAGAACCCTGCAGCTCTGTTCAAAACCTGGACAGTGATGAGGCGCTGGCCCTGCGGCTGCAGCAGGAGCTGGACAGGGAGGCAGTGGAGGCAGAGACGGTGGACCTAGAGGACGAAGGCCTCTTCTTGTGTCAGATCTGCCACAGAGACCTGTCACACATGACCCCTGAGGGGCGAGCACAGCATCTCAACAGGTCTGGTCATTTATATTGTTGGTGCTTGACAGATGCTCGCACCCAAAGAGATTCGCAGGAGAAGTTTTCTCGTTCAAACGGTTGACGAGCCATAGACTGATGGACACACTGAGAGTGAGAATGTCTGATCCCTCTTTGTAGGTGTTTAGATGAGAGTGAAGAGAGCGGCCCAGCACCTCCTCCTCCTCCTCCTCCTCCTCCTCCTCCTCCTCCCCCCCCTGGTGTCTCTGACTGTCCCATCTGTGGCAAGAAGTTCAAATCCCAGAAGAGTCGCTCTGCCCACCTCAAGCGCTGCTCCTCAGACATGGGCATCTCTCCGGCTGTGTTGCTGCAGGCTCTGCAGAGACAGGCTGAGGAGACCCAGAATGTCCCCACTGCTAACACACTGTAAGTCAGCCTCAGTACTTCAGTCCAGCACAAGACAGCACCATAATACACCTCTGAGCTTACTGTCAGTCACAATTGTTGATGCATCTTCTCCACAAGCATTTTTGAGATGTTCAGAATTTGGCTGTTGATGGTGATGAGTGCACAGTTTGTGTGATGTGTTTGTCTGTGTTGGAGCTCAACCAGGTTTCTTTGATAGCTTTGGTCTGAATGTGGCATCATTGCAGTCAGACTGATTAACAGAGAGAGAATGTTAAACTTAACCATCTTATTTCAGCACTTGCCAGTCTTTTTCTATAATAGGAGTAGCTTGCCTGTTACCTAACTTCAGTGTATGAGTACTTACAAAGCTAAGTCAAACCTCATTCTGGCCTTTGTGTATTTTTTTTTCCCTCATTCAGTGCACAACCTGGAGGCACCAAAAGGAAAGGCCCCTCCAAGCCGGGTCTCCCAGCGAGGAAGAAGCCCAGGAAGAAGACTGAGCCCCTGGATGAAGACACCATGGTGGCTCTGGCTATGTCCTCCTCCCTGCTGGAACAAACCGAGGCTGCTGCCTCTCACACCTCCATGACCGCAATGCTGAAGTGGAGACCAGATGCAGGTAGAGTAGCATCAATACATCATCTGTCAACTCAAAAAAGGGTTTTATAATAAATCTATAAAATATTAGGGTGAGACTTATAACTCACAGTGTAGCACAGTATATTACTGTTTTCATAAAACACTTTGAATCAACCAGATTCTCAGTTCAGTTAGTTGCAGCTTACGGTTTGTATTCATGAAAGTACTTTTTGTGTTCAGTTTAATTTTTTAAAAACAGTTCAGGCTTATCATCAACATTTAATCCAACTCAGCCCTGATACCTTTGTGTGTCTAGTAGTAATACCATCTGCAGGAATAATTTTAAAAAGTTGTTGCCTTTGACTTTGCTTTATCCTCTTGAGTGGTCATTTCTTCGTGGTTATGTCAAGATAGAATAAATCAAAATGCAGGAACTTGGTCAATCAAGTAAACCGATGCTGCTAAACTAGAACTATGGCTAAACTGACTGGATTTAAACACATGGGAGTTTTAAAATTTTGTCCATTGAGGCTCTTATCTGGGGGTGGTGCGGTAATGTAGTGGTTTGCAGCACAGTCACCTCACAGTAAGAAGGTTCTGAGTTTGCATTTTCTCCCTGTACCCGTGTGGGTTTCCGCTGGGTGCTCTGCTTTCCTCCCACAGTCCAAAGACATGCACGTCAGGTTTACTACCGACTCTAAATTGTCTGTAGGTGTGTGAATGTGAGTGTGACTGGTTGTTTGGCCCTGTGATTGACTGGCAACCCCGGCTCTCGCCCAGTCTCAGCTGGGATCGGCTCCAGCGACTCTCAAAGGATAAGTGTGTATGGATGGAGGCTGTGTGTGTGTGTGTCTATCTTTTATTTATTGTGCTAATAACAAGTATGTTGAGACTATATTTTAGAATACAGTCTGTATTGTATTGTGTGTCTGCATGTGTGTTACCTTTGGCACAGCCTTAACTAGGTCTCCCTATTAATGTCTATTGGACATTTAACATATAAATGCATAGCAGACACGGTGGGCAACAATTGGTTTCAGAATAAACTGGTGGAATTTTCAGTTCTAGTACCCAGTTTTATAGATGATGTAAAGATTATACTTTAAATACTCAAATTATGTGCAGATTTATGGGCTTGCAGATGTCTGTGAAGATTCTCAGTCACAATGTTTCACATATGTGAAAACATTTTAAGTTTCACGAAACGTCTTCAAGAACCTCAAACGAATCCAGTTGCCTTCATATAGCAGTTAAAAAGGCTTTCAGATGCAGGCAGCACCTGAACACTGTCTCCTCCTCCTTTTGGTGCAGGTAAAGGGCGTGGAAAGAAGAAAAAGGGTGCCGTCCCTTGTCCTCCTCCCCTCCTCCTCATTCAGGATGCTCAGGAGGCCCTGATGAGGCTGCAGGAACGTGTTTCTGCTCTCCTCCTACGCAGCCGGGCTCCCTCTCCCCCCACCCCGACCCGCTGCCCCAGCAGTCTGTGTGGCCGGAGCGGTGCTGCCCCCCTCTGGCAGAAAAGCACACTGCTGAACGGCGGCTCCACCTGTCTGTCTGATTTCTACACTCCAGAGCTCAGAGAGTTCATCACGCCTTGGGAATCGGCAACGGTGAGAGCGACCACAGACATGACTACATACGGTGTTGTTTTATGTCTGTCATGTTTGAACTGAATAGTTTATGGAAATCAGACTCAATGTCAGGACTGAACACTGGGAGTTCTGTCCTGTCCTAGAAATAATATTAGTCAGGTTAACATTGAAAGTGTCTGAAACTGAAAGGGAGATGCTGTGTTTTGTTAGTTATCTGTAACAGCTGACAGTGGAGCCAGCTGTTATTTTCCTGGTCTGAATTCGTGGTTGATGTTATTAATATGTATTAAAAAGCCATGACATTAAAGCAAGCGTAGCGTACAAAGCACACGTTGACAGCTGAGTTAAATCGAAACTGATCGTCTGCATGTTTAGACTAATACAGCATCCTCCAACGCCGGCAACAAGCCCGAGTCTTCTCTCCAACCTGTGAGTGAAGGAACTCCTGTCACAGGGACCAGGACCTCCATCCTGCCATCTTCCTCTCAGACCGCAGCCTCCTCCCCTGCTCCCTCCACCCCGGGGACAGGGCAGACCCCAGTGGGTAGCCAGGCCCTGCGGGACCTGATGGAGCTGGCTGAAGACGGCATGACCCTCACACAGTGCGGATACACTACCTCAGGCCCCGACAAAAGTAAGACAGACACACACATTACACAAACTGTTTACTTAAATATCTGTTTACCTTTTAGGAAGTGCCTATATCCAAATTTACAGTATAGTGCCAATTAAAAAAAGCGTTTAATTTTTCTCATGTTTTATGATTTTAAAATAGAAGAAATCTTTCAGTGACAAATTGGAAACAAATCTGAACAAATGAATCATAACGGTGAATCAATTTCCTAAATACTTGATTGGTGGAGGAAACAATTATTTACCGGTTTAACCTGTCATTGTAAGTTCTGGTTGTCTCTACAATAAAATATGTGTCTTTTTGTTGTAGCTGTAAACCTGTAAGTATGCATGAAGCACTTCTCTTGTAGCCTCCACTTAGTATAGTCAGTCGGTTTCAAATAATCTTGTGCACGTTCGATTCCACTGAAAAATCTGTTTCTTAAAAATTTGCTATTTATTTTGTATCTACTGTACATGTAGTATTCATTATTGTTCATATTTTACCTCCTCTAAATAGTGAATGTATGAGTGCTTATTCTGACTTAAAATCATCCAACTAGATATAAGAGATATTACAGTGAGTTTTAATGTTTAATGTTCATGTCAAGAAATAAAATATTCTGTTTTAATTAATCAGCTTGTTAGAAAAGATTGGTGGTTTTTTTAGGGAAATGGGTAAAAACTGAAGATATTGATTACACACTTCCTCCTTTAAAAAGATACATTTCATAAATTAAATTTTTTTAATTCACACATACTTATACAGTATTGTAGCCTGTGGAGGCAACTTGCCAACTTACATTGTTTAAAAACTTACCTGGTCATAAGTTCTGGTCCTGGGTGTCTCTGTTCCCACAGACAAGCCGAGCAGTGCCGGTCTGTCCACAAACCTTCACCTCAGTGGCTTCGTCCTGGAGGAGGTAGAGGAGCAGGCTGACCTGTGTGTGAGCGGCTTCCTACCAGAAAGAGCACACACACTCTCAGGGGACACCCACAGCCAAAAGAAGGGGAGAGCTGATCAGCCAAGAGCAGATGAAGAGCGAGGCAGCCACCGATCGGTAAGAACATAAGTGATCCTCATCTTTTCTTTTAGAGTTCAGTTCAGATTTACTCACTTATAGTATCATTTAAAAGTTTTCCATATATGTAGAAGGTCAGCATTTTATTTTAATTAAAAACATTGTCTAACTTTTAAAAACATTGAAGTGTTTCTTGTCTGATGCGCCTGCTGTTTGCTGACATCATTTTATTCTGCAGCGAACTCACCCCAGTGTTTCCTGCTGTTGTTTTCCTCTGCAGGTAGCACTATCCAGACTGGCCTCAGACCTGAGCAGCATGGTGAACAACCCTCAGCTCAGTGACTTGCAGCTCCAGGTGGACAGTGGAGAGGTTTACTTTGCCCATTCCTTCATGGTGTACGCTCGCTGCCCTCTGCTGGCAGAAATGGTAAACATTATCGCAGTGTGTGGCGCAAACCTGAGCACAGCCCTGCTGCTGTGAGACAAGGGATATATAATTATGTAGAAATCTACTGTTGTTCAGTTTTCATAGTTTGCTTTTAAATAACAAATGTAGTATAATTGAGAAGAGGACTTATTAAAGGGACAGAAAGACTAAAATCTGAAATCTATATATTTCATACATGTTTAGCTGAAACAACATGAGCAGTGATGTGTGGGCCTGAGGTCGTCTAATACAGTTATATACGACATTGTATTGAATGGAGTGTGTAATGTGTTTTTTTTTTTACTTACTTATGAGGTACACTGAAGACAAATTGTGACTGTGAATCTGAAAATTCAGGAAAACAAAATGCTACATTGAGAATTTCTTTCCCTGAAATTCAGTTAGTATTTTTACTCTCTTTGCTTTTGATCTCATCATTGTCTCTGCCTCCCATCCTCCGCTCCTCTCACAGGTACATGAAAGTGGTTTTGGGGTGCAGGAGGAAGGCATTTCTGCAGCCCAGAGGGTGCTGATGAGTGACGTCCCGGGACAGGCAGTGTTCACTCTGCTGCAGTACCTCTACACGGCCCATTGCTCCATCCCAGCCTCACTGCGGCCTCATGTACTGGAGCTAGCATCCAGGTTAGTAAAGAGCTCAAAGCCTACATATTTATACATATCTTTATAAAGAGCCATTTAAATCAAACCATGCACTTTGATCAATGTGCAGTGTCTTGGTGATCCTCCTTACTTTTCCCTGCTTTTGTTATTGTGTATTCAATTGTATGTTTAACAACATATGGGCTGCTAATGTTAAAAAAAGCAAAAAAAAAACATTGCTGCTTTTTTCGTTTATGTCCATAATCACAAGGAAAGAAGCCCTACTTTTTATTTGACTCAAGACTTTTTACGTGACACTTTTTACAGATCAAAATGACAAGAAAATACAACAAATTCCTTATTTCATTTTTTACGACTCCTCTCTTCTCTTTTTGCGTTTCAAGGTTTGACTTGCAGGAGCTGCAGGAGCTTTGTGAGCTCCAGCTAGAGGAGGCAGACTGCATGACCCAGGATGAGAATGTCAACAACCAAACAGACCAGGCCTTCATGGAGCTCCTCCGCTCCATGTGGAATGAAGAGGATGAGGAAGACGAGGGGACGGATACTGATGGGGGAAAGGATGAAGAAAGAGGGTTGGAAGAAGATCCTCAGATCAGTGATGTTACATCTGGCGAGACAGAGAGTTGTGAGGAACAAGTGAATGAGGAAGAGCTGGAGGAGATCTACGAGTTTGCCGCCACACAGAGAAACAGGGAGGAGGAGAAAGACAGTGTGGAGGAGGAAGAGGAGGAGGAAAAGGTAGATGATGTAGAAGTGTTCACAAAACTAACAGAACCTAAAACAGGCTTCAGTGAGAAAAACCTGAAGCTGAACTCTCAACCGGAGCCAGAACCCAGCCTGGATCGCAGCTACAGCCGCCTCTTTTCAGACTCTTGGGGAGTCTACGAGGAAGAAGATCCCTCCTCCTCACGCTCAACTTCTGGTCCACCAAAGCCACACACCTCTCAATCCCAGGAACACCAGTCCCCTCATAAACCTTCATGCGAACTGCCCAGCAAAACTTTGCTTCTGTCCTCACCAAGCGTAGTCGACGACCTTTCCCCCAGCCCCCCACCCAGTACATCCAATCTGCCTATTGCAGGTCTGTCCCCCGGTCAAGTGGGTGACTGCGGTGGGGGTGGAGACAGGGGAACAGATGCTGTTAAACTGGACATGGCTAAAGAGTGTCTGTCTTTGAAGCAAGAAAGCCAAGGTCCTCATAGTATTTGTGTTCCTGTTTCTCCCGATTCACCCCTGAAAAAGAAGGAACCCGAGCTCATCGTTTTGTCCGACTCAAGCGAGGAGATGGAGGTAGATGTTGCTGTTCTTAGTTCCCGCAGTCCTTCACCACATTCTCCTTGTGCCGTCCAGAACTTGCAGCGCTACACCCACATCAAACCTCAGTCAATCCCAAAACCTACTGAATCCACCATGGAAAATAAAGTGTCCAGTAGTGTAGACTTTAGTCCGGTAGACTGTTCTCTAGAAGTTTCCTGGCTGATCCCATCCACACCAGTGCAGCCTGTAAGATGCACCAGGACCAGCTCCACCCAGACCAAAAGCAGCATCTGCAGGACGCAGCTGTTCCCTAAAGAGGATACTATCTCATCCTCTTCTCCCGCTTTACCGTTTTACAACAGACTTCAGACCTCGAGCAGTGCAACCAGAGTCTCTGCCCACGTTAGTCCAACAGAGGGCAGTGTTCCCAGGTTGAAACTGGACGAAGAAGTTCCCTGTAGCTCCAGTTTGGATCTCAATTTTTCCCCTGAAAGAACCAGAACTTATGATGCGAGTAAGAACAGAGAAGGGTTTGCAGTTCCCCCACACCAACCTAAGCTTTCACACCCCTCAAGCTCAACTCACCATCACCCCCTCCAAGCTTCCTTAAAGCAGGATACACCCCTCCACGTCCAGCCGCAGCCCTACAGCAGCACTCCCCTGCATACAGAGCTCCACCAGCCCCTTGCCTATCTTGCTGCTTCCCCACTTCCCCACAACCATGACGAGCAGAGATTGACCAGTCAAGGAAGGGACAAGGCTCCATCGGAAAACCCAGAGATGACAGAGTTAGTGAGCTTTCATCTCTCCCCTTCGTCCGGCCCTTCAGATCCATCTTCATCTTCGTCTCACAGAGGTCCTCAAAGTTCACGGAGACACAGCAAGTCGTCGAGTGAAAGTCGACGTTCTGATGAATGCAGCAGTCGTAAGAACACAGGGGCGGAGCTCAAGAGGAGGGGAGTAAGAAATGAGGAAGGAGAAAGAGAGACAGAGTGTGAAAACGAAGACACACGTGATGAAGGAGAGCAGGAAGAAGCAAAAGAAGCAAGTGTAGAGGCAGAGTCCAGTTTCCAGCAGAGCTTCATGGACGAGCCTCCCATAGCTTTTAGCGACTCGTGGGACGCCTGCATCGAGGCCAACCCAGGCTGCTTCAGTCTGAGGCTGGAGGAGAGCGGAGGATCCAACCAGCACGAGCGCAGCCAAGAACGTAGTGAAACGTCCAGGTCATCATTCTCTGCTGACCGTCAACCTCCACCGTCTAGTCACTGTCTCCAGACATCGAACAGTCGTGGCAGTGCGATGAACTCTTCTCCGACCAAAGCCCAACCATCCACCAGCGCACAGGCTCATACAAGGCCTTCCTTCACCCTGCCAGCACCAGGCCCCAACAACGACCTCCTGGACTCTAAAATGTGGGACAGCTGGGAGGAGGAAGAGGAGGAGGCTCTTCCTCTCTCTCAGAGGGTGAACCCTTCAGCTCAGCTCAAAACTCCAGGTATGAAATAACAGAATCTGAGGTTTTATAAATTGACATACTTACCCAAAAGTGATTTTTTTTATTTTAGTCCAAAGCATGCAGACATGTGCTGTCTTCACAAAAGAATGACTATGATCTGCATATCCTCCAGTATTAATATTGCTGTTTTAATAGAGTCACATTTCCTCTGTTCATATGTAGATGTTTGCAGAAAGTTGCTCCCAAATCTCAAAGGTTTACAGAAGTCATCGTCATACTTCTAGTATAGTATACTTCCATATAGTTCCTGTATTCACAAGACTGTGTCTGTGAAGCTAAGAGGTACACAGATGCCATAATGCAACACACAATGTACCTCTGCAGTGGGATGTGGATAACTTAGTGCAAGGCTACACTTGTCAAAACAAATTGGTCATCTGCCTTGAAAACAAAGCATGACTGCATCTGGACAGAGGAAAACAAAAAATAAATTCCAAAGCAATATAAATAAAAACAAATGCAGGAAGTGCAGCAACCTCAAACAGTCTGCACAACAATTACAGCTTATTTGTGATTTAACTAACAGGGTTTAACTCTAACCCTGTGGGGAGTTATATTCCATAGATTAAATTTTGGTCAAGAAATCAAAGGCTGTAGTCTGACCTAAAAGTTTTCTCTGTTCTGTCTCTTCAGCATCTTCCCACAATAAAAAACGCTGCACCCCGGTGCCGATCACTCCCATGCCCCACTACTCAGACATGGACACACCGGAGCTCAAGAACAAACTCAGCAGGTCAGTCAGTTCACTCTCATCTCCACCCTCATTTTAAAGAGGTTAAAGAAGAGACACTTTTCTTTTTTCTAATCAAAGCTATTAACTGAGGAACCTCTCTGATTTCCTCCCCTGGTGTCACTGTCAACTAAGCTTGTCTGGTTCTCCTCTCTATGTCAGGTTCTTTTCCTCCAGTCCATCTGTTCGTTCGCCTGTCTGTCTCAAATGTGACTTACTTTCTCCTCTGTGCAGGTTTGGTGTTCGGCCTTTACCCAAGCGCCAGATGATCCTCAAACTGAAGGAGATCCACCAGTTCACCCACCAACTGGTCAGCAGCTCAGAATCTGAGGAAGAGGCACCCTCTGCAGGGCGCACTGCTCAGACGAAGCCCCCTACCACCAGTTCAGCAGCGGCTGGCAGCAGACCAGTCTCCTGTGCCCAGACTGTGAAGTTTAAAGAGCCCAGAGCACCGGCTGCCATCTCCCCTCTGAAACACAAGGGAGAGGAGGAGGACGGAGAGCTGCTGTCTGCCTCACAGGGCTCCAACACCTCTTCAACTGCCGCCAGTGAAGAATCTGAAAGGTACCATGAGTCGTCTCTGATGTGATGTAATCCACGCTTGAGTTGCTGCACATATTTTCAGACAGCTCAATAAATATTCTGTTCACTAGACAACAAGCATGAAAAGACAACTTTTCATGCTTGAGACTCACAATGACACCATGAGACATTATCACTAGAAATCCTGTCACTCAATTGCACAGGGTTTACCACTGTGATACATAACTAAATATGGTTCAAAATATGACGTTTGAGTCGCTTTAAAACGGCAACAGATAATTTGATAATCAAAACATAATTTGTCACCTGTCAAGAAAAGATGCCTCACATTTGCTGGCAACAGTTTCTTAAACTGAGTATTTTTGGATTAATTTTCAGTTTAAGATGATTGTTACATAAAGATGTCTATTATTTTGTATTTTAAATCTTCTTAGCACGCAACTGTTTATAGTCAACCCAATTTTTTAGGGCACATTTAATAAAGGGAATACAATATTCATTTGACTCATTTTTAATTAGGGTCATAAGACAATCTATTGTCACTTAGTTTTGGTATCTAACCACTTCCTTCTCTCTCATCAGGTCCAACCCAGAGCTGTGCCTCTCTTCCGATGGCGATTCAGACAGTGACGGCGGCATCTCTGCCTCCCAGGCTGCAAATCGCCTTCAGGATCGGCTCCAGGCGGTGCGCTCCTTCATCCTGTCGGACTCCGGGCTGTACAATCAGATCCTGCAGTACCAGCCTCTGGTCCTCTCCCAGCTCCAAGAGCGACTCAAGGCAGCCGGGATCCGCCTAGGTGCCGCCAAGCTGGTGGACTACCTGGACTCTCAGTGCATCACTTTCACCACAGCCAAGCCGGGCCACCCCGCACCCAGCCGCAGGCGTGGCAAGAGGACAGGCAGGGGGGCAAAGGCAGCGGGTGAAAGAGGAGCATACAGGAGAAAAGCTGTTACAGCTATGCTTTAAAACTTAACGATTGCAAGAAGTTGAAGGATTTACTTCAGTGTTCAGAACATTTGTCTGAAAACTTCAGGGAAGGAAGAGGCTGTGAGAAAATTAAATTATCAAGAGAAGATAAAGAAGATTGTGTGCTTGTTCCTGGAGAGTCGGCTTCAGCTTTTACCACTTTAAACTATGAAACATTTTCTTCTTTCTAAAGTTTCTTCAGGACCTGTTTTTAATTTAGGTATTAAGTTTTAAATGTTGAACTCCCACTGTGAAAATAAAAAAAGGTTAATATTGTTGTGCCCCATGATGACAAGTTGTTTCTTTCATTCAGAAATCATAACAGAGTAGCCACAAAATAGATTTTATCTTCATCTCCTGTAATGGTACAGAGATGAATTCTTACCATGTGGTATCTTACCTCTGTTAATACCAGGTTAGGAATAAGTGCAAACCAGGATGAAATTAATTCATTCCAAAGAAATGATTGTACACGGGACATTTTTGAAAAACATTTTACTTTTTTTGCTCTTCAGTAGATTTATATCCAAAGATCAGCCAAGACTTACATACAGCTGAGCACACGTGAGAAAGGAGGCGGGTTCTTCAACAAGAAAAATCTCACAACTTCTATTCGATACGTCATTCAAGTAGAGAGAGACGGGTCCTTTGCAGCAGCACAACATCAAGTCAGCGCTGTGTTCACAGTCAGGTCAGTGTTGTGCACCCAGTTTTCTCTACAGCAGCGTGAAGCGCAGGGTGTCAGATCAGATTCCAAATTACGCACGACCCTTTCGCACCGCAGATCCTGGAGACGGACTCTGCTTCTCTCCACTCCCGTGATGCCTTCACCGATGGAGCATCAACGCATTGCTTCCTGTCCCGGCTCAAAGCTTCAACCAGTCATGACAGGTTGGCAATGTTGGCGAGGAAGCGCTGAGCCCACCACTCCTCCAGGTCTATGGGCACAAAGTCTGCACAGAAAGAAAAACAACACAGGGGACAAAGAATTAAAGAATAATCCATGGTCTATGATTGATTCATTTTGTTCATCAATTATTAATTTTGTTACCAAATCAGATTCACACAAGGGGCGATGATCTGTGCAGATGTAAAAACCAAAAACCTGAAGGGCTGACGAAATGTCAACTGTAGAAGTGCATTCCTACACTCACTGATTTAGGTGAAGTAACTTTTATTACGGCCTTTTTTTGGCATCGCATCTTATCTTGTTTAAAACTAGAATTACTGCCTCAGGGTGGTATGCTTCTGCTGACCAGCCAAGTTGTTTTTGCAGAACATTATGATGTCACATTGAAGTTGACCTTTGACCATTTGGATATAAAATGTAATCACTTAATTTTCTTCTCATAATTAGTGTATTATGGCCAAAAATGTATTTTGTGAGGTCACGATGTGCCAGAAGTAATGAAATCTCGCTGGGCGTTCCTGATATATTGCATTCACAAGAACATGACATCACTATCACCTTGAACTTTGACCTTTGACCACTAAAATCTAATCATTTAGTCCTTGAGTCTAAGTGGACATGTGTGCCAAATTTGAAGAAATCCCTCAAGGCATTACTGAGATATCGCATCCACAAGAATGGGATGGACGGACACAGAGACATACGGACATTAAACCCGAAAACAATATGCCTCCGGCTCTGGCTGTTGCCGGTGTGGAGGCCTGAAAATGCAGATTAAACGTTTTATCTCGATGTAAATGTTAGAATTTTAAAATCTGTGCTACAAAGTAAAAAATCCGTCTAGAGGGAAACCAAAGATTAGGGATATCCAGGCAGCCTAAATGTCCAAAAGCTGCTTCAGTTCACACAGTAACATGTAACACACACAGTGCATTCACAAAGTATTTAGACCCCTTCACTTTTTTCATGTTATGTTGCAGCCTTGCCTTGAAATAAAAAAAAAAAATCTTATCAGTCTACACTCATTGCTCCATAATTACAAAGTAAAAATAGAATTTCAGATTTCAGAAGGGGAAACTGAAATATGACATTGACGTAAGTATTCAGACCCTTTGCTGTGACACAGCTGCATTGAAGCTGTCGTGATCAGAGAGGTGACCAGGAACGTGATGGTCACTCTGACTGAGCTCCAGAGAGCCTGTGTGGAGATGGACAAACTTCTAACCTTATGTTAATGGGGCATTTCAGTTTTTCCTTTTTGAAAGATTTGCAAGAAATTATGAGCTAAATGCTTATGTCAGCAAGCTAACATGTTGATGTTTAGTGTGTACAATGTTTACCAAGTTCACCATTTCAGATAAGTATGTTAGCATGCTAACATGTAACACTAAACAAACCTCATGTCATCAGGTGTTTAGTCATAAACCTAAGAATTGGACAAAATCAAATTTCACTTTGATGGCGCTAGAGAAGTCGAGGAATCACCCAAGTTGTTGCCTATAATCCTGAGGGGGACATGAATGTCTGAACCACATTTCATGACGATCCATCCAGTAGTTTTTGAGACATTTCACTCAAACCCACAACTTTTAGCCTCACGGTGGCACTAGAGGAAAAGTCAGGCAATCAAAAGTGTCATTAGGATTTGTCCTCTTGGGACCATGAATATATGCACAAAGGTTTATGGCAATCCATCCAATAGTTGCTGAGATATTTCAGTCCGAGCCAACGGGGTGGACCAACTGACACAGCTATTTCTGGAGATTAAAAAAAAAAAAAAAAAAAAAAAAAACACAATCCAAGGCTTTGTTGAAAATTAAGGCTCACTTGATCTGAAATACACTAGATTATAGGGATTTCGTAACTCAGATTTTAACTAATGTTCATAAGATCCTGAAGCCCCATATCCTCCAATAAAATAAAATAAGATATAGAAGAGAGCAGCTGTGAAATGGCCACAGAAGAGAGACACGGGAGCAGACAGGTGCGTGAACCAAGGTGAAACGCGCTACAATCAGCAGTCAGGGCTGGTTTATCTGGAACCAGCCGGGTTGTCACAGACCAATGAAGAGTTAAAAATTAAAGAAAACTATTACAACAGTTGCCCCCTGGTTACAGATAAAAGCTCAAGAAACCACTCGGCGTGTGATTCCTGCGGAGAGATGAGAGCAGCCATTCAGCTTTCCTGTGGTGTGTAATAACCAGGAAGATTACTAGTTCAAGGCTCATGAGGTTATGGAGCAAGAAGAGGGTTATCTGTTCAGGTGCTGTAAACTGCGAGTAGTGATTTATGATTCATGATTTAATGAAGGCGGTTTTACTTTGTTGTCATATTCTTTGAAGTATTTTAGCAGGTAAGTGAATGGGAATTAGGTTGATAATCAAAATCACCCCTGTGTTAAAGTGTAGTGAGGAGTTGCAGGTACTTACTCTTCATCGCAGCACTGGGGGTCTTCTCAGTGTACTGAACGGGCCCCTGGCTGCCGGCTGACTCCCCGCCGTCCCCATCCCCCAGCTTCTGCTCCACCTCCTGCCACGCTGCACACGAGCAACAACACACAGTATATATATTGAATTATCTTCAATGCATTAAAAGTCAACAGGAATTTGCCTTTTTTGTGTATAAAGTAAATAACTTGTGAATGACATCCTCACATTTTATATTTACTCCACTGCTTCATAGCAGCATCTGCAAAGACCACTTTATGGATAATATAAATACTAAGTTGCTTTGCAAGCACGAATGCCCTGCAGCACCCTTGTGAGAGGCCTGGACTGCTCCGTGGTGTATGTTTATCAGCTGTGGGTGAAGGTTTTCCAGCACCCGAGATAAACCTCAAGGTTTCAGCTCACAAACCTTCAACCTTCAGTTTACTTACAGTTAGTACATCTTGTATAACTAATATAATGATGTCAAATTTAACAAGAAGAAGAACAAATACTGAAAAACCAGTTTTATGTGTGCAAGAGGGAGGGTAAAATGCTATCTAAATATGTCTGGAGGTGATATGTGGGGCGGGGGGGGTGGGATCAGATCCATCAGGCTTTCTGTCTGAAAACGACTCGACAGGCTGTGACAGAGGTTTTTCTTTAGGTGTGAGCGGTGAGGAAAAGTGACACGCTCTCCACCGGCTGAACTTTACGGTCACAAAGGAACACCACAGAGCAGTCCTTACTGGCAACGGTCCAACAGTAACACAGCTAGCTGGTTCGTGCCGATTCAGCTCCACAAGTCATTCATTTCCACCAGGGCATGAAGTACTCGCCAGCACTAAGGCATGCTGGGTAAACATCAAGACCCGGGTGAATAGTGCACAGTCACAGTTTTTAATTATTAGGTTTTACTGACTGTAAGCAGCACTCCAGTCTCTCTGTGAATGGTTTGTTGAATTCTTGCAGTAGTGCCACCTTAATCCTCATTTGTGCAGCTGTTGTTTGCTCATTATTGTGTTTGTTCGTTCAGCCTGGTTTGTAACAGCCACATATTAACCCTGAGCTAATATGTGGGTGCAGCTTTGAACATAAAACATGTTTACACTGAATGATAATGTGCACTGTGGTCTCCGAGTTACTGTAACACTTCACAGACTTCTGATTAGTGAGCAATGAATCAGTAAGAAACATCTGATGTTATCAATTGCTGATAAGCTGAAATACTGCTGCTGGAAATTTTAAATAGGGCTATGACAAACAGTTATTTTCATTATCAATTCTTCTCTCAAATATTTTCTCAACTTTTTTGTCTATAAAATGTAAGAAGATAGTAAAAGATGCCCAATAAGTAAGCACTTATCCATATATCAATGAATTGTTTCAGCTCTGTTTTAAATGCACATTGTTTTTTCATTTTTAAAATGGTTTCAATTTGTGAAATCACAGCAACCAATCAAATAAAACTATGAATTTAATTAGTCTTTACATCCCCAGCTACAGTGCAGCTGCTCAGCCTGGAAGAAATGTGATGTAAAGGAGAAGGGCAAAGACAGAGAAAGCAGGAGATCATCTTCCAACCACAGTGTCCCAGTTTTGATCTTCACAACCTCCGACCTTGTAACCTTGAGAGAATGATCTGCAGTCTCTCATGTCTTCAAGATTTAGCCGTGGATGATTTGACCTATATCATCCTCTCACCTATTGATCCTGTGACGCTCACCTTCATACACAAATCTGACGTTCTCCTCATGTGCAGGAGTGAATCCCTCTGCTGGGCTGTCGGTTTTCTGAGTGGCTGCGTTGTGGTAGCGCTTCCCGTTGAGGCGGTTGAACACAATCTTTGGGGGTGGCGAGCTGAAGAAACAAGACTGGGTTAGTCACAGAATGTCAGCTGGGGATTGCGGCAGCCTGCATCACAACATAACACAAAAGTAAGTTCTCAAAATGAAGGTAGAAATGATTCAGGTTTGCATCTTTAACTTCAGACAAATTCATTGTCGGCTGACAGGCATGTAAATTTACTTTATGTTGGATTATTGTAACTGTATTGATGCTTATAGCCTCAGGATAAGCTTTAAACCACAACTCAAGGTCTTCATCAGCAAATGCAGTTTAGGAACTGGTTTGTATACATTAAGATATTGCAGGGTTTTTGCTTTATTTCATTTGTGCTTATGTAACTGAATGGTACATTCTTGATCCCAGAATGCCTTTCAACAACTTCCTGGAAAATGGCAATGTAATATACTGCGATGTCAAGACCACACAGAAAAAGCAACATAAAACACAAATTCAACACATCTTGTTGTTGCAATGCATTCTGGTCAATTGAGTCTTACTGTTGATGTGGTCGGTTTATAGTGAATTTCATCCTGTATAACATTTTAAATTCTGATGCACATATTAAGTATCAAACGAAGTCCCAATGCACTGACATTGAAATCTTTACTGTTTAAGTTGTAAAAAAGTTCATTATATTTTTTCTGCTGTCAAATTAAACTGAAGTTGCAGCAGATGTGCACTCAATTGTTCCTGCTGAATCACTTGGAAAGGTACTGATTCAACTTTAAGGTCATTCTGGACATTGTAGTTTGTGTTGCTGTTAAATTATATTGTATTACGCTCAGAGAGTGACACCGACACCGAGAAGTGGCCTATAGTATGCCGCTAGTGGTCGAGCGGCTTATGCTGAGGCGTTTATAATATTTTGTCCACCCCATCTAAGTTAGTGGGGGGTGAATTACATTGAATAGGATTTAGCTGGATGTAAACTGGCGACCGAATGCATCATAGGTGAGGTTTGTATTTCCGAGCAGCACCTGAATGAAGCATAATATTCCTGCTGCTCTGATAGCCAGAGCCAGACAGGTGCGGTCCCACACCGGCTTCGCAGCCCCGTTAACACCCGGTCACGGGTAGAAGGGGCATGGATACACCGTGCAAGCTAATGCGGTGCAGCACGGTACCGTCAACCGGGCTGAGGAACCGCGAGACGCTAGAGGAAAAGTTGTGTCCGATAATGGACGCAGCGTCGTTACCTAAGTCACAACGAGGTGTTACATGATCGCACTCACGGCGCACGTGCAGAGTATTTTGGGCCCACGCTGCTCAAACAGCAATAAATAAATAAATAAATAAATAACCCATCAACACATGACTGAGTGCAGCTACTTACTTTGATGCGAGCCAAGACGTCGGCTTGAGCTTCAAGTCGCTGAATTTGCTCTCGATCTGTTGTGTGGGACCTGAGAGACAAAATTCAGAGGTAAGTAGTTTTCATGTTCTGCGCAGTTTACCTCTAATCTCTGCACACACACACACAGAGAGCCACTTCAACTGATGCAATGACCCGAAACTTCCACATTCATGACCCAAAAGCAGTCTGATGCTACATTGCATCATGCTTTGGGTAACAGTCACTCACCTGTCCTCCGTTGTGTAACAAGTTTGCTGGGACCTCTGGTGATTGTGTACATCATGTGAACGCCAGTAACCCCAGGAAATCCTGTAGTGTCAGTGTTTAAAAACCGGCCTGTCTTGCTAATAATCAGGTGCACACATTGACTATCAACTCTGCAACTTCCAGTCCTCTGTCCGCTCCTCCTGACGCAGCCACGATAGGAAAAAATTTTCGCAACGTGTCTTATTTTGTTCGCCAGGTCAGGTGCTCCAGGGTCGGCCTGAAGCCTGCAGGAGACTCGCTTTGACTTGTTGCCCGCTGTATATTATTACGCACCCCGCCGCTCCTGCTGACCAGCAGGTGTTCAGCTGTAACGACGCGACGTCCGCTGCTCCTGAGAGAGGTGGCGTGTAGGTCATCCAAGGAGAAAGCGGCTTCACATGCCGGGGATCAGTCATTCACCGTGGGGAGGGAGGGCACTCTGGTTCCTGACGTCCGAGGACAGTGACACTCTAGGCCGGACACTCTGCCCGCTACGCTACGCTGATGGTCCGGGACTGTTTGCTACACCTCGGCTCTCTGACACGATACAAGGACACTGCACACATTGATATTTTCATCAGTATGTAACGATACCATGCTTGGCCAGCGTCAAGCCACCAAGAATGAAGAATAGGACGTCCGGTCCAGATTTTCAAAATAAAAACTTGCCCTATCCGATGCCCTCGTAGCATTTGTAATCTAACATCTCATGTACAAAAGACACTATGTACCACTTAAAACATGAATGGTTCATTTAGTAAACCCAGTATTTATAAGATTTCTAATTCTTAGTTTGTATATATTGTGGTATTACATCATATGGTTTCTGATGAAACCAAAACATCATTGAAGACAATACAATTCATTAATCTGCTGTTTGACATCTTGTGAATACAAATAGGCTACAGTGTACACGAATTGAGAAAGTTGGTATTTTCTTTAAAGCTTATAAGGAGTAGGAGTGTGTATGGTGCTATATGTTATTGTTGTTACTATTCAGTGTGAATATCTAGCATTGTTTTATGTGTCAGCTGTGTCTGCAGTGGACGTTTTGCGTATCATAGTTGATAATTTAATGTAAAGTTTTTTTTTTAATGCATATTTTTACATCTAGTACACAAAATGAAATTCGATTCCAGTCTACTGGCAATGCAACAGAAATCTCAGGCACAAATATGTCAAAGCCTGAGAGAAACCCCTAAACTATTTATATGGGTATCAACAGAAGCAGGTAAGAAGGCATGTTTTGTGTGGTGCTGATCAAGTGACCTCTATAAGGTATGTGACTATGAAACTGCCTGTAATTTACCTGTCTACGTGGTGAAGTCATCATTTGACCATTAACCACTCCATTTGTAATTTATGGTTACACAGTTGCACCGTATTGCTGTAACTTAGTGTTTCCTCAGCGTGTACGGCTTTTACTTTGAAGTTAGTCTCTTCATTTCCGCTCTCGTTGTTTCTGTTTGGTTCTGGTCGCACTACAGCTGGGCAACCCCCCTCAGTGACGTAACAGAACGCCCCTCAGACCGGGTTTTGGAGGAGGAGCTGGAGCGATCACCTTTCACCTATAAAATCAAATGCGCAGATAGATCACCGAGTTATCAGTAATGAAGAAAATAAAAATAAAATTGTTTTTTTTCTGCAGACTTTATTATACCCTACTTATTATTTAGTAATAACTACTAAAGTCTGACAATAAATCGTATTTCTTTGGACTAACAGCATGATTGATGCCAACTTAATCGTTTTTTTTTTTTTCATCTTCATCTCTAATTGGAAATCATCCACTTCATACTATATGAGGACTTGTTATTTTGCTGGGTACCTTTTGTAGCATCCCTGTAAGATCTTTGATATATGACAGTGTTACCACAGGTAACCTGGGACATTCAGATCAAATTCACCTGTGTGAGCTGACAGTCTGCCTTTAGCAATTGAAGATCAGCCAGGACAAGAAGTGGCTCAGACTGGCTTATCCAGGGTGATATCCAACACTACACCCCCCTTTCATCTGTACTATCTGGGTCAGTCACCTGAGTCTCCAGGCCAAGAAGCTAATCATCAACAGTCCACACTACACAGGCTTGGTTCTAACAGCAGAGAGGCTTAACTATGGTCTAATAGCTGGTTTGTGCTGAAGATTTTAAATTGCCCACTATTGAACTTCTTAGAGACAGAGATCTGTTTAGACCAGTGTGGACAGAAGTTCAGTATGAAACAAGGTAGTTTATAGTTTATTTTCCCATCAGCTAACAGCTTGTCCCTTCAAAATACTTTGTTTAAAAAATGTATTTACAAAAACTGCATAAAACATTCATTGAATAAATGATTTACAAATATTTATTAATTCATTAATGAATAATAGAAGTTGAAAAACTTTTTGAAAAGGCATTTTAAAAATGGAATACATTCCTGGATTTCCTCTTCAATTTCCATTTTCTTTTTCCAGCTGGGTTTCCTTTTCCTATTAGCTAATCAATTAGCTTAGTCATTTAGCTTCTTTTAGCCTGTGTGTGACACTCAGTGCTGGTAAAACCAGGCTAATTGGCCATGGAATGCAACAAGCTCTCTGATTGGTTTGAGAGCTAACCAGTGGGGTTTTTGTAAATCCATTTTTAAATCTGAAGCATTTATTGATAGATTAATAGTTCATGAATAAATCATTGAAAAGGGAATACAGTTATTTATTTCAATTTAAAAATGCCTTTTCAAATATATAATAATAATAATAATAATTTAATAATTATTTTTACAATTCATATTTTTAATGCCTTTTAAAATATGAAATTAAAGCAATGCCTTATCACTTTTCCTGTGATATCCCTGGTCCTCTACAGGAATTGTAGGTTTCAAAAGTATTTTTCTGGACTTGCTGAGATGGTATGTTAATGTACTCCTAACACCATTAGTTTTAGTGTTGATCTGCTGTCTTCTCTTCTCTGTTTTGCGTAGTGCCTTGCTATGAGCTGAACTTTAGGAACCCATTTGATGCAAGAAAACATCCAATAACGAATACCGATTTCACTTTAAAATGAGACATCCAGCATTTTATTAAATTCAATCATTCATCACAAATTTCAATCATACGAAATCAAATCTTCATAATTTATTTCTTTTAATTTTCAAAAGCGAAATAAATCTTTCACTTTTCATTATCCTTGAAAATTACAAGACTCATTTTTAATGATTTTAAAATTGTCATGTCCGCTTAGATTAATTTCAGCACAAATCAAAAGCAGCTGAGGTTGATATTTGGGTCAAAGAGCATATATAAGTAGTTTAACCTTCTAATTGACTTATTTCAGAGCACCATCAAGTCTGAAAACCTTCCTAATAAGGAATTTAGCTTGTTGAACACAGGTGTAATTAATAACATTAATTATAGCTGATGGTCCCTGATGTTGCAGATGCTGTCTCACTGACACAGCTTACTGGTATACCTAAATGCAACAAAGCCGTCATTAGCTTTTTTAATTACACCTGTGCTTTTTCTGCTATGAAACATATCTGCCATGAGAAAGGTCTATTTTCTGTCTATTTACATGTGTTGTGTACTACACCACTGCACTGTATGTGAGGTGCTGCTGCGTAATATATCATTAGTCAGTCTATTACATCCACTCCCAGCAGTCAGCGTCTCATTGCACATTTCTTCCTCTTTAAAGCTTCATATAATCTCTGTACATTCACTCCTTAATCCCTTATTCCAACCTATTTCATCGTGGAGCTGTTCTGCACTGTCCTAGTGTGTTCCCACATATAGTGCAATGTTAATAAATTGTACTCAAGAGTAATTCTAATTCATTATCTTGTGGCTCAACAGGAGAATTTGAGAATAGTTGCAGAATGATTATTTGTTATTAGAGTACTGGACTTACTGGTATCTGCTCTACAGACACAGTGGAGTCACCTACCA
The DNA here is from genome assembly GCF_002814215.2 of Seriola lalandi dorsalis. NCBI lineage: Eukaryota > Metazoa > Chordata > Actinopteri > Carangiformes > Carangidae > Seriola > Seriola lalandi. The sequence goes on along the minus strand of NW_019525207.1, from coordinate 342,177 downwards.
AAGAGCAAATGACTTTTCTCAAACCAAATTACTTTAAATTTAGAAATAATGTAAATACTAAACTGTGTAGTTATGATATTGTATTGTGTGTGTATGCACTCTGAACCCGCCACACACTGGACTGTGCAGCTATCAAAAATGTGAAAATAAGTAGCTGCTTTTTCAGAGAGAACTCTACAACAGTAAATTGGTGCCACCCAGAAGAATGACACAAACTGAAAAACCTAATATTTGTATACCATTCTTATTCTATTCTACATCTTAGCTCCATAGGTGCATTTCTCAAATGTATTAATTATAAACTTATATTAATTTTTCATACACTCCCAAAGTGGTCTCAGGCTTTTTGACCCTACTGTAAATCATCTCTAGGTAGTTTACTTCAGACTAATGACCTTTACTGAGTAAAAAGCACAGGCAGCGCATGACATGGTGTTCATGTATGTACAGAGACAGTAAAACAGACTTAATTACCAAGACAAAAAAAAATCATTGTAGTCCTGAGTTGGTGAATACAGTACATTTGATTAAGGTCTATTATAGACACGCATTACCAAAATGTAAAATGTTTATATTAAAATGTCTATAAATGCAGTTGTCTCAACAAGTCTGAGAGAATTCATCATAATATTAAAATGAATCAATCAGAATAAACCTGTTACATAGCTTCTTGTTAGTAAGTATGGTGCCCAGTCTGGCAGTTTGATCGGAAATATGCATGGAAACAAAAGTGTGGCATACTGTATGTTCTCTTACCTTATGCCACATATGGGTGATGAGTAGTGAAATGTTCCTAGTATGTGTTTGAGCATATTCTGCTGGGTTCATGTGAGTGTCAGTAATGAGGTTCACAGTCTTCCACCAGGCTGTCTGTGATGTAGTTGACTTGTAGCATCTCCTGGTAATACTCTTTCTCCACTTTTGTGTTGACTGTCCAGGCAACCACCTCCACCCCTCTCTGGGCCCAGTACTGCACATAGTCCCTGTAGACGGCACACAGCACAAAGGAACACACAGTTATTCTCTGCTGTGAACAACGTTATTTGATTTTAAATATGATTTGATTTTAAATCGACTATACATCACTGTTACACAGTTTGTTAATCTTTCTTCTAACAATAAGTCAAGTAATCAAGCTCAAATGATCAACCTCAGATGACTGAGTTCAATGAGCTATATTAATATTAACATTTTAGCTTGTCCTGTAATATTGAAAATAGCATTAAAACCCATAATGTAATAAAACATCTTCCCAACAATTATAGCCTTGTGAGTCTAATTAAGTAATTTTAATATCTCTATCCCATGTATCTTGAATTAAGATTCCAGTTTGGATGAGAGTATATGACTGTATGTTCACAGCTGCAGAAACTCACGGTGAGACAAAGTTCTTTTGTATCAAGAAGGCTGAGATGCCACAGAGCTTCCACAGCACATGATGTTGCGCCAAGTCCAGCGTGATGTCCATTAGTGTCATCCAATGGTGCTTCCATAGTGATGAGAAACGCGGGGCACCATCTCCGAATCGACTCAGGCTCCACGGCCTGTGGGTCAATGCTGTGACCACCTCTGGGTCACTCTGTCTCATCTGGGCCAGGGAACAGAAACAAAGTTTGGTTTATGCCTGTTAAACACAGTAGCTAACAATACATGGGGAGGTATGTAGGTAAATATTTTAGTTTATTTAATCATAACAAGTATGTTAACAATGAGAAAGGGCTAGGGATCTCACTGTCCCGCTCCATCTGAAAATAAACATGTATGCGTTGTTGTTTTAAACCAGACTAGGTCCATTGTCAATGTGTGTGTGTGTGTGTGTGTGTGTGTGTGTGTGTGTGTGTGTGTGTGTGTGTGTGTGTGTGTGTAGCGTCAAGGAGGCGTTGAGCGAGTTAATGCGCTGCAAGCAGCTCTACCATGAAATAAGGTACTATCTATTTGAAATAGTAAAATATATTTTCAGTTCATTATGAAACTGCGACTCGACTAATTAGACAGTAGAGGACGTCAGTAGAGTAGGCGGTCCTTCAGTGGCCAGGATGCATTTGCGTTCACACTGCTAAAAGACTGTGGCCACATGTGGCCCAGACCACCTCCGAATGTGGTCTGAGTGATCGGATCTCAAATGCGTCCTCATTGCATCTTGGGTACGTTCATACTTGTACTTAGAGCTGACCACTTGTGATCAGATCACCCGAGACAGATGTTAATGCCAGGTCTGAACAGGGCCTTAGAGAACATGATATTTAAGCTTATAGTGAAATTAACTGAGCCCTGCTACAATATTGTAGGCTAAATGGAAGGAGTAACCAAAAAAAATGGCTATAGTGTGAACAAGCTGTCTAGACCAAAGTATCAAAATGTTCACACAGCCTCATTAACGGGATCCTCAGTACACAGTCGCTGGCAACTCTTCATTTAAATGGTTGTAATCTTCCCCTTTGGACAACTTTATGGTTTTTCTCAACTTTCTCAATCAAATATACTGTCAGTCAAATTCTTTCATCTAATATCCCCTACATGCATCCACTTACCCTGTAGATGACTTTAGGCTCAAAGGAGCAGACGATGCTGCTGTTGTAGAGGACTGGATGTTTCTTATACAGTTCTTTAAGAGCTGCGGCTGACTGATAGGGGAGGAGAAACACATGGTTATTGTAGGTCAGTCAACTGTTTACAGTGTGTGTAACCACTTGGTGGTGACTAGCAGCTGTGTATGTGCAGACACACTGTGGTGGGCCCTGAACTCAAGAATGTCATTGCCTGAAACAACAACCACCATCGCAGCTCTGCATTCCTTACTCATCAAGAGGTTAAAAGGACACTGATGCAAGCTTTAACTCAGCTTTTTAATGTGCAGAATGAAATGGTGTGAACGCTCCACTGAGTGTCTATCTTGTGTGAACTGGCACACACAATAAAGTCACATTTTCTCTTTTTTTTTTAAGTAACTGAGACACAAATCCACAAGAAATATCTCGTGATGATGCAATGTTACCATGCAACCAAAAAAGCAACACCACTTGCCTGTAGCAAAGTCCTCAATACGTGACCAGATCAAATCGCGTGTGTGTATTTTGGAAGTTTGGTTTGTTCCCAAGTACGGTACAAATTGGAACATGTGTTTGCGGCGCCTTATGGTACATCTCTGTGTTTGCCAAAGTAATTGTGAGCCACTGGTAATGATGAGGCACGCAACAAATGACTGGTTGACAATTAAGTAATCTACCAGTTTATTAACTGGCCTGATCAGCTGCCAGCATTAATACCAGTGCTGGGTGTTATCTGTCCTTTCATTACTTTTTTCAGTAAAGCAGTAGTGTAATGAACTATGTTTTGATTTTCACAAGGATAACACAGGGAGATAAAACTTGCGACCCTGAGTAATGAGTAAAGTGATTTTGAAGTACTTGATTAATCAATTAACTGACCAGTTGTTTCAGCACTACAACATTTAAATAACACTATCAAACCACTGCAGATATGTTATGGTCAGTTTGTACAAGGACACAGTAAATACCATCTTTGGACCATTATAATCACATCATCGTGCTGCCTTTGTTGTGCAATGTTGACTGTCTACAGATCAATTAGATCAACAAAGTATAAGACAGATTGCACATAATCGAGTCTCATTTTGCTTGTTGGTTTTGTGGGCTGCACCTCATCTGGATGACCTTTGACATCAAAGTAGATGGTGAGTTGCAGTTTGATGCATTCTTCCACTGCCTCCTCCAAGGTTGGGATCTTCTCTCCAGCAAATTTCTCCCTGACGACGAAGGACAAAAACGTTACAGTGCTACGTCTGAAGGTCTCGCGTGCAAATCAAAAATGCCTGTCAAACAAATTTACAGTTCAGCTGGGACATCTGCGTCCATCTCTTCTGTGATGAAATAATGAAATACATGTGATAATGTTCATGAGTCTCTGTGTATAAAGGTTCTTGGGATCTGCCTGACTACATTTCAACAGGATTGGAGGCTTGTCATTATAACAACTACCGGGGCCACTGTGTGATTATAATACAAATAAGACCTGTAAAACATTTCTGCAGACTTTAGGCTCCTGTGCCATTTAAACATTTTTTGTTTCTCTTATGCTCTATTAAACTTTACAGTATTATGTAAGAGAGGAGCACTTATCCTAGTTTTCTTAATATCATCCTCATATTCTCATCATCATAATATTATGTAATGCATCGGCACACGGCATTTGACTTGAGGAACCTTGGTTTATTGTTGTAACAAAATCTCCAAGAGAGGAGACACTCTCACTTCAGAGACAAATTACAAACATTTCTCCTCTCATGACAATTGTTTGTGAATGCTGCACTTATCCTGTGTTATTTATATAATTACTTATCACATTGTCATGGAAATTTTGCTATCTTAATAGGATGGGTTTCATATCTCAAACAGATTCTACCTCCAGTAATTTGTCTAATGCACTCATTTTTAGAAAAATGTTTTGTAGTATCTTGTAATTGAGAAAATGATATTGTTGGACTTTTTGATCTTCCTTTCCTAGATGGTGTTTGCATCTGTGTTTATTCCAGCTGCATCGTAACTTGTTATCTTTATTTTGAGGAACTGTTTTGCATTTTTCTTTTTTTCTTGTGTTTGTTCTGAAGAGAGCTGTTTTTAGAAACCCCCTGGGTCACTTGTCTCGTCTGTATTGCCAACAGCATGCCTCTGTATTAGAAGCACATTCACTGTTAAATTTCAGTTCAAGGTTTTAGTGCCACTCCTGGGTTAATTATCGCAGTGTGTTTACTTATCCTTTTAATGTTTTGTTACAGATATCTTGGAGCCTACCAGTATCTATTATCACAATCAAACATCTCCACCTGTTAAAATGATCATTTCAGTGTCCTTAAATTGCTGTAGCTGAACAAAACATTCTGTACCAGGGAGTTCTACTGCAGAAAGTACATTTGAAAGAGAAAACCAGTCTAGCTTTGACGAAATAGTGTTCTGACTTGCTGATAAAGGCAGCCTACATCAGCAAGCTTCAACCAAAAATCTGCCACAGGGCACTAAAATATAATGTAGAAAAAAATATTCAAAACTTTAAATCACTCTCCTTCCCAAAGGACACACACAACTTGTCCAACCTGCTGCCACCCCTCCAAAGTTTTGACAAATTTGGTATGCTAGAGACCTTAAACTGCTTTCCGACTATCTCTTCTTCTTCTTATCTTTTTTCCCCCAAATTTCCAGTCAACTTGCATTTCTCTCTTCACCACCACCAGCTTTATAACCAAGGACCGATACAGACTACATACAGCGTCTTTATGTGATAGACCCATCTATGTCTATGACTCAGCCGTTCCTCCAAACAGACATTTTACTTTATACATAGTTGGGTCACTCTGTCTTAAGGAGGAGCTAGACTGTACATTTGTCTCCATGATTGTATGTGGATCCCTAGATATATTGTTTCTTACCTGAGTCGATGTTTAGCAGCTGCGTCCAGTTTACCCAAGTCAGAAAATCTCATCTGGCTGATTGGTCCTGACCCGTTGGTGGTCCGGTCCACAGTCTCATCGTGCATCAGTAATGGGACGCCGTCTGCTGAGAACTCCAGGTCCAACTCCACACCAGTTGCCCCATTTTTACTGGCCTAGTGCAGAACAAGAGAGTTGAAAGCTTCATATTTCAGGAGGGTTTGTTTCTGATCTTCACCTGAAAAAAAAAAATTGAAGATCAGCCCAAACCCTATAGTTCTGATGTCATACTGCAAAAATGATCACCTTTTCTTGTAAACATACTGATTTTCAACATTGTTGTTTAAATTGCAAGGTGAAAACTGGTTTATAAAACTCCTTTAAGATGAAAACAAAGAGAGAATGGCGAAATCACATTAAAAGGGAAATAGGGTTTAAGTAAGAGTCTATTAAAGCTTCCCCAATAAATTGCCTGGGCTAACACTGACCAATATAATCTTACTGCAGATATAGAGAAGTGTGTAACATGAAATAGAGGAGTTTTGTTAACTCTCAAATATCAATACTGATACTGAGCTAAAAAATAAAAATCCAGTATCAGTCAGGCCGTAGAGGCTATGTGATGATTTTTGCTAAACTATACACCACTGCCCTCCTGTGAATACTACAGTTCACTGAATGACAGTGTGGGTATGTGTGCAGCACTAGTGCAGAGATAGTGCTGAATGTTAATTGCTTTTGGTTAAAAGGGACATGATGTCCTGATGGCAGAGACAAACCTGGTCCCTGATATTTTCTGCCCTTCTTTTTTAGTATACATCTCTACATACATCCCGGCCAGTTTACAAAGAGATAAATATGGCCACGTTTTTTCAGTTTGTCTCGGCTTAAGATATAACATATTCCAGTCTCCAGTTGTGGTGTGTACCTTGTAACCACTACTAACAAGGAAGGAGAAAGCCCCCAGATCTCGCCATTCCCTCCTCTCACCTCCCTGATAGCTGCTATTGTGTTCTCCGGTGCGTCGTGCCCACCGCCCCGATGAGCGACCACCGACACCTTGCTGGAGCCAGCCGCGCCCTTGGCTGGGTGCAGCACCTTCTGGGCTCGGCTGACAGGAACTTGGGGGAACCGGAACATGGCCAGAAAGAGGTAGAGGGAGGCGGTGAGGACGGTTGTCCACACCGGGCTCCGGGTGCCCAGAAGGACCACCACGAAGACAACCGAGTACAGGGTGACTTCGTCTCCCAGCTGCAGCATCGTTGTCCTCTGCTGTCTTTCTGAATGGACTGTGTCCAAACACAGAAAGTGGCAGCTGGAAGCAAATCCACCGCCGCTCCCGGGAGCCTGTCTGTTTATCGTTAGCTGACGTTAGCGTTAGCTAGCCGTCCGGATAAGTTTACTGTCTTCAAATGCCCTGTCTGAGAAAAGGTCATGCTCTACTTACCAAAGAGACAACATTGGCTGTTGAAAAGGAGCAATCAAACACTTATCTTGGGCCGAGGAGAGGAGCTTCAGCTAGTCTGACACTCAACTCAAGACAGGTACGTTCAGGGCGCACTCTGGGCGGAAATGACAGCTCTCTCGTGTCGTTTCTGAAACTAGCAAAACTTAAATACTGTTTAATTTTTTTAAGGGATTAAATTCAGTAGATGTCTCAGCTAGATATATCTAATGCATAGATCTAAAGTTACAATTATCCCGCAAGGGGGCACACGAGAAAAAAAAAACATAAAATAACAGTTAACACTGAAGAGCACTTCCGGGTCAACGTGTACTTCATGTTAGCTAACAGTTGACTTAAAGTGTTGTCTTTGGTCTGTCTCTTAAATAAAAAAGGATTCGCTTCCATGTTTCTTCTTCCTTCTTCTGTGTAGTCTGTCGCCGGTCATGGTGAGCTTCCTTCTTTCTCAACCTCTTACACTGTGTTTATTGTTATGCAAGTTGTGAAAAGTTGAATTATTAGCCACATAAGCTAATTGTTAGCTCCTGCTCTGCCTAGACTGAATGGCAGCTCAGTCTGGTTAATTTATACTTAACAGTTGTTACTTGTTTATTGTTAGTGCTGCCTACCTCAGCTGATTTTGCTTATTATATCCAGGATGGTCAAAAATAACAAAACATCTATACAATGTAATGCAATCTAGTTCAATAGCCCTGCAATTCTCTTTCAAATGTGTTAATAGGAGTTGTAGTGGTTTATGTTGCATTACTTTATATTGTGAGACGTAAAAGGATTGCTTCTTTAATAAATCAATTTATAAACGGAAAATTAACCAGCAGGAATTTAATAATGGATTGTTTTAGTTATTTTTTTGACATAAATGCTAAAAAAAAAAAAATCACTGGATCATAATTTCATAAATGTAAATGTTTAAATGTTTGTCATAGTCTTCAGTGACACTAAATGGATTTTGCAATGTTGGTTGGACAAAACAAGCAATTTGAAGATGTCACTATGGGCTCTGGGAAACTGTGACATTATTGATAATAATTCAGTTAGCTTTAGTAATCATTAGTTGCAGCCCTATTACAGTAAGTGTTGTTACTTTGTCCACCTCCTGCATGTAAGTTGAGGTCAGTGTCAAATTAATCTTTTCGATGTTATCTGTCTACAGATCAGGTCAGTGCTGCAGCGCAGTTTAACCTCCCATTTACTCTCCTGTACCAGAAGATCATGTCTACTAACAGGTCGGATACATAATGGTGTGCAGCCTCCTTCACCAGGTCACACACCCGTCCAGCAGCGCTTCCATGGACCCTTTATACCAAAAATCACAGCTCTGGTCAGGTACTCAGACTTGTCCACACAGAAGTACACTATGATTTACACCCTGCCGTACATTAAGCTCCTCAGAGCCGTGTCCAGGCTCAAACTGCTCCAAACTGCCATCACCGTGGTCATCTTGCCCCCAGTGTACGTCCTCTACCTCCAGGGAGATGTCCCCCTCTTCCTTGCCAGCTACACAACTGGGATAGCACTGTTTGCTGGTGTCATGCTATACACTGTCAGCCACTTTTTCAGGAGGGTTGTGGGTATGATGTACCTGGACCCATCCCAGACTACACTCAAAGTGTCCCACCTGACCTTCTGGGGCAAGCGCCATGATATCTACCTCCCTGTGTCAGATGTTATGACCATCAGCGACACAGGGGACTCCGCAAAAGAGATAATATTGAAACTAAAGAGATACAGCAGTCCCCAGACATTGTATTTCTCCACTCATTATGGACGTGTGGTGGACAAACTAGGTTTTGAGAGAGTCTTTGGAAATTTAAAATGATGGATAATTATTCAAAACGCATGGATTTGAATCATAATAACAGTGGAAATTTTATAAGCCCAATGCAACATTGGGATAATGTGGAGTCTGTTCACCATGGAAGATGGGTAATGAATATTTGAGTGAATTAAGTTTGTGATTGAAAAGTGAGGATGCGTATCTGTGGGCTTCAGCTGCACTTTGAAGTAGAACAACATGCCAAGTAACCAGTGTTGGTAATAATATGTTAATAGTATTTTAAGATTTCTGTCATCTGGTAACCAATGACCTAATATGTGATGCAGAAAACAAGTGAAATAAAATCAAAGTCTGCTTTATACCAGTGAGATTGTCATAATGTTATATAGGCAAAAGTACAGTGAAATTTCTTTACTAAAAAACAATTTCAAAGTATGAAATGAAGTAAAGTAATGATTTAAAAGAAACTTTCTGTGACTCAGCTGTGACCAGACTGCTATACAGTATATTACATTTAGAATGGAGACTCATTAATACCATCACACAGAAGATAAAAATGTGATTTATATTCTTATACATTGCTTTAACATTGCATCTGAACATGATTGTTGTCAGGTTATTGGTCAGAACCTTGCAGCAAATCAACTACTGCATATTATGTACATGCACAAGTTTTAAATTTTGTCCTCTTCAGATCTCTGACTGAGTAAATGCAATATATGTACCAGTAAATAATAATGAAGCAATATAATCTTGGAGATAGGAGAAACATTCATTACAGTGAAATGTTCTGACTTGCTCTTCAACAGTGGTGGAAGAAGTGCGCAGGTACTTTACTGTAGTACTCTGTTACAAGTAAAGGTCATGTATTCAGAAGTTTATCAGTATTATCAGCAAAATGTACTTAAATGTATCAAAAGTTGAGAACTCATGCAGAAACGCAGAAAAATGGCTTCTTTGATAGTATTATATAATGCATATATGCATTATTTACATTATTTAAGTAAGTAGCCTTTTACTATTGTAGTTGGTTGGGATGGAGAAAATGGAGTAAATGTCTTTATACACAACTGTGTGTCAGTGCAGTAAGAATGTCATATTCAGCCTGTTTTTATTTTAAATCAATTATACATTTTTATCAAATTATCAAAGAGTAGATTTTGTGACATCTGATACTACAAACTAGTAACTATAGCTGCAAAATACATTTAGTTAGAGTAAAAAGTACAATATTTCCCTCTGACGGACAGCAGAGTAGAGGTATAAAGATGCATGAAATGGGAATACTTGAAGACAATAAAAGCACCTCAAAATTGCACCTAAGTACATGTTCAGCATTTCAGTAAATGCCCTAAGTTGATTGCCATCACTGCTCTTCAATAATCTGGTGTTACTCACTTTAACAGGAAGAGCTCTGTAACTTTATTTCCTTTGACAAAGATAAAAGAAAAAACAGCTAAATGATCCACTTGGATGCAAGATGAGTCTCAGAAATGTGTTTCCTGGACACCTGCCGTGTCACTTAGCCCATCTTCAGCCCTGGCAGCACCCAGGGAACAACAGGCAAGCTTAATTTTCCCCCTTCCTCCTGGCTTCTGCCCCCTGGTGGCCTGGAGAGACATGGCAGCAGACATGTTTTATTTCTCACAGTGTATACAGCTGAGGTATTTTCCTTCAACCATCTATTTAATAAACATGCACAGTACCTTTCTATGGAAATAAATGGCAGAGAGAAACAATGCCAAAGTCAACAGCAGGCCAAGTCTGGTGAAAATAACTACTGGAGAGGCTGAAACAGATTCACAACAATCACATCAAATCATAGAGTATCACAAGCACAACAGTCTTTATTAGAAATAAGATTATTATGAGAGATGCTTTAAACTGAAAGTGAAGTACCTTTGCACCAGTGTGCAGCTGTTTTATTTATTTCAAATAAATCAAATCAGCAGAAAATTGGATTTAAGGGAGCAAATTAAACCTTGCTAATTCTCTCCATAATGCCTTTTTTGGTTGAAATGCTAAAATGAGAAATAGTCATATTAATTGCTTGGTTCAGACTCTCAGTGTCAGAAACTACCCAATCTTTTTTTTTTTTTTTTTTTTTTTAGAAATAACCAACCAACATTAGTTTAGTTTAAAATGTGACATGGAAACAGCTTACAGACCCTCCATGTTTCCCAAACTTGAATATAAACACAGCTAGTACCACACTTCACTTCCCTGTCTGATTCAGCTTTACACTTTCCTTCACGTTACCTGGGATACTGAGACAGAGCAGCCAGCTCTGCGAGGAGAAGTTGTGAGAGAAAACATAGATGTGATAAACACAGCTGTAGTTCACTTGGTGGCCATGGAATCCAGCAGGAAACAGAAAGTGGGCAGTGTGATTGACAGCTTTCTCAGTGTAGGTGTGTGTTGTGCTGAAAGTGAAGACGATGAGCTGGAAAAAGCCTCCTGGGTATTGTGGCTTAATGGAGCAGCTGACGTGGACATAATCGATGGAGGGAGAGATGGAAATCATTGGCTGATACAGCAGATCTGTAAAGACAAAGAGAGATGGTTGATGAAGCGGATCACTTCTAGTGTGGCTAAAGCTGCCTGTGACAGACAGTGAGCAGTAATATCACCCAGCATGTCTTTGAAATAACAAAAGTCTTGTCAGGAAAAAAAAAAAAAAAAAAGTATGTCCAATAAATGACACAATAACACTGAAATACTTGAGAATCGTGTCCTGGTCATTCGTCTTGTCTGAAGCAATAATGACTGCTTTCATGGTAAAACTGGGTAAACTTCTGGCTGCCGATGTATAATGAGTCTCTGAAAATGTTACCTGAGCAGGCGACCTCCAGGTTGGTCTGGGACCACCAGGGCCTCATTGACATATACTCCCTCAGTGCAGATCCAGACTTAACCCTGGAAGAAATGACTCCCCACACAGATTTTGGTGCAGAGCGCTTAATTTTGGATGAAACCACAGAGCCACATTTCAGCTGTCTGCAAACTGAAGCTAGTGCCTTCAGGAGACCCTCAGCACCATCCACTGGTTTCCAGTCACCCTGGAGTTTCATTTCCAGTGTTCCAGCACAGCGGCTGCCTCCTCCCACCAACCTGACATTATCAGGCTCTGAACAGAAACAAGGAAATACATAAGTTTATTTTTGACCATGGAAACAGTTGAGAAAGGTCCATTTAGTGGCTCTTCTGGAGTGATTATATCCCATGGTCTTCATTAGCAGAGAGACTTTGCCCAGTTGTCTTTGAACTGTAGACGTTCAAATGTTTATTTTTATCTGTTCTAGCGGCAAGGCTGTAATGATAGCAATGTCGGTATACTGGTCCTTCACTTTGGTCCACAATGACATGTCTCAACAGCTACTGTAAGAATTACCATGACAATTTGTACAAACATTCTTGCGCCCCTGAGGATTAATTATGATAACGTTAATGATCCTGTAATATGTCCAATATATTGATCTATGACCAAATACCTACAGAACTGATGACATTCATAGCAGCTCTTATCTGTCAACAAGGTAAAGCTCCAGTATAGCGACTAAGTGGAACTTGTGGTGAGACTGTTGAACCAACTGCTGTTTCTACAGTCAATAATAACCATTGAAGCCAACAAGAGAAGAAGTCCTTTAAATGCTCAGATTAAATGGAAATGTGAAGATCTACAATTCCATGACAACTGGATGAATCCCATCTGCTGATGAAGATCATGGGATGGGAACCAAACCTCTAGAGGAGCTGCTTAATGGACCTTTTGGTGAGATTGTTTTCTAAGGAAAATAAGAGAGGTTAAGTGACACTTGCAACAGAGCATATCGCCTTCTACCTGAGCAGGTGAGTCCTACAGGTGAACAGGTGTTTCTAGCTGACTCGTAGCTGTCACAGTCCAGCAGAGTTGACTCATTTTCTCTGCAGCGGAACTCTTTTGACCACTCAAGAGCCTGTATGTTTTCATATAGCGCCCTCTGGAGTTTTAAAGGAGCCCCACAGCCAAGCTCTCTACAGACCACCTCTGCATCCTGCCAGTCAAAATCACCTTAACACACTGTGGACCACGACTGGTCGGCTCTGACCTCCACTCTGCCTGAGCACAGAGTAGTCCCATTCACCAGCCTGACAGACTCTGCAGAGGGAGACAGAACGTTTGACAGTGAGTGCTGTTAAAATTGTGTTAATGATAATAAACAGAACTCTGACTGAATACTCATAAAAAGTAAATAACAGCAACATAAATAAACCATGTGTATAACATAAAAAAGAAAACCATCACACTGCTTTACTTGCACCTCTGCCATATTGAATCACCATTTGGGAATTTTAACATTGCAGAGGCTCGTGCAGCTCTGTTAAGAGTACAATTGTACGAACCCTTGTATCAGTTCGTGGTTTCGCAGTGTGGTCTGTAAAACTGCAGTTATGGACTGTATGAGTGGCATTGACCAGGTATTTAACCATGACCCTTGATCTGATATAAAACACTGGTTCAACATTGGAAAGATGGTTAAACATGGTTGAATCTGTGTTCATTATCGCATATCATACATGATGCCTGTAAACTTTTTATATAATATTTGAATGACCTAAAGATAAAAAAAAAAAAAAACACTTTGGCCAGATAAATAATCAGCTGACTCCCCTTTCACAACTATAAACAACCCAGTACAGTCCATCAGCATCACACTTGTCAGGATGTAGTTTGGTGGATCCGCACACTTCTAGTGATATTTACTTACTTTTACTTGAGTAAAATTTTGAATGCATGACAAGGCAAGTTTCTCATGATATATACTGAATACTAAATGAATATTTACATGGGTCAAGATGGAGCAGTTCTTTCAAATACATTTCTATTTTTCGAGAGACTGTAAAGATTATCATCATAATATGATGTCACTGATAGTGTTACCTGAGCAGATGATCTCCACACTGGTAAAAGAGTAGTGGGGTTTCTCTGATACATACTCTGTCGGTGCAGAATCAGACCAAACACTGGAAGTGTCTATTTTCCACACAAGTTTTGTTGAGAAACCGCTGTTGATTTTTGAAGAAACAGCAGATCCACAGTCCAACTGTCTACACAATGCAGCTGATGTTCTCAGGTTCCAGTCAAAAGAAAGGTCATCCACTGGTTTCTAGTCATTGTGGAGTTTCATTTCCAGACCACCAGCACAGTGGTTAGCTCCTCCGATCAACCTGATATCACCAGGTTCTGAACAGAGACACAGACAGACAGACAGAGAGAGAGAGAGAGTTATCAACACATAAGAAGCAAAACATGACTTTTATTTTCTTTTTTTTCTGTCATTTACCTGATGAATTATTTTTTTCTTCAGCCTGGAGTCCTGATGAGAAGAAACAACAAATAAAAATGTATATAAAGCAGTATTATAATTTCATCACAGCTACATAGAGCAAACACACACACACACACACACACACACACACACACAATAAGCTAATAAAGCAAGCACAGGGAGGGTCAAAGAGGTTGGGGACTAGTCTATAACCTGGATGTCACAGACTCAGTTGGGTGCTGGACCTTGAACTATTAGGACCCACACTTTAACAGAGTTCCACATTTCAGTTGTGCAAAATCATATAAACCGACAAGCTCAAACCCTGTATCATATATATATATATATACATACATACATACACACACACACACACACTGTTGCTCATTAAGTTGGAAGAAAACTTTTTTTTTTTTTTTTTTAGCGCCAAACAAATGTTATGCATGAGTTAGTTTGATCTGGGTAATTGGGACACATAATGTAATCATTGCACCTGGTCAAACGTGATTACTGATGCATTTAAATAGGAATAAACAGAGGATTGTGTCTGAAAACAAAATTATCCCAACTTTATGGGCAACAGTGTATATAAAGCACTTTTCAAAATAGAGTTACAATGTGCTGTAAAAACATAAAAACAAAACAAAGCAAAAAAATATGTAGAGAAGAGCGGCAACGTGTAAATTAACAAGGCTAGTACACCAGGGAGATTTACAAATACGTGTGATAAAACAATGAGATCAATAGAGCACACAAAAGAAAATAAAAACAAAAAGTAAAAAAACAAAGATAAAAGCATTTAAATCAAGAATTAAAAGCTGCTTTATACAAGAGTGTTTTGAGTAGTGATTGGATATATGTTTACTGTATATTCAGAATAAGTTTTTTGTTAACTTTATTTCATATAAATATAAAATACAATTTTACAAGCTCCTTTATCAACACAAGGTTTGCTCAAGACTATTGCAGTGTGTTTAAAAAGGTGAGTAAACCTCAAAATTCTTAAAATAAATTGTATTTTAATGAACACAAATGCATTGGGGACACTGCACAGTCTATTTCAAAGCAAGAAAATTGGAAAAAGTAATTGAATTTGATAATATTTTACAGAAAGTCAAGAAATATAATGTTCAAAAGAATAGCAGTGTTGACATCTTTCTTTACAAACTCAAAAATGTACTGTACAAACTAAGAAATGCTTGAAGATTCAACTTTCCTGAGAATCATAAACTAATATTTAGCTGCATAACCACGGTTTCTGATAACTGCTTCACATCTGTGGTACATGGAGTCGACCAACTTCTGGCACCGGTCAACAGGTATTGCAGCCCAGGACAATTGTACTACGTTCCACAATTCCTCTGCATTTCTTGGTTTTGCCTCATGAACAGCATTTTTTATGTCAGCCCAAAAGTTTTCTATGGGATTGAGGCCCGTGGATTGTGCTGGCCACTCCATTACTTGAATTCTGTTGGTCTGGAACCATGATTTTGCTCGCTTGCTGGTGTGTTTGGGGTCATTGTCTTGTTGAAACACCCATTTCAAGGGCATTTTCTCTTCAGCATACAGCAACATGACTTCTTCCACTATTCTGATGTACTCAAACTGATCCATGGTCCCTGGTATGCGATAAATAGGACCAACACCATAGTACGAGAAACATCCCCATATCATGATGCTTGCACCACCATGCTTCACCGTCTTCACTGTGTACTGTGGCTTGAATTCAGTGTTTGCAGGACGTCTGACAAACTGTCTGTGGCCCTTAGACCCAAAAAGAGCAATCTTACTCTCATCAGACCACAAAATATTACGCCATTTCTTTTTAGGCCAGTCAATGTGTTCTTTGGCAAATTGTAACCGCTTCAGCACATGTATATATTTTTTTAACAATAGGACTTTGCGGGGGCTTCTTGCTGGTAGCTTGGCTTCACATAGACGTCGTCTGATTGTTACAGTACTCACAGGCAATCTTAGATCTTCTTTGATCTTCCTGGAGCTGATCATTGGCTGAGCCTTTGCCATTTTGGTTATTCTCCGATCCATTCGCATAGTCGTTTTTCTTTTTCTTCCTCGCCTTTCTGGTTTTGGCTGCTATTTTAAAGCGTGTGATATCATTTTAGCTGAACAGCCTATCATTTTCTGCACTTCTTTATAGGTTTTTCCCCTCTTTTATTAATTTCTTAACAAAGAACGCTCTTCTTCTGAACAGTGTCTTCGACCCATTTTACTCAGTTTTTCATGGACAAATGCACAGCCAGTATATGCAGCGTCAGTTGCCTTGATCCAGGGCCACCTGTTTAACACCTATTTTTTTCACATAATCAATGACCTCACTAATTGAACTCGGCACTGCTATCTTTTTGAACACGCCGCTTTCAGTAAATGGTTCAGTTTCACAGAATCAGCAGCATGCACGTCATGCCTGTTGGGTCTGTTGGTTTTCTATACCTTTACTAAACCTTCTAGAAACTTAATTGCAGTGTAGAAGTTGAACTTCTAACAAAAACAGTGATTTATCTTGCTAGTGATGTGGGACTGCTATTATTTTGAACACAACTGTATGTCACTCACAGCCATCATTAACATTATACATTACATAGCCCTAATATTAACTACCACAAATAAGTGCCTAACTGCAACCATATCACTGACCTTCACCCTAAAACATAAAAGTCTTAACCCTCAATTACCACACTGACACAAGACATAACATCCAAAAAATATCATCACTATCTAAATCTAAATCTCTAAATGGTTCCCACAAAAGGAGAACTTTAAGAGCACACATATCTCAACTCTGGCTGCTCCCCGCCATTTCAAAATCCAGCATTAAAAACACAGTCCTACCAAAGATGCAGAGCAAAATGAACCCTGTTAATATGAAATTCATATCTTGTTGGTCTCAGCCGGTCTGTGCCTTTGCTGGTTTGCTGTCTGTCTTTGCTTCTTATGCAACTACATCTCTCTGACACACCAGCTCCCCCTCTGCTAACCAAATAACTGATTCCATCCTTTATCTCCTCTGTCAAGTTCCTGTGTTTTTTCTGTAAAACTTGCTGGTGGTGTTGAGCTGAGGCACAACACCACCATCTGAATTTGCTGTTGAGCTACTATAAATTCCAGGGTCATTCATATTTCAAATGATTGAGGCTTCTCTTCATTGTCGCTTTCCCACTAACGCCATAACATCAGTTGGTTGAACCTACTTGTTGAGCAGAGGTCGAAATGACAAATTGGTATCATAAGCTCTGTTGCAATTTAATGTTCAAGTTGAATTTAAACAGCAGTGAACAAAATCAAAACAAAAAAAAGTCAAAGGCGAACAGCAGTTTTGGGCTATTAACACCGGACTCCACTGAAAACAGTTCAACAGAACAACAAATTGCAACTGCCTCCAAAATGAGTAGGCTATATGTCAACTGAGTGTACATTATGTGTGTGCTGAGTGATGCTTATCTTAGTTCCTGCTATGAGTTACTGCGCAGCACTACAGCGAATGACAGATTACGGCTGTTTGGAATTATAGTAATGAAGCACAGACATTTTTTGCTGAGCAGTTTTATATAAATACTGCACAGTCTTAGAGCTTTTAACACTCTGTATTAGTATTTCTGTGTGGAATTTAGTTTTTCTCAATGTTATATTGTTATTATGAGGTAAAGAAAATCACTTTGCAAGTATCATGCATCCAAAAATGTAATGCTGACAAAACATTATAGTGTAAAAATGATCCTGATTGTTGCAGGATTTACAATATGTCATTACAATATGCCCATTTTAACCTTTTAATGCTTTCTGAAAGCACGGATGCACAGAAACAATGAGCTCGAGTGTTTTCAAATATTAGTAAGGACATAAAATGCCAGTATTTCAAAAAGATGTAATTGATGTCACCGTTTTCACTGACTGACAAAATGTGCAAGTTGTACATCAGTGCATCTTTAGGCAGCAACACATTCAACACAATGTGTAATTCTCTTTCATATTAAATCCATTCAACTGAAAATATAATCACACGGAAAAAGAGTATTCATTTAATATTTCTATATGGTAAAATGCCACTACCTCTGTATGCATTTTACCGCTGAATACAGCATTACAAACCACATGCATCATAAAGTCTCTTTTCATGGTCACACTACAGTTGCATCACAAGTTGGTTCAGCAGAAACGAGTGCTATCATTCAGGGAAAATAAGAAGAAATAAAAACCCAACGAAAAATGTCAATGAACAACTGCGTTGAATATTTGGCTCAAAACATTATTTAAAAAATGTTTAATTCCTGGTTTATTGTGTGCTACTTGCAGACAGTGCAAGTCATGATAAAAGGGATAAAGTTTGGATGGATGCAACAGTTTCCTTCTCAGATGTGATTCTTGGCAGAGCGAGTGTGTCAGAGCTCACACAAGGTACCAGGCAGTGAACCCAGCGAGGACGGCCACGCAGGCAGCAAGGGCCACCTGACAGGGCGGATGTCTGAGAAGCATCATGGCTAACTGGCACACATAGGTGGGATTTCCACTGGCAGCTGAAGGTGGAGGAAGTGAAGGAAAACAATAAAGGGATGAGACCAGACAAAAAGCAGGAAGGCTGGATTCATCATGAACAAGTAATTTCATTGATTTAAACCTCGTCAGTGTAGCTACAGCAGCCTATGGTAGATTTCCTACTGCACATGTGCTATTACAGGTAGATAGTTTGAGCTGCCTATCACCTGGGCTCCATCACTAAACTATCTATAAAATGCAGAGGGGTGAGTCTGTACAACTGCTGACATTCTGACAACTAAGGTTTGGTTTTAAGTGACTTACTTTCCCTTTTTTGTATCTCTAATTTTGAGAATGAATGTGCTTATTTCAGACCTAAACCCTTCAAATGATGTCTTACCCATTTTTGCAGCATAGTAGGGGCACTTGTTGATATCACCTCCCTGCATGATCTCTGCATGACTGTGTCCAAGACCTGCATCTTGGACTTCCTCTTTGATGGTCTCCCCAATCTCTTCCAGCTCTGTGAATACCTGTTTTCAGAATAAAAGTAGGTTTTTGTCATATTTTTATCTTCTCCCCCAAAAAAACAATGTGTCTCTTTGTTGGCTTTTTTTCTGCAGTGTTTCTCTGATCATGATCATTTTTGTGAATATCTGTTATCTGGACTCAACACAACCCAACCTCCCTGCTCCCTCACCATCATGTTAAAGCCAAAGGCCCGGTTGGACTCATCCACAATCCTCTCCTTGGTGTCAGCGTCCAGTTCCAGCTCGTTCATTCTGCTTCGGTAAAGCTGCTTGAAGCCCTTGTGACTGTGGATACCCTCAAACTGGTAGAAGTTGAGACCCTCGCCCGTTGAGGGGAGCTTCAGTGCCCTCTGGGCCACTTTCTTCAGGATCTGTCCGCCTGAGAGGTCCCCCATGTAGCGGGTGTAGGAGTGGGCCACCAGCAGCACTGGGTCCTTCCCTCCCACCTCGTGGATGCGGTCCACGTAGGGCTTGGTGCCTGCAGAGAGGCTGACCTGTGAGAGAGGACATAAAACAAAGGTCAGGAGGTTTTGCAGTTGTGCCATGAAACTTGCTGTTATGTCTTCTTTGATCATGGATGTCAACGTGATTGCTTTGGTTTTAGTCCATTTTATCATGCTATCAGCTAAGGAAGGAAAACTCACTCCAATAACACTAAATGAATATTCAAGTTGGGTGAAATGCACTGCCTGCATCAGCACTTTAAGGCACACTAGTTCATGTCTGAATTTCAGTGGTGGTGCAAGAGGCACCAGGTGATTGATGATATATCATGAGACTGACATGCAGCCTCTGTGTCCTTTCTGCTGACCTGGCTCTCCCAGTCCTCTCCATAGAAATGCTCGAGATCCCTGGCCAGGGCCTCACGCCTGTGAAGCTCTGTGGGGAAATAGATTGGTGCGATGTGAGGATGATCTTTGTTCTTCTCTATCTCCTCCTCCATGGCCGAGTAGACGAAGTACAGAGCTGCTGTACCTCTCTGGAAACAGAGAGAGAGAAAAAGTGGGACAGACTCACAGAAAAAAAAGTAACTGCAATGGGTAATGTAACATCTCTATCCGACGATTTAGGTAATTGTAAGAGAAATTTAGAAATCCACACACATCGCATACCGGTGACTTGTGAACTTTTTTTTTGGCAACTGATAATTTGCAAATTTCCTTCGAACGTTACAAGCAAGACACGGCGTAAATTGAACCAGGCAAAATGATTATACTGTACCGCTTAATTCTGGTTGACAAAATTGATTAACAATGGTTGGGTGAAAGATGCTGCAAAATCTGCTCATTTCCATTTTCTTATTAAATGTTTTGATTAGGTTTCACCACATTAATAAATGTAGTTTATATGTTCATAATATGTTCTCAAAGAGATCAAAATATAAGTAAAAACCAAACAATAAACATCTAGATCACCATATTAAAAACCCTCTTATTAATGCTGCTAATGGAAATGGACTGTTTTCGATGACATCATTAGAGGTTGGACTTATTATGAGCAACAGCAACGCAGGACGACTTGGAGCCCAACCTTAAACAGCTCCCTTTTGATGCGACCTCTGAGGAAATCTTTAACAAACTGGCAGTTCTCCGCTCTGTCGTGGGACTCCTTGGTCCCCTCCGCCAACATCTCGGAGAGGTCGGTTGGCCTGGGTCGAAGAGGGTTGAAAAGAGAAAGGAGAAAGAAAGGCAATTTAAATGCTTTCTACAGTGAATCTATCAGCAGAGGACTTCCAGTGCCAAAACGGGCTGCTGACCACAGGGGTTTTCCTCCATACCTAAGAACTTCATCATCATCATCCACAACAATCCTTGCCCCTCCGTTTGGCACACCGTTGGATTTCGGCTCACCGTTGGATTTCGGCTCTGATGTCACCTTGGTTTCCATCTTGCTGGTTGTCTCACAGTGTTCTTACCTTAAGTAAGCAGGAGAGAGACAGAGATATACTAATCAAATGTATTACATCTATGATGATGTGGTATGAGAAAACTGATGCCAGCGGCTATGATTCATTCTTGTGTGTTCATACAACAGCAAAAAGATGGAAAGTGAAGCATCAGGATTAGGCTCTGAGGATAAAAGTTTCTATGACTGTCAATAAAAGAAAACTGCTTCAGATAAAACACTTATTCTTAATGACATGTGAATATTGTGTAAAGCTCCTAGAAATCTATGGTCGGTGTGTGAGTGTAGGTTTTGTTAAACATCAGTTTCCTATAGGGTTACAAAGCACTTATATGGCATTATAGTAGCAGTTTTTGACACGTATTTTTAAAACTGACTTGCCGGTGGGCAGTTACAAAACTGTCATTGCACGTCTTCGGTATTGTGCAAGCGAAGTAGCAACAAGACATAGCTCTGTGAACACCGTGTAGACTTATACAAATCGTTTTCTGCCAGTGTAGACACACGTGCACACTAAATGTTTTTACTTTATATATTTAGAAAATGGGGATAACACGTTCGTTTACCTTGTTAAAGTGCTGCTGCCACGACCGTCTCAAGGCGAAGGACACCACGTACAGGGGGCGCGGTTCTCATGACAACAAACCAATCAAAGGTCTCTCTGCAGAGAAGCGGCATGCTGATTGGTTGGATCTTTACACCGTTCACCAATCGTGCTTCTCAACACAGAAATGAGGCCTCGTGCATGTTTAGTTGATTGATATAATTAAACGAGTGTTGCAAGAAATTAAGTTTGCTCCGTTTGAGTCGATGCGTATTTTATTTTAAAGCTGCATTAGCGAAGGTTTTACACCATTTACGGTTGAATAAACACACCAGTAAAAATCCTGCCGTCTAGGCCAATGATTATCGTTACTAATACAATCTTATTCAGATCCTTTCTGCCTGAGCTTGTGTTGAAATGAACTGTTTATTTTCATTTTTCATTTTTTTATGTAAACCTACCTGCAGACTGACTCTTCGTTGTCCATGGTTGCATTCACTGATCCATACTCAACACCACACTCTGTACTATAGTATCTTATTTAGGCCAGCAGGTGTCACTAGACACCATGCAATGTACCTCGAACGTGCATCAAATGGTCATGCTATTTTGTTTAGCTGAAGATTGTACTAGTAATCCAGGCAATGCAGATGGAGTAGGAGGTTGTTGTCTCTTCTCATAAATGCACTGGTGATACAGCCAGCAACTCCTGTTCTATGAATATTTTTTTTTTATCATAATAATACTTATATTCTCTCATCAAACTCTGCAGCAACTATCCCCATTTGTAGCTGTAAACCCTCATCATTGTTTTTACCTTGAGTTATATCACAACATTCATCATTGCTTCTTCGATATGAGGCCACAGACATAACAATATGTCTGGCTCTTGCACCAGCTGACAATGCATAGGAACTATATGGTTTACATGTCACTGTAATATTTTGTATTGTTTGCCCCCTCATGGCCTGCTGTTTATATCACTGTTTTCTGTTAATCTATACATCTACTCAGCCTGAAACATCCACCAGATAGGGACTGTTATTGTGTGGTTGCAGTCACACCCTAGATAAAGAACATCCTCAGTTCACCTATGGGTTCCCAGAAGAACACTTGAGAACATGAACAAAGGAACAAAGGTGGTGAATTGGAGTTTTTTCCTCTGCAAAACCTCCGTGTATTGAAAGGGATTCTGGCAGCTCTGAGGCCTTCTTTCATGTATTGAAGGGCCCTGGAGAGCCCTGCTCCACTGTAGGAAAGCCCCACTTCTGCTTGTTGCTGTCTTGCTCCAAAATGTCCAACTACAGACCCACCTCTGTTTGTTTTTGTCATTGTTAATAACCGAGACGAGCTTCCTATGATCAACAATATTGAATTGACCTCGACTCCATTGCTGCCGGAATGATTCTGCTTTTATATTCAACACAATTTCCTGTGTTTATGAACATTTTGGCCGCTCTTCTCTGACTCATTAGTCATTAACAATATATAGGAAGGTGCACGCAGCTTTTTAATAGTGGTGTGTAATACTCTTAAGTATGCCTGACCGCTTGTGTATTCCCAAAGAGGCATTTATCACAGTGCAACCTAGATACTATCATGTTTGGATCACTCCCTATAAGTGCTAAACTGAGGCCACTGCTCCCTGGGGTTTACATGACGCTGCTATGATCAACTGCCCAGCCATACCAGAACCTGGTAATCACACATCTACCATGTGGGTAGCTTGTTCCCTCACATTGTTTACCACATTCCAGATTGTTTTTGGCACAATATTTTGGATCTTTATTACACAAAAGGGAAACCTTCCTGTCTGTGAAGGATTTCCTCTTGTTTTCAATAATGAAAAGGCTCAGGCTAAAATAATCCAAAGCTTGATTCATTTTGGCTCAGTTCAAATTTTAGAAGTGTTTTTTTTGTTTTTTGTTTTGTTAAGACTAGTTGGGGATGGTCGCCACAGTGGTGATATTTTGTGATTTTGTTTCATTCAGTGAAATTTTTCAGATGTTTGACCATTAATACAAAACTGTACTTCAGTCCTTGGCATTTTTGGTCAGTCATTGTCAAAACATTTGGCTCATTTCCTCCTTAACTAATATGACCTAACAATACTTCTTATTGCTATGGAAACATATCATTACAGTCTTAAAGTCTTATTTTATCTGCTTGGTTTTAGCACACCATCCATGTCACATATCAACACAGTACACTGTATATAGCTACATTTTTCAGTGAGTTAACATTAGAGGAACACTTAGGTATTTTAGAAAATACATTTATTTGCCTTGTGAGAGGAGAGATACCGCTCTGATGCATGTATGTTAATCATGCAGCTAAAGCCAGTGGGCAACACACACTCAAAAATATACCTACCACCAACTCTAAAGCTCACCAATGAATATGTTGTATCTTGTTTATTTAAGCCATACTCAAACAAAAATGTAAGAAATGACAATTTGTGGTTTGGCAGGGAGACATTGCTTCCAGCTACTGTTCACCACAAAATAGTTAAAGCATGTTACTCTCTGTAAAAACACAACATGTTTTTACTCTTCTGTTAGTGTGTGGATTAAGCAGACAAGATACTACATATTAATGACTAGAGAAACCAGTAGGAGTATTTTTGAACTTTGGAGAGAGCCAGGCCAGCTGTTTCCCTCTGCTTCCAGTTTTTATAATAAGATAAATTAATCATCTCTTGGCATGGCAGACTTCAGTGTGTATTTCCAGAATTTTTTAAACTTGTTACTTAATTAGACAGAGGGATATGCTGAATATGACATCAACAGCAATCTTTCCTTTGATAATAATTACTTTTTTTTTCAATGACAAATATGTCATATAGGTGCAAGTGTAAGTGTTGTTTGGAAAACTGTATGTTTGAACACTAATGGGGTCCGTGTGCAACTGCTCAAAACAAGTAATAAATTATTTTACTGTAGGAAACTGCACTTCCTCAACAAATTACACAATGTTTTTTTTACTTTAATCACAGTTGATAATATTAATGGCCCAACAAGAACAAAAGCATTACAGTGACATGTGTATCTAACAAGAGTGCAAGGAGCAGATATGTTTCCTCGCCTCCTGTTGGATACAACACTATCGGTTTGCAACAGAGTGGCAGCTACCGGCCATACTTTTCTGATTTACAGCCATAGAAAGTGAACAGCTTTGCGTCTCTGGTGGTTTTCAGGGGTGGGGGCCTTGGTACCATAAATCCTGGTGGCTGTGGTGGCCTGCACAGAGTGTGCTTAACCCTGCATCTGCTTTATAATTAGAAACATACCTAACTGCATTCGCAGGCAGGAAACAGCCCGGGCCTCCATGTGTGCGAGGCTGTAGGGTAACAAAAAGAGGAAAGTGTACACATGGGGCAAGCATGCGATATGATCATGGTCTGGTGTTTGAGCGCTGCGATCACCTCGTTAGAATGTGCAGGTGGATGGGAGGGCAGGATGGAGAGAACCTACGAGACAAAGTAATGAGACAGGGGAAAGGAATAGTCATCCTGTTACTGTATGTTTCAATTAGACATCAATGAAGTACAGACAGAGCTCCGCAGGTTGACTCATGCTCATGGACCAATGGGATTTGACTGTTACAGTGCATATACAATTCTTTTGAACACATCTGTGAACTTAGCTTTGAACAACAGTTCTGTATTGTTTGTCAATGTATATTTCATACCGAACACTTATTTTTATTTCAATATCAGACATGTTCTCAAATATATATAAAGTTGTTTACAATGTAAAAAACACAAGCAACAAACAGTAAAATTATTAACTCAGAACTTTTACTTTTATTAATTTGCTCAAAGTTAAAGCATCTCGTATCCGTCTATTGTATCCTCTTTGTATTTTCAAGTTATGAATGGGCACTGAATCTTAATCTTTTATCCCTCAACACAGCTTTTGCTGCCAATATTTGCACTCTGTCAAAGGTAATTGTTCCTCAATACAACCACTACATCACACTTACCTCACACAAGCAGGGTGCAGGAAGTGACTGAAGTACAGAGCTATCTTCATCATGGTTTGCATTGTTTAACTTTTGACCAGAGAGAGAACACCTCAGAGACACATAAGAACAATACATACGGCTTTCATTATCTAACTTTTATTATTTTAGAAAAACAATTTCTGCGGAGACTTAATACAATGCATGCTGGGGAGTATATGCAAATAAGCTAACAGTATTTCTAAATAAGTTAAATTGATGAGTTAACTAAACAATCCATCAGACTTTTTGCCAACTGAAAATGATAATTAAACTATATAAACTCAGCAGAGCAGCAACCTCTTCTTGTTGCGGATATTCTCCAGTCATGATCCATGTGTGCTGCTGTCACTGAAAGTAAGTTGTTTATTTGTAAGCCAGACAAGTTCTTGTGATGAAGAAGATCTTGCTCTGCTGAACTTGGCTGAACTTGCAAGCTATTTGCTTGTAGGTTATTTGCTTTTTTCACCCCCCGGCATTCACTGATCCCCTTTATTCTTCATCTGTGATCCACTATGTCTCCAAGGAAATCTAAAACATGTGGGCAAACATTAAGTCTGATTAGAAACCATATGTATTAGTGGGCAATGAGAAATCCTATTGTGTAGGTGAAAACAGTTACATTTGGTTGAAAGACACAATAGACAGGAAATCCAGCTGATTCTTGCTGACACAAAATACACCCAGATTAAAGTCTGACTTTTTCATACATGCACAGTTCTGTTTGTTGTATTCACATCCACACAAATATTGTCCATTCAATCTGCACAAACTGGACTGTATGTTCCTGACAGTTGGATTGATTAAAATAAGATACATACAAAACAAAAGCTTTGAATGAACCTTAAATCTAAAATGTAAACTAGACTAAGGATGTTGTGAACAGTCAAACAGATCAAACATACTCCATGTGATATCTTAAACCGTGCTGCTTCTTAGTGACAGTGGATCACATGAAATTCTTGGGGCTTCTCTTCCAAACCATCTGCAGAGCTAATAAAAAGTGAGAAATAAAGGATTTCTTTCTTTTTAAGGAAAAGAAAAAAGGACAACAGACAGTTACTAGTTGTGGAAGCCATGTTCTTGGACACGCTTCACGCCGTCTTCTATTTCATCAATTGTTTTTACGATGTGTTGCGTCCCACCGCCCCTGGCAACACGGGCCACAAAGCGCTCGCTAGTGGGATGTGTTTGAAAACAAAAAGATTTAGAGATTCACTATGTTTTTTCCAGTAATAGTACAGGGGATGTGTTGTGGGGTAACACAGGGTGAGGCTGGGGGCATCTGACAATAGACAATGGATAATCTGCATCACAACATCCATTGTGCTCTGGGGTGAAATGTCTCCTAGTTTGATTCACGGAGCCCAAATATTCCCTCTTTTGAACCAGACCCAAATTTTTTTCCCTTTTTTTTTTTTTTTGAAATAACAGCACAGCATTCTTTCACCAGGGAATCCACAACAAAATATGTTCTATTTTTGTCTCTGGGCATTTAGTCAGCACTGAGGGGGCATTTTAAAATTTGATTTCTTTTAAGGAAATGGAAAATGTCTACACAGCAAAGGGCAGGTCTCTATTTGTAGTTAAGTATTCCCAAATGACACTAGATTGAACGTATGCTTCACTTGCCCTTATAAGGTTTAATTAAGCGCTCTGTATGATAGAGGACCTGTATAAACACACTAAATTAACACCCTCACTGGGAGCCCTGCAAAGTTCATGGGTTAATATGTACAGAGTTTGCACCAGTTTGACATGCTGAGCGTACTTCCCCCAATTGGACTGAATTTTTGTTATACAATTTCCCTCCCTAAAACAACACATTGAAGCCAGCATACAGGACTGCTTCTCACACCCGACCTATAGAAAAAAAAGCCTTGTGTTTCATGTTGCACAGTTGAATTCTTTGAAAGCGATGCCTCACCCAGCGGGGGGTTCCTGCTGAAAAGAGAAGTGCGGCTCAGCCTCGGCCTCGGAGACTAATACAGGATGGAGGGAGGAAGACTACTCTGCTCCCAACATTATGTCCCCAGTGTTCCCAGTGCCATTCCCAGTCCACTTTTCTATTCCTGAATATGATAGGTGAGAACAGGCTGGTTCCTCATTTGACAGGTGTCAGATGGGCACGGGGGGCGACTGATCGGCTAATTTAATGTGTTTACCTTGGCAGCACTCGTTAGACTGACAGTCTCCACTTTAGAGCTGTGGGGGATTTCCTCAAGGTCAATCTCATCAATACTGAACAATGCCACATTACTAGATGAGGCGGGGGCCAGCAGGAGGGTGTGAGGTGGGGTGGTAGGTGCCCTTCGGGTGCTGAGCGATGTAATCTGGTCAGTTATTGTAGCGCTGCCCCTTGAGGCTTCAAGCACTTACCTTGAATACAGCACAATGAGCAAGGCAGGAAGTCAGTATTTTGGTATATATCAACAGCTGGCAGGTTTATAGCTTAATCGCACCATTATCTGCAGCGCCATTGTGTGAACTACAGATTGAGATGCAGTATACAGTAAGTATAGTGAGAATAGATGGTGAGTTATTCTAGATGTAGAATGGGCAATAAATTACAGTGAGAATGCAAACAATGTAGACAATACCATATCATTCAGTACATGTTAAGCACCAGGCCCAAGCAGAAGCTGACCCCTTGGTTTCATGTTTTCATGTGTAAATCTCATAGAAAACATTTTTAACTTCATACCTCAACTTAACCCTGATTACATCAATATAAAAACTGTGTCAGAACTTATTGGTCTTCAACTGTAGTGGTACTCTTCACCTGCAGCTGATGCTGGTGCGGGGATTGTGTTGCAATGCCAATTCATGTGGAAAGCGTGTTCTGCCAAGATGTCAACCTGGAGCGTCTCATACGAGATAGCGTTAGCTGTATTACAACCAATCCAACACTGAAATGTTGTGTCAAGACAAAGAAGTACTGAAGGTCCAGTGCAGTCTCACGTCATTTTGTGTCCGGGAATATGAAATTTAATCTAGTGGTTTTGTTTACCTGCACACGAATTGTTCATGTTTGTCGTGACACTCTGCATATTTTTTGAATGAATGAAGCGCTACATTCACTAACTGCTGTGAAGTCAACAGTAGGCAGGTCGGGGGGGGGGGCTTGCCACAGAGGCTCAGATACTATTCAGCTTTCCAGCAAAACTATATGAATTTCAGGTTTGAGTGCTGTGAACCGTGTCTTACCCAGGGTGAAAATCAAACAAACAACACTCATCTTGTTCGGCGCTTCATCTCCACTTGAAGTTGCACTATGCTGGTGTTACCTCCACCATTTAAGATAATTCACTGCAGCAAATGTGAAGCCAACGTTTGGTTTTGCTGACTTCTGTTTTACCCTGAGTTCACTGCGGCTAGGTCAAGTTTCAGTGCAGGCATGATTTTACACTCTGCTTACTGTTAGTCACCTGACAGCCTCAGAGAAAAATAGAAATCTCTGCCAGAAAATAATTCATCAAAAGCTAGTGGGCTTTTCCAGAACCCCCCTGTTAATGAGACAGTGCAGCTGATTGCTGAAAAGACCAAATGGAAAAATCAGATGCTGCTTCATGTGCAAATTAATACTTCATAATTTTTTAACGGCAGCACAGTTACTTTTTTTTTAAATTCCTTTTTCCATTATACTGAGGGAATGCTGTTGACAAATGAGCTCAGTATTCATTCATTTCTCAACATCCTTTCCCCTAAATAACTGTGGCCTTGGGGAAGAAGAATATCAAGGTAATAAAGAGATTATACAGCGAAGATTAATGTATGTCTTTAATATCTCTTCATAAAGATGTGCATGAGATGAATTACGCTAAGACTGGCTATAGCTCATTTAAAGTAAGTGTGTTTTCAGATGGTCAAAATGAATAGGTAATTACCCAAACATTCAACTGTCATCCATCATTTCAAATCCAATAGTACAGTTTTATTTATTTTTTCACCATTTCTGATAACAAAGCAACAGCAACTGCACAGAAACCTTGTGTGTAGTGTGTGGTCTTGGTTGGAGAATATGTTGTGGGTTAGGAGATATATTCGACACATTTTCATGAGGGGATCAAGAATATGAAATACTTTTATTCCATTATAAAAAAAATGTTACCAACTATTCACTACTTATTGAAAACACCTTTGAAAGTAGCTACTGATTATTGTCCATGCAACAACTGCTGGATAATCTAATAAAATCACATTATTACATACTGAGGTGATAACTTGGGCTTTTACAGATGTATCACCTACATAAATATATCACTACACCTTAAACAAAGTTTTCCTTTGTCAAGGTCAAGACAACGCTGAGACACGTGGCCTCCACGATTTGACAGATTTTCAAGGACTCAGATAAAATCTTGGTATTTCAATCCAGATCTCAAGGCCCATTTGTTCTGCACAGACTACACACTGCTATAAAGATCAGCTCCAGCCTGTCATTCATTATTTCTGCTGTGGACTCACAGGGTATTGCCTGGTATTTCCACCCACATACACACACACACACACACACACACACACACACACACACACACACACACACACACAAACACACAAGCCAACCTCAAGTCATACATCATTCACAGTCTTGGAAAGTTCAGTCAGTGAAATTGATTTTGCAGCTTTGAGAGTTTGCTTTCTTACTATCATTTGATTTTGATCAATCAATATATTGGTTCTTATAGCCATTCTAGCACTGTGGCTCTGAGTCATGGCCACTTCAGGATGAAATGTAACCACTGTGCTCAGACCATCGTCACATCAAAAGATCGGTATTTATTTTGTGTTATGAGCAAATACCTGCCTCGGCTGTACTAATTAGCTCATGTTAGCATGCTGATGATACCTGCTAACAGCAGGTTGGCATTGTTATTTGGCTGTAGAGTCTGGTTAAATTTTGTTTGTTTTATTTTGGGATGAAGCATCTGAATATTTGTTCAAGGTAGCTTAAAGAGACTGTCATTGTATCCTAAAATATCCCTGCCTCATTCCCTAAGACTCTGTGGCGCTCCGAGCCGCTCCCTGTGGGACCACTAGGTAATAACAGCATACAATCAGTAAGTGCATCACTTTCTTGTCATATTAGGGCATAACGAAGAAGGGAGAGAGAGCCCTGGAGCAAGGGAGAGAGAGACAGTTCCTCCTCCAGATTCTCAGGCCTCCGAAAGGTCTGTCTCAGTGGCAGAATGGACGGTTCCTGTGTTTGTGCCTGTTCCTGTCTCCTGCTGTCACCCTGAGGCGCGTCGCCATTGTTTCCTCATCTAGCGCCGGAGGTCAGGGCTGCTCCCTCACTTGCTCATGTTCTCTCTCTCTCTCTCCCTCTCTCGACCTTGCTGCCCAGGCGAAGGAGGGGAGCTGGGGGGAGAGCAGGAGGCGAGGCTCCAAACAGGGCCGGTCACACCTAAATGAATTAAGAGATAAAGTTGGAGAGCAGGCTGCTGAGCTGGAGCACTGTTGCTCCTCAGAGTGAACGAGGGCACGGACCCACACACACACACACACACACACACACACACACACACACACACACACACAGATGCACACACAAACAAACACAATTCACTTGCACTTGCACACGTCCACCTTTTGTTGTGCAGCAGGGGGATTCCAGGTTTCTTGTAAACACTATGCAGGTAAACAGACTCAATGTCTGGCACATTGAGATTAGAAGCAGAGACTTTATTCTGCTGTACTCGTCTCTGCTGAACTCAAATCTACTTTGATTCTGTCACTTCTACTGTGGTCTTCTTCTTTGGCCACAACGGTGCACATCACTTTTCCTCTTTATTCATCTCCATACCACCTCACTATTTTATTTAGCTTTTACTGTAGTTCTTGAAACACATTCTGTGGTCTTCAAACAAAAGCTGTAAATACAGTAAATGTTACAATCGTATCTCATTGACACTCTAGCTGATGCTGCCACTAAGGAGACAACAAGGTGTGTATGATGCCTTGTATCACTTCAAAATAGAGTCCAAAGTAGTTGTATTGCTCTTCTCCTGTACATGCCAGTTTTGTCTGATCTTTTTATCGTCTAACCAGATGTTGCTCAGAACAATTTTCTGGCTCCAGCATCATATAAATGTATGAAGAATAGTGTCTGAATCAAATCCAGCTCTGATATTTCAATAAATACGGATTTAAACTGAGCTGCTGTGTCTTGGCAGCTCTGCAGGATTCAGACTGAAATGTTTATACAGTCTTCTCCCCGCACAGAAAGCGTTAATTGGTGTAATTTACACATGAAATTACTATGATATTTGTGCTGGCATGTGCATAGGATGCTCTCATCATCCTCACAAAAATAAACCCACTGTGTTAGTATGATGGGTCACGAATTATTGCTTTTTAAATAAATCATCATGATAACTGTTTTAATGGAGTGTTGAGGGCCTATCCTTATTGCTAAATTCATCTCTGTGTTGTATCAACTTGACAGCAACTTTCTGAGCTGTGGTCAACTGCCACACAGCGCTATATGTGTTATAAATTAAAATGTACAGGTGTTTATTCAAGAACAGTACACTGACCACATTTGTTTTGTTTTTTTATTACCTTGCTTCATGTTCAGACTCACATCTGGGAGCTGCCTGAGAAATCCACTGTCTGCTACTTTATGGGTGGCCATCTGAGGTTGGTGTTTTGATGAAGAGTACTTGAAAGGTAAGAACATTACACTAATCTGTTCACGAGAAATCGATTTTACTTTATATTATTGCGAGGCAAGATCTGCAAGACTGCAAGATTTTAAAGATTTACACGTAGGCTGTAAACAACAGCTTTTTTTTGTTGAATAATGGCCCTCTCAATCAAAGCAGTAATATCCCATTTAGAATATTGATATTGATCACTTGTGTGATTTACTGTAAAACCAAATTTTTTTCCCTCTGTGATCTCCTGTTACTCAGATGGTGCTCTAAGCTGCAGAGGCCATGTCAACAGATCTGCTCGGGTCTGACTTGAATCAATTTACACATACACTGTATGGCCAAAAATATGTGGATATACATACAATAGTGTGCATTTAACTTCTCCGTCCAGGTTTTGGGAAGACTGGCCCCTGTTTCAACCTGACAATGACCCCCTGCTCAAGCAAAGTCCTGGAAGAAATGCTTCTTTAAGTTTGTTGCGAAAGTACTTCACTGGCCAGCACAGAGCCCTGACCTCAACCTCACTCAACACCTTTGGGATGAACTGGAACGCCGACTGCGAGCCAGGCCTTATCACACAACATAAATGCTGCAATAATGTCTCTAATAATGCTCTTGTGGCTGAAGTTCAACCAGATTCCAAAATCTTGTGTAAAAACTGCTTCTCAGATGAGTGGAGGCCATTTGAGCAGCAGATTAATGCCTGTAGCTTTGGAGTGAGATGTTCAACAATCATATATGGGTGTAATGTTCAAGTGTCCACATACTTTTGGCTGTGTATATAATGATCACTACCCCGCAAGAATTTCACCCACTCGGTCTTCCATCCATCCATCTATATATCTCTCCTAATGCAAACAATGAATATAAATGTCCTTTATCTCGCTCCACATCTCCTCCTCTGTCTGTCCTGTGGTGTTATTTGCTCAGCTGGCAGCAGATGCCTGGACTCTAAGCCACACAGACCTGCATGTGTAAGTCCCTGCTGGCTTCATATGTTGTACTGATCGACATCTTGAAAGTCTCTTTTCTGTCCTCTACCGAAACATGCATCATATTTTCTTTTACACCTTCAAAAACACATTAGACTCATTTCTCCTCACCTATAGTGGCATTTTTTAATTTCCATATTCAGCATGACTAAATAAACAGTTCACACTGCAGGGTCATGTAGCTTCAGGGGCAAATGATCCCAAAATGTGATAAATAACACTATAATAAATACTGTGGGGCATGTTTATCTTCTCTATTTTTAATATAGGACTATTAGAAATGGCTGAAAGAGCATCTGTGTTGCATTGTCATCAGCTGCAGGTAGCTCAGTCACATAAGGCCTCAGATTTGACTGTGAAATCCAGCATTTTCCAGCTGAGCTCAAGTTCTTAACTAATGGCTGATGCCATCTGGTCCTGATGAGGAAAGGAAACACTCTGTAAGCTTTACGTAAAAAAAAACAAAAACCGCTGCTATTTCTCCGTGCATGGGGTGCGAGTTTGTCCAAACAGAGGCAAAGTGTTAGTGATAGATTCCAGTCACGATAAGGTGGTTTGTTTTTACTATGACATCAGCAATCTCCTGTTGATCTCAAAGCAGTCGTGAGCACCAATGCGTCACTTTTCAGAAGGGAGCCTCCGTACACTGTAAGTATAATTCCTCATCAAACATACACAGGATCGGATAATACTATCAGCAGCAATTGTCATGCACTGTATAGTACGATGGGGTGGAAAAGAGCTGAACACAAAGTGTAAAACTAGTTTGGGTGGAAAGCTGAACAAGGAAAATATGAACCCGATTATACTGAATTCTGCTACACGTAATAATTCCCACCCACAGCCACTTAGCAGTTTTTAAAGTAATGTCATGGGATTTATTTTGCTGTACTGAAAGCAGCAATAAAATTGGTAATATTCTGGTCTGAAGAATGTGTTTTGTGTTTATTATTTTGGTTATTTTAGAATTACATTTTTGTCAGAACAGAAATAAAGAAGCTGGATTGCAAGCCACATCCCCCATGTTCAATTAGTCATGCTGGCACACATTCCCTGCGATGCTACACATGTTCAACACAGAGACAGACGGGAATAGTTAACAAGACAAAGAGTCTACAGCCATGCCAGCGGCTCTTTCAGGCTGTACGCATAGTGTTTTGAGCAATGCACTTTTTTCTCTCCAGATTTCTGGTCATAAACCAAGGCATTGGACACAGTTTAATATTGATCTGATGGTCAGATTCGGAGGATCGCCAAAGCTCTTACGCTTCATCCTAAAGGGTATAAAGGTATGAATGTGTGCACCCAATAGTTATCGAGACATTTCATTCAAAACCCACCGATGTCAATCTATTGCTGGTAATAGAGGGAAAGTCAGGGGATCACCAAAGTCATTAGTATTCAGTATCTGGGAGCCATAAATGCCAATTCATCCACTTGATAAGTAAAAAATGTTACCTGCTGGTGGCGACATTGGAAAAGTGAGGCAATCACCAATTTGAGTAGGATTCACGAATGCGCAAAACAACAAACTGACATTGCCATCAGTTATTTCACACCTACGCTCCATTAACATGAACTTAAACTTCCTATGATTCATCCTACTGTTGGCCGACTACAGCTGTGTACCACCACGGGCTTTTTATTGACCTCGCTGTCTTCCTGGAAGCTGACACTGAACAGGACTTTCCCCTGGGACCCTACACTATCCAGCACTAAGCCTCGGGTGACCTTACATCAGGCAGCTCAATCAGGAAGAATCACAAATACAGCTGACATAAACGCTGTACTTGAAGACATATACATTTCTACAGTGCATGCATTACATACTGTCAAAAGAATGATCCCACTTCCCCTTAAAAATCCTACGTAACGGCGCTCTAATTTATTTTGTAACAGCTTGACCCTCTTAAGTCTTGAAATTTCTTCTTCAGTCTCCACAATGGGCTGACGGGGACCTGAACAAAACGCATCTGCTGTTGGTGGATTTGAGCTTTTGTTTGAGTAAAGTAGTTTTGCATTAACAGCAGGGTGCAGCACCCCTGGGAGACGTAGGAACAAAGGCTGCTGTGTAGGCTTGTTTTTGTGAACCTGACTGTTTTCAGATCATGGAGAGGACAGTGAAGATGGTGCTTGTGATATTTTAGACACGATTTAACTACCCTAGATTGTCCATGTTATTCCCATGTGTTAGTGTAGTAAATTATATTGAAAAGTTATACATATTCTGATTTTAAAATGAGATAACTTTAGGTTTTGAACTTTATGGTGCGTTAAGTGAATTGGCAGTCATTTGCAATTTCTCCCCAGTCCATGCTCTTGGATGAAATTCAAGGACGTTTAAGGTTTACAACACTAGTTGTCTTGACAGAGATTTTCTGTTTTGAATACAGAGACCAAATACTGGCAGTATCAATCATTTTCCATGCCATTGTTATTTTACTGTACTTTAAGACACACAGAGACGTGTATACTATTCATCTGTAACCTGTGGATCCACACAATCACTTTGTGAGAGTAGCTTCTTCTTTTTTACAAAAATGACTGCAGCAGACAACAGCAGCAGTTCATCCTCCAGCGATCCAGATTTCTTTCCACTAACTTCAAGTTGACTTTGTGGGAAGTGGCAAAGTGCGTGAAGAGAGACACCACAGAGGCCGTAGCCATAAACCTGTCAACAAAATCTCCATGTGTGAGGATGGTTAATGGAAATATTTTGATGTTCACAGTTGCAAGAGAAAGATTTTGGAAAAATGATAGAAGCACAGACCAGCCTCGACCCTTTCTGTGTGGAGTTTGCATGTTCTCCCGGTGTCTGTGTGGGTTCACTCTGGGAACTCCAGTTTCCTCTCACAGTCCAAAGACATACAGGCTTGCCTGTCTCTTTTCATGAAATCATGTAGGTTAAAAATACATACAGAAAACTAATTTAAGGAATCTGTGTCATGACTTTTAAACAAACAAGTACTAAAATGACTGGTGCAATGCATAATTTCAACAGATTTATTGTATGGAAAATCATCCACAGATTAAGAAATGGCATTTAAAGGGTCCCCACACCACCATCATTTAAAAGACAGAATTAAAACCATCATCCCCACTGTTACACCAGAGATGAGTCAGGACAGACACATCGGTTACGTTTTTAAACCACACTAGCAGCATACATCCTCATAGATTCATTCAATAGAGCCATTGGACGTGGTCTGATTCTGATAATACCTGCACCTTCTTACAGAAATGACAGAGACTGCCTGTGATGCGGTGGAGTCAAAGACACAGCCCCACAGATAAACAGAAACCAGGATAAATGATACGATTAACCAGATTTCTCATGTTCCATATCCTGAATGTGATTGAAACTAGGAGAAGATGTGGATATCTAACTGCTAAGAAGCTGGTCGAAGTTGAATACATAAAATAAATGTGATAGTTAAATGAATTTAATTGAATCACCATTTAATCAAATCATCGTGTAAATAATGTATTGTGGGGCGTCGAGTAGCTCAGTTGGTTGAGCATCCGCCCGATGTGCAGAGACTAAGGTCCTCGCTGCAGTTGTTCGAGTCCCGCATCAGATAAGCCCTTTGCTGCATGTCGTTCCCCCTCTCTCTGCCTCCCCATATCCTGTCTCTCTCTACTTCACTGTCAATAAAGGCATAAAAGGCCCCAAAAAAATAATTAAAAAAAAAGATAAAATAATGTATTGTGAAATTAGGATAATTGCTGCACAATGATACATCCCTTTTGGGGCGCCAGTGACTGTCTGGCTGAGGACACAAACATGTCCAGAAACAACCCTGAAGTCAGTACTGAGAGTCTCTCTGAGAAAACTCATCACATCATGTCATAGCCAGAGTTTACTCAGCAATTATCCTCTAACTCTGACTCTCCTCATGCTTACATTTGATACAACATAAACACGTAACGACAACAAGGAACCAATGGAATGTATAGCAACGTTTATCCTGTTGTATGCAGTGACAATAAAACAATTTGTGAACATGTTTATCGGTTTGAATTGGCTTCCTAAACCATTTATTTAAAAAGCTCATGTCAGTAATGCATACTTACTTTGGCACAGCAGCATGGCATAGCTCCTGTGGGTAAAACATGAGCGTTTTGTATACTTTACTCTGCTTTTATTACCCATTTTCATCTCTATTCACCCTGTTGCTCGTTGCCCAACTGCACATTCATACTGCAGTTTGTACTGAATATAGACAGCCTGTGTGCTGTTTGCTCTGTTTTTCCGGCGTTATTAACTTGGCATTTGCCAGAGACCAGATGGCAGCATTTGGTTCTGCTCATTTTAAAGTGAGTAATTACAAAGATAGCTAATCAAGACTAATGGCTTTTTAACACACAAGTTTTTTCTTTAGAGGTGATCACTCCCTCCTCAGTCAACAGATAACATGCGGCGTGAACGGTCATGCTCTGTTGACAGAGCTGTCGACGGAGACACCAAGGCCTGGGCAGACACCCAGCATATGGTTAAATGTCCTGTCATGCTGGTGGTGATATGCTTAACACATACACACATGCATACATGAATATACCCCCCCCCCCATTACCCCTACTAACCCTAACCCCCCCCAATACACACACACACACACACACACACACACACACACTCACACACACTCACACACACACACACACACTTTTGGACACCAGAACACATTAATCACTGTGTAATTGGCCTGGGAAGCAGCAGTGAACAAAACGAGCAGGACAGCTTGAGAAGACTGGTCATAAATGCAGTATGGAGCCCAGGAGATGCCATGGAGAAAAAAAAACAAAAAACATAGTTTGTGCACTCAGTTTAGTGTAATTAATCATCTTTGTGCCATTAATCTGTGTGTTTCCTGTTAATATACATATATATTATGCTGGGTGTTGGGTGTAAAACACAACTTTGTGTTATTACTAGCATCACTTAAACATGATTTACAGGATAACAGACTGTTTAAGCTTAAAAATGTTCATAAGTTTTTGGAGAGTTTTATAAGTCATCTGCATCATCTTCCTCAAATATCCAGGCTGTGGTAAAATATGCAATATTATATATATATATACCCCCTTAATTTTTCCATTATCATTAACTTAAATTTTCCATAATGGGCGTGGCTGAGGGCAGTGACTGCTTTGTTGTGACATCACAAAGTCATGGAAGTCCTGTTTCTGAATGCGGGCTGTGTGCATTTTTTCTGTGGGCTGAGCACTTTGTTACTTTCACAGTAATAATATAGAACCTAGATCTGCTTTTTAAACAAAAACGACACATGGAAATCTCACTTTAACCGTATGCGACCTTTAAATAGCAGTATCTCCCACGATAATCCCAAAATTTTGATAACTTGCTCGTCCCGTGAATCCCACCTCTAACAGCTCTGCCTTTCGCCGATACAAGCTACCTCTGGATTTACAAATGATGCTTCCCGGATGCCACATTCAAGCACTGGCAGCCTGATAAGTGACACTAGTGACACGAATGGCAACACAAAATTATGGAATCATCAGAAATGTTTGTGCAATATAATATATCTTGAATGTTTCCATGGAATTGACAGATTTATGATTATAATGAACGGAGGAGAATGCTGCACATCGAGTTCTATTTTAGAAAAAGGACAGATTACTTATTGGACTCACACATGTCTAGATCTCTGTCTTTGCTCACCATGCAGACTTACACATGACTCTGATGCATCTCCTGACTTCAAAAGGCCATATTATTTCTCCGACAAAGAATGCACTGTTTTAGTGAACATGGCAGCTGTGACACTGGATTCTCATTTCTCATTCAGATTTACATCTCCATTCACTATTCCTGACCTATGGTCCTCCCTTGAATTTATCAAAGTGCTTTATGTGTGGCGGCTGCGGGCTACGTCAAATGCTGCCTCTGTCTCGTCCCAATGACGGCCTGTGCTCAGAGTTATGGATATACCAGCTGTTTACAAGTGGCTATCAGGCCATCAGGTGAAGATTGAATGATGGCTGAAGGGTTGGGGAAAGCACCAGCAGTCTTTATTTCTGTTTAGAGGCCTCCTGTGGCCTTCTGAAATCCCCTTTAGACCAACCTTACCCCGCCTGCAGACTCCCTCCCCTTATGTCTATTCAATATCTGAGAGATTGTCTGATAATTGTTCTGTTTATGTCCTGTGTTCTCTAAAAGTACTTTGTTGTAAACCTGTATTGTTGAAAGCACTTTATAAATACATTTGAGGTGAATCAGGTTATGTTCACACACACGTACACACACATGCACGTCCTCACACAATTCAAGGTAAACCATGTACATACACACAGATCTAGATTTGTAGTGGATTTTCAGAAAATGCATCTTAGAATAACTCAGGTGAGTCGTCGTCATTGATCACCATGTTGTAATTGTTACAAGGAACCTGTTAGGATGAATGTACATGTTTACTATTTTCTCACCCTCTGTGCATTTCAGAATCACACAGGGTTCTGGGCACATTTTATTGATAAACCATTTAACATTTTGTTTAATTTAATGAATGGGCTGAAAAAAATAACACATCAATTTTGGAATTGGACTGGAATTAGCTCAAAGTTGCACAGTTACACAGTATGTAAAGAGACCACTCAGATTATCAATGAGAGCCTTGTTTCTATTTCATATCAACTGTTGACTGCTCAGGTAAAGAGTATCTTAATGTCGGCAGCTGAAGCTACCTGTTCAGGAAATAGTTTTCTGATAAAAAACATTTTTTAATCAAGTTTTTATTAACTTATTTTAGTATACACAAACAGACAGTGTCATCATCTTTGGCAGAGACAACACACACAAACTTGCAAGCACTTGCACCACCTGAACTTTAACGGAATAAATGAGCAATTATGTTCTTCATCAAAATCAAAAGAGGAGGAAAAAGAGAATGAAAAAGAAGATTCGAGGAACTTTGGCAATTTGACTATTGGCATGTAGATGGAGTTTTTTCAGAAACATTTTTCACATTGGCATGGACAAGTCTCCAGTAGCTATTTCTGCCTACAAAAACGCAGCCGGGCCGCCGTCTTGTCTATTCCCTAAATCTCTTACACTCAATCAACAAAATCTCTCACCAGCTCTTTCCCATTGCAGCCTGATGTTTAGCAGGGGAATAGTGTGTAGGTCTGGAGTCGCAGCAGGGTACTGAGAGATCACCGCGCGTTTGTCCATGTTCACATCTATTATAAGTCTCCTCATGGGTCCCTTAGGGAGGATTTTGCAGGGGAAATCTAAACTATGCCACCCAAGGTAGTTCCACAACCTCTGACCTATGTGACATCCCTCTCTGCCTGTCAAATTACGTGACCTGTCTCTCTCCAGGAGGGAGTCACGGCTCAGTTCATTTTCACTGTAGCGTTTTATTATACTTTCCCACCCATAGTGAGCACTTTGAGTTATTTGCCTACTATAGCTGCAAGTTGATAAACTCTACGCTATGCATTTGTGTGTCTGTCTGCTTGCGTATATATACTGGAAGCGGCTGTACATGCGTTTTGCATTTTGTGGTCAACCAATGTTTCTCATGAGAAGAGGCATTTCCACGTTATGAATCAAGTTTGACCAACAGGACCAGTGGTTGTTGTATTTCACTTGTTGTCAGTTTAATGTCTATAATATAAAGCTGTCATGCCATCAGTCATGAGTAGTTTTCTCATGACTGACGGAGGCAGAAAATGCTCCATTCTTATTTATAGCTAACATTTCTTGGATGCCATGTAAGGAGGTGGCTCTGCATTGTTGCTTTAAAGCCAAAAGATAACAGTGAATATTTAAATCCAGTTGTAACCTTCTATGGCTGTACCCTGAAGCTGGAGAGCACATTGTCCAGTTGTGTATCAACATCATATTTAGTGTGGAATGAAATTAAGTTCACAAAAACAAAGTTGAGCTAGAGGCACTGTGGTGTGTCATGCTATTGGTTTCCCTCATTTCCTCCTGTTCTTTGCTCCTGTGAATTCTGCTTCATACTCACACTGTTGGTGCTGAAATGCATGACAGGGTTTCCAAAGATAGTTATGTATTTCCTGAGATTAGTTTCTATGTTGGGTGTGTGGCCCTAGGTAAATGGTGCCCTGTATGCTATTGCTATCCCTAACAGGCATGCTATCAAGCCTTCGGGCTAAAGCTATGTGGAGCACCTCTTAAACATCTAGTAGCAGAAAAAACTTTTAATAAAATATGAGACACCAATGTGGATAACTAGAACTTAAGCTTGTAAACTAAGCGGGGTAGAGGCTAAACCAGAAGCTAAGTTAAAGGGGCTATTAGAAGGTCTTCTCTGCTGCTGAACGTGGTTTCTTGTTGGGTTTCCTGCCTCCTGTCGACTCAGAAGTGAAAATCCATGTCAAATCGTTTATTCAAAAATTGAAAAAAAAAGTTTACATTTCTTGCTGAGTGTCACAAAAAGCATGTACATTTGATTTTGTGTCCAGGTACACAAGATCAACAGATTAGACCTGGACACAAACTGATGTGACACTGTGTTGATTGAACTGACCACTGATGGTCAATGCAACACAACAACACTCTTTTCTTGTGAGTCCTTCACATCACAACAGCACACGTACACATGTACAGTGCACATATTGCTTCCTGAGCAGCTGTGTTGTAATAGATGGGGGTTAAGGGAATTGTTGATGAGGGAAAGGAGACGTGTCAGTGTGTTTTCCGCCCACACCGTGAGGATTTGAACCGGTGAACTTACACTTAACGGGCCTGCATCTCTACAGTTGATGCTACTGCTCCCCTGCTTGGGTTAACTCAGAACAGCAACACCAGAGGAACCCATCCAATAGATGTGCAACTTTAACATAACATTAACATTTGCATAATTAAGGTTCAAGTTCACATAGGAATAAGCTGTGAAGAAATCTCTGAAATCTTGGCAAACACGCTGCTATCCTGCCTCGAGCCATGAGAATTTCTCTAAAACGTCCAAAAAGGAGGACGTAAAGCTGCGCTCAGTGCTGAATTACATGTGTTGGACTTTGATTTGACATGATTAAATAACTGTTGTATTTCAGTTTCCTGTAGTTTATCTCCAGTGGGAGTTTACAGTATGTGTGTTTACATTTGGTCATTTCCTTTGGTGTTTGTGTCCCGCCCATGAGTCCATACACTGTATTTGACATCACACCTACAAAATGAGGCCATATGAGACAGAAACTTATGAAACACATATGAGGATTTCACTGTGCCCTGTTCCCAAGTAAAGCAAGTTCACGATCTAGACTCCATACTGGGTATGAGAAAAACTTAACCTCTTGAGGGTCAGCCTGGAAAGTCCAGTCCAATATAATCTGATGTCTTACTCCAATAACCACACTGGAAAGAAAATGTTGGGAGCTTGTTTGTCTTCTGCTTTGGGCCAAAACCTTGGACATGTACAGGAACTGACACATTTGATAATATTATCATTAATCTATCTTGGCTTTAAACCAAATCTAACTTGAGGCCAAACCACTAAAATATTTCAAAAATATTAAAATATTTCAAAAATAAAATGAAAGTGAGGATTTTTGGAGAGGAATTTGAATTTGACCGAATGCTTTTAATGTTGTATTAAGGTTTGTACAATATTGCTTTTCTTCAAACAGTTATATAAGTTATATATTATATGTTACCATTACAGGTTTACTTTACAAAGATTTAGTTTGAATATGGTGTAAAATATATGACAACATTTGTGAAATACTACTAAAAGAAAACTTCTATTCCTCCATCTTTTTGAATACAACATGAAATGCTTTGGTAGGATGGACAAGGTTATGTTTGTTCTCCCACAGCACCTCTGTGATGGAGAGCTTCCTATAGCACAAAGGAGAGGTTTCACACCATCTCCTGCCATCTGAAAGTGTTACAAATGTGTCAGAAAAACTCAGCAGACGACACAGCAGATGGTGAATGCAATAATACATTGAGAATAATGGTAAACAGTGACGAAACTGAGAGAAAGCAGCACCTTTAATCTGTGTTTTTTCAGACCTGAGGAGCGAATTATGGTGTGCTTTAGAGAAATGTTGGCGGATTTGCCTGAACTCTGCTCTCTGTGGTTCATCAGACTTCAGAGAAATGTCGCTTTCAAAGGCCCCACTCTTACACTATAAAAAATGGCTCCTTTAAGAAGTTAAATCTCATATTCAATCTTTCGTCACACACTTGGGCGGGTTTCAATAACTAAAAAAAGGTGATTTTATGTGTAAACACATGTTTAAAATACTGATGAAGTAATATTATCTTGACAAATAAAATGATCGTTTCCATTATTTAGCAAATTAAGATAGGGAACAATTTGATTAAAGGCAAATCTAATCAGACTGGGAGATCTTTTATTATGAAAAAAATAAAATAGCACATATTTGTATGATATTTATTATATATTTTCAGATCCCTTTTCTTTAAGTAAATGTGGCAATACTGCAAAAGTACAAAAATATA
The DNA here is from genome assembly GCF_002814215.2 of Seriola lalandi dorsalis. Taxonomy (NCBI): domain Eukaryota; kingdom Metazoa; phylum Chordata; class Actinopteri; order Carangiformes; family Carangidae; genus Seriola; species Seriola lalandi. The sequence continues at coordinate 298,604 of NW_019525207.1, read as the reverse complement.
AAAACACTCAATTACAAGTTGTAATAGTCCTGCATTGAAAGAGTCACTTAAGTGTTATTATCAAATAGTACTCTAAGTATCAAAACTAAAAGAACTCTAATGCAGAAAAATGGCTCTGTGAGTCTTGATAATATTAAATATTATAATCCCATTATTGGATTGTCATTACTGATCACAAGTAGCATCTCAGTAGTTGGTCAAGGTGGAGCTCAGCTAAGTTTAATTTACATATAAAGTTGCACAAAATGGAAATAAATTCTAAGAAATTTGTGCTTAACACCAGTTCTTGAGTGGATGTATTTAGTTACATTCCACCACTGATAATATGTAGTGTTGTTACTTGTTACATAATAAATATCATGTGCTGCTTTATTTTTGCTCCAAAATGGGCCATAAACAGTTTTACATGTTAGAAATATGAAATATTGGGGCGTCGAGTGGCGCAGTGGGTTGAGCATGTGCCCCATATGTAGAAGCTACAGTCGGCCGAATCGGCCCTTTACTGCACGTCATTCCCCCTCTCTCTGCCTCCCCAGTTCCTGTCTCTCTCTACTGTGCTATCATAAAGGCATAAAAAGCCCCAAAAAAAAGAAAAGAAAAAAAAAAAGAAAGAAATATGAAATATTTTCTTTTATTGATAGATAGTGGATAAAATGTGTAATTGTTTTTCACTTTTTACAGTGGAATCAGAGTGGGTCAGTAGTGACTGCCTGCAGGGCACGTCGACCTAACAAAAGGAAATAGCTGGGAAGTCAACTCTCCACTAAGTTAATGATGCTTGTCTGTTGAATGCCAGCAGAGGCGTCTGATAACCAGGCAACAAAGACACAGTCTGCTTAGTCCTGCATCACAGTGGAATGACTCATTGAACGAGGATCATTACGAGCCTTTTGTACGTGACGCCTCCCAAAATGAGCCGTGAATGATGACATCCCTGTTTTTCTCTCTCTTTTTCTTTTTTTTTTTTTTTCAGAAAATGCTAATAAACAAAGATGTATTACATCCTTTTCTCTGCTGTGGAACAGTTTGGACGCATTGCTGATAATTGATGATATTTATCTCTTTTTTGCTTTCTTTCCCCCCCTCTGCTCTGCCTTGTCTATTGTTCAAACATAAGGGATGTTCCTGCATGGAAACAGTGAACAACCTGTTTCCTATAGCATTACCCATGACCCTTCTCTCCTCTGTAAAGTTAGGGAAACATTGAACACTTAGTCATGATGGATCTGCTGACATTTCAACCCCCCCCTGAGCTGTTTACTCTAATTCCTATGGATTTGATAGTGAAGAAGTGTCTTGTGGGAAATGTGGTTTCTGTGATGTTGATGTTTCTGTTGCTGTTTTTTTACAATGGGGTCTTTGTTTGTTGATGCCGGTCGTTGACTGTGTGTTGAGGCCTGCAACTAGTGGTCTGTAGGGGGTGACCAGGGCTTGCATGTATGTGGAGGCGTCACCACACAGTCAGAGAGATGAGGGACTGTTGGTAAAGCGATCACGGAGTGGTAAAAAGTTGGGCAGCTGTGGCTCAGGGGGGTCGTCCGTTTATCTCAAGTGCTTTGCTATGCGCTCCATGTACCTGAGTCGCTGGTGAGGTTAGCCGGTTGCGCTGTCGGCTGCAGCCTCGGATGTTTCAGTGCATGTTCACAAAAAAGAAAAAATCAGCGTGACATTTAGAGTAAGAGACATGATTACAACAGCCTGCATTGACACACAGCGCTCACCGCTGTATTTCTCCATTTTTAAACTGGGATGTATAAATATGTCTCATCATTCAAAGGCTGTGTTAAACTTACTACTCAAGGTTGATGAAGGTCAATGGTAGCATAGATTACTTAATATCACATGTATTAACCTTTACTGTGCCAAGTAGGTGGCACTTTTAGTTTTTACATGGAGCATAAATTTGGATCTTCATGTTTTGAAAGTCACACCTTTATCTATGTGTTTGCATGTAATGGTACGTGTGTGTTTGTGCCATCCTAAATTCTTCACCCATACCAGATGGTTGATGACATATTCCTATGTATGTTTCTGAGAGTTTAGCCTTTCTTTAGTGTTGTGTATGTGCATGTATGTAGGTCCATGTTCTTATATCCTTAGCAGGAAACATCATGTTAGTATCTCCTTTCCCCCCCTGACTTTCTTTTCATACAGCAAGTTTCTTCAGGAAACCAGAGGAATTACATTCAGATTCGTAACTTGTCCCACTGACATCCTTCAATGTCACTACACACACACACACACACACACACACACACACACACACACACACACACACAAACACACACACACACACACATGACTCTATGTGGTCTCACAGCCAACATGTTTCCTATTAACTTCCATTCAGCGTGGGTTGTTCAAAGATGTACGATTGAGAGCCTCAAATCACGCCGGATTACCCACAAACCTCCAAGACCAAATCAGCCGAGCAATTTGTTGTCCAACCTGGTCATGTTCTCTGTCTCAGGTGATTCGACTTGAAGGCTGCTGTGTGCTGAGCGAAGCGGTGTTGTTTTCATGTGGTCACTGTTTGACACGAGATGAGAGAAGATTAGAATATAGAAAATGTCTCTCTACTTTTTTAGGTGTTTTGTTGAACATCATCTTCACTGCAAATGCAAAAGTTACATAGCAATATAGAAAATAAACAGTGGAGTGTAAGGCCACCACTGCCAGTTACTAATTTACTCGTTGAATGTAGATCCATAAAAGAAAATTTCATGAGAAGAACTTGGATTTTTTCCTGTGTTTGTTTCATTCTGTTGAACAGTCTTCTATTAGATATCAAGCTGACACAAACAAGAGACTTCATGAGTATGTATTTATGGAGCCATGTATAATTTTATTTGAGCTATTAATCTGTTTGGTTGTATTTATGTGTATTGATATGGACATTTATTTATTGGTTTAGTTTAACAGTAAAATACTATGGCAACTATCAAACTGTTTGATGTCTGCTATTAATCTCTATGGCTCTGGAGAACTGCTGTGTTGTTGTTTGGCACTGGGAAGCTTTACAGGGGACGTAGAAGAAGCTGGTTTGTGGGCAGGAGTAAATGCAAACAATGGTCCTATTTATTAACATAATATGAATGAAACAGATAAAACATTAATGAACAACAGGGAAGTCAACAAATATGTGTTGTGCTGATGTAAAAATTAACCCGCCCCCAAAGAAATCTGAAATCACTGCAGTGAAATGAATAAGTTAACACATAAAAACACTGGTAATGTTCCAAGTGAGAGGGGAGAGCAGCCAGGTTTTCACAGGATCATTTTGGAATAAGTGTGCACCTGAAACATGTTATCCCTTGAAATATTAATAAAAGTAAATGATACTAAAAATTAAAAAAAGGGGGCCAATACATGAGTGACTATTCAATACTGAATTAGTGTATTTTTGACTGATTTTGACAAAACATGTAGTATGTTAAGTATATATTTTCACTGTTAAAAGGCAGTCACTGTCTGAATTTCGGACACATCTCTTGTCAAATTAGACGCACAATCAGCTTAATCAAATAAATTAATATCCAACAAACAGCTCTCAAATACAGAATGTTATACTCTTTACGTACAGATTGCTTCTTCTTTTTCCTAGACTATAAAACTTTGTTTCTAAACCTCATCAGCCATATGATTACTGTTTATTAACTTCATTTAAAAAAAAAGGTCATCATCATGGCTTTGTGTTCTGACATGTATGTGTAAAAATCTCAGTTTTTTGTTTTCAGTCCATAACTTCAAAATCACAAGTTTGACTTTGATGAAACTCTGGGATAATAATGCATCATGTAGTCAACACATGGACCTGTTACTGACTTTAAGCAGGCACAGAAAGACCTTTCGTACTGTGTCATACAACAAGTGTTTCGTGTGTTGTACACTCAAATCAAATCAAATATACTTTGCTGTCTCCTTGTGAGGTCCAGTTTTCCTGCAGCATTTGTGTCAACATTTACTCTGCTGCTTGATCTGTTGATGTGTCTCTTCATCAGTCTGCGCTTTTATTGTTCTCAGTTGGACACAGCATATCTGATTCAGACTCTAATTACCCCTCTGGATTTATTTTATTAGTCACATGTGGCTTGTAACGTTTTATCTACTTTTAATAAGAATAGTTGCACACGCTGACCTGTCACCTCTTTGTGTCGGCTTAGATTTTTTTTTTCTTGTAAAAATTTCCAAGTTCCTCAGTTGAGCTGGATCAGGGCATTGTGTTCGTTAAAAACACATATTAATAAACATTCTGTACATTTGTCAGCCACCTCCATCATGGCCGAGTCTCAGCTGAGTAAGCACAGTATAGAAATCCCATAATCATTTCTGAATGTGCCCAAAAGGCCCAAACATGCAACTCTGACCCTCTAAACTGCTTGGTCCACGTCCAAACCATGTCTCATGTTCCTCGTATGTATCTCCACAGAGGTCAGAGAGGAGAGCTGTACCATGAAATTAATCCGCTCTACATAGTTCCACTTTATTAGATCTGACAGCTTTACAAAGCTACACGGGCTCCTTGGTGCTGTGGTTGAGTAAAGAACCAGCACAAATGAATACTTCTGAAATCTCAGGTGTTAAAGTATCAGATATGGATGTTAATGGGCATTACATGTGCTTTTCCTCTTTACGCCTTTACTGGAAAAAGACTTGCTGAATAGGCTTCAGTTTGAAGGTGGAAAATGTCAAGTGATAGTCCCATTGAATTATTCATTGAGCCTCAAAGTCACCGTTCATACGCAATGCCAGACTTGCTTCTGTGGGGTTTTGGCTCGGCCATGATTTTCTGTTTGAACTGGTTTAGTCTGGTGAACCTGCGGCAGAAAGTCTCCAGTGTTTTCTTTCTCTCTGTGGAACTAGAGGTTGCATGGTCTGTAGTATAGCTTATTCCACCTGTCTGAGTTGTGGTACTGCCACTTTTTATTACCATCAAAGTGAGCAAGTAACTCCTTGTGACAGTTCTTGAAAGAGAGAAGTTTCTCAACCTGACCAAACACTTCTGCTTAGTATTTTCATTCCACTTTATCCCACTCCAACACTGCTTCAAGTGCTATTTAAGATATTATCGTTAAACCAAATGACTCCCTGTAATGTGAAGTGTGTTGCTCATGGTGATGAAAGCACTGCTTGACTCTACAGCTTTGCGTGTTTTTAGTTCATTATTTGATTTCCAAGCTCCTGCATAGAAACTCAAATTAGGCTCAATGTTAAGCTTGTAAAGTGATGGTAGCAAATATCCAAATATCCATATCCATAGATAGTAACAATAATACAGCCCATCGGAGCATACCAGCAGCAGGTGTACTCGACCTTCGTCGTCATGGTTACGATAAGCTTATGGAACAACTTGGCTATGTTTAGGAAAAGATCATGGTTTGGGTTATAATACAAAGTACTTGCGTTAAGGTGAGAGGACTTTTGTTGTCATGGTTATAAAAATAAAAACATGGTTGAAAGAAACAATGTTAGTTTCACTCAGGAAAGAAATTGCCTTCCATCAATCTTTATTATGACTACTGCCACTAGAGGTCAGCTAACAGTAAAACACAACCATGAGTCGTCATAAGCTGCTGCACATTTTTTTACAGGACGAAACTCAATTCAAATGGGATGCTGATATTGCTCCATGGCCAGCTGGTAAGTAGTTAGCGTTAGCATTAACACTGAGATAAGTCATGGGTCTAGCCAGGCTGTGTTTCTGTACATTTGTTTTGCTTCTCTACATTCTAGGCTACTAATCAAAAATCATTTACTCCAGCTTTAAATAAATACATTTTAGATACAGTATATGAAAAAAAGATCTCTTCTTCAGAAATAAAGACAGATAGATTTTTATTTCATATGACTTTATTGAAAAAGGGCTTGAGTATCATAGCTAAAATACTGCCTCTTGGTTTACAAACAGTGAAAATACACAGGGATATACTCTAATACATTTCACGTATATGAAGAATATGTGTCAGAAGCTGCCTCAAAAGAAATAAAGTTATTTCACATTGTCTTGGGGTCCAAAGCCGAACACATGCACCCACTTTGATACATTTTACTTGACAGTAATGCAACAAGTGTCAAGTAAATGTGAACCTGAATGTGTTTTGACATGTAAAACTGTTGTGCACATTTGGTCTGAAATACACACTGTTACACCCATTTACTGTAAAAGCTCTGGTGGCAAGTATAGGTGTGATAATATCGTTGCGTGTATATTCAGCTTATACAGTTGAATCATACTAAATGTTGTCTACAGTGATTGTTTGATGAATGGCACTAACACTGCAAGGGATTAATGGGACCACAGTACTACAGAAATTCACTTTAAGTCTGTCTAGTACAGCTAATTACTTGTTACAAATGTGTCTCATTCACATAAATCATTAATGAAACAAATGCTGCTAATAGTGTGGTAAACACATTTCCCATTAATTTAATAGAGTTTACCACTTTTTAATGTCGTAACTTTTTTGCTGTTATTGAGATTATTATCACAATATATATATCATAAAGGTTGAACTTTACACAGGTAACTTCACAATCTTCTTTCTAAACAAGTTAGTGTAATAATATAGAATTAATGTCCATTAACTTCTATTACATTAATGGGAAATAAATTACACTTACAGGATTATTGCACTATTAACTGCAAATTGATAAAATTATCACCTGTAACCAGTCGGTCAGCAAAAAGATCAGGCACAATAAACCAAAACAAAACAAAGACCGTAACAATTACTACGACCACCAGGTCTTCCATTACAATTTTAGGGGAAGAAAAACAGGCTCTAATTTTGCAGCGTGGCAGCAGTTGAATGAAATTGAATGAAAGCCTGAGGGATGCTGGGAGTGCCCAGATTGAAAGCACATGTTGGTCGCTTGGCTCTCAACTCAAAGGTTTTGTTCTGTTTTGGCTCAGTGGCTCTATTGACACATCATACGTCAATACGTCAAGTGGCCGACGGGGACGACTGGTGGGCCAAGCTGAATAAGTTCCTGACTCATGTAACACAATGACATTGGTCCATGTTTTTCAATCACTGTGTGTTGGACTCAACAGATATTATCCAGTTCACCCATTTTAACTCTGAGAGAACGACAAAGCAAAAGGAAAAAGTTGATCTTGTTTGCTTGATTTTTGTATCCATTTTGTAAAACAACATGTTAAAAGATAGTGTTTTAATCCTTTGGAGAAGGAATCTGTTGCATACTGTGCATAATAATTGGAAACAAACCATTACACACGTGTGAAATATTGCATGAAACCGTAGAAATGAAATTTAATACTGTTTTTTTTTTTGCATTTTATGGAATAGCCTTCATTTAGTAGCTACTGCCTACTGTACATTGCATTAAAAAACATTTAGTAAAATTATACACACAATATAAAAATAAAACCATTACTTATAGAAGACACATCTGATAATAAAGTGGCTCAAATATATATAAAAAAGGAAGCTCAAAAACTTACTTTTTGCCACCGTGAACATTCCCTTTGTGACATTTATCATTCAGCTTCATGTTTTATGTGACAAATTACTAGATTTTCATTCCTACCAAGGACAGGTGTTGGTATGAAAATACTGCCATTAAATTGCTCTGTTGTCACGATGACATACAGTTATCCGGTCCCTTTGATAAGGTGTAAAGAAACTGTCCAGAATTATAATGCTCTTTTGCTTCTTGCTAAAAATAAATGAAATAGAAAGTCACGCTTTTTTGAGTTTCACAGGTTTCTTCATGTTACATGTTTTACTGAATAAATATTTGGTTTTTGTTTGTTGATATGTTCAATCAATGAAAAAGCTGCATGGATAAGTGTTTTATTCCACTTCTTTATCGTCTGTATCAGTACAGTATGGCCTTCGCGTAGCATCATCTTTCACTCTCTTTTCACTTCAGGCTCCAACAACAGCGCTTTAAGTATTTTGTGGTAAAAACATAATTGAGTTTCATATAAGACTTAGAAGTCACAGCGTCCCATCTTAAATCTTGCATAAAATGAACAGTGAAATACAAATATGTCTAAGGCTCTGACCCCTTATAATGAATATATAGCACCATAAGATCAGTGCTTGTTTCTTAAACAGTTTCTCTGTTTTGTTCCTGCAGCAAGCTCAAAGACAATGCAAGACCTGTGGTAGCATGGCCTGCCCTGATTGGTCACCCCCTGTGGAGGGTTGACCCCACTGGCCAGCCTCCATGTCTGTCCCATGACCCCTCAGTCTTGGAGTAATGCCACATTCACCTTGATCTTATATTCATTTTAACGAATATAAGATCAACAATTAAAAAGTAAGTAGGATTCACTCTTTTCAAAAACTTTAAAGTTGAGGTAATCGTATTGCTGCAAATACAACTGATTATTTTCACTCAGGTGAATTCCTGATACATTTTCTCACAATTTGAGCTATTTAGACAGGAGCATGAAGGCAGCATTACCCACAAAACCTTGTGTGTGAGACAGAAAGGTCTGTTTCATTTATAGCTGTGTGAAGTAAAAAAAATTCTATATACAGACACATAGTCAGAGTTAGTTCATGTGACGCACATTCAAACACACACACACACACACACACACACACACACACACACACACGCACGCACGCACGCACGCACACACACACACACACACCCGTCATCAACATGCATCCCATCATTCCAAGGTGTAACTGCATTTTGGTACTAACATAGAGGGTTGGGGGGGTGACTGCGTGGGGCGTCCAGAGGGACCGGTGGTGGTGCTGGGGACGGCACGGTTTTGGCGGTGAAGTGCTGGTTCTGCGAGCGGTCCAGTGAGCTGGACAGGTACATACAGCGTGTTTACATGCATCCATAGCAGTGACTGGGAGGTATGCAGGTTCGACACAGGCCTGACGGCATACATGCCTTTCCTTGTGTTTAGTTTTTCTTGTTACTGCGTCTTCTGGATTTCTTCACCCTGCAGAGAGATTCAGGAGGATACGTATTCATGAGACTGAAAACAGCTACATTTCTGTCATATATTCTCTGAATATGCTGCTATAAAATAAAACCCAGTCCAATGATAAATGGATGACCTGCAGTTTGAAGAGCGTGTTTATAACTTGATGATAAATGGTTAAAGATCCCCAGAGCAAAAGCTGTGTCAACTTGAGGCCTCCTATCAGATTTTTAGCTGTTCAGCAAGAGAAATTCCCCCTCTAACTTCTCAGATTGTACATTTCAATAATTTTCGGGCCAATAATGTCAAATTATACAATATTTTATATAAAAAGAGAAAAGATTCAATTCAAAGTCCAGATTTATCGGATGACCCGTTGGAGGGGCCAAGACTACACCTAACTGTACTGTGTAAAGTACACTAGCTCCACCTCAACCAGCTAGAACAATAAAATGGATTTACTGGATTAACAACCTTGTAATGTCATCTGTGAAACTATATGAGTCACAGGGGTTGTGTCTCTGCATGATGAATACTTCTACTTTTGATATTCTGAGTACATTTTGCTCATAATGCTTTCATTCTTTTTCTTGAATCTAGGACTTTTACTTGTAATGGAGTGTTTTTTACAGTGTTTTATTGGTGTTCTTACTTCAGTAAAGGATCTGAACCTTTGACTTACATGCAGTACATAAATGTAGCGCTGCTTACACTAGAAAAAAAAACGCTGCTGGGGAACGTAGTCCAGCAGCAATGATGATTTCTTTCATAAAGTAATTGGAAAAAAAATGTAACAATGTAAGTTATGCTCAGCAGAGCAGTAATGGACACGTTAGCATGTTAGGGGCCTCAGGTGTTGGCAAACAGTTTTGATAGGTGAACCTCACAGCATGTAAATGTAATTCATGTGTAACTGTAAGTGAACATGAAAAAGGGTGATGCTGACATAGAGCAGCAAGGCTCCCAAACAATCCTTTCAAACAATATGGGTGAAAATAAAAAATAAGGTCGGTTGTGATTTACATACAAATTTTTCTCTTGACAGTAACGATGTGGAATAAAAGCCCCGCTTTCTTCATACAGTGATACATACATACAGTAGTCTGCACATGAAAGTGTTTTGTGTCTGACCAACCCTGTCTCTGAGAAATTAGCTTCATATACAACTGAACTGCAACAGCAAATATGTTTTGGAGGTAAAGTAACTGTGACCAGATTACACTTTCTATAAACGTAATGAGGAAATGTTGTTGATTTGCATCTTTGACAGGTTGCAAATACGCTGCTACTGAAGCTACCAGTGAAATGTTCACAGACGATGTGTTTGTTTTCCACCAAAATATCTGACCTTCAAGTAAAATATCCACTGGAAGTGACCACAGCCTCGTTAAACCTTTTAATGGTTATGTTTACACTCTCACAGCACTTTGTTAAGTTTAGGGAAAGATCGCGGTTTGGTTTAATACAGAAAATGTTCACAGAGATTTGTGTTTATTTACAATGCACCAAAACCATGATTTTTCCTGAAGCTTAACCAAAGAACTTTTGTTAGGGCCCATTTTGCCACCATCCAACACAACCACCTATTAATAAATGTGGGGTCATTCATTCATTTATTCATTCATGCCTCTGAATATAATCAAGCCAGTTATCTCCTACAAAACGTATGAGCTGTTGCTGTTTAGTTGTATATAAACATAATTTCTAGTGTTGGTCTGACAGACTGTTTGCTGATGTGCCACATGCCAGCTTCAGTGAACTATGACGACTCCCATGACAAGGCTACATGTTTTTAAAATATTCCGTATCCACGCAGGTCTTTTACTAACACAATAAACAATAAGTCGTAACTCCTCAGAAATCACTTTATTGTTTGTTTTCACATTGTGCACTTTAAGTGTTTATGGCGTTTTTAAGAAGCAGCCTGGCGATAATCACCACCAGACATGTTGGGAACATTTTTTTTATGAGGAACTGAACACGTTTTAACTACTGAGCTCATTAAAAACTGAATGAGCTGCTGCAGTTTTTACCATCAACAGTCTGTGACCACAGTGCTGCTCCCCAACCAGGACAACTCTGACTCTGATGTGCAATAAGTGATGAAAATTATGTGGAAAATGCTTTTTAGGAAAAAAATGGGTAAAAATGATGAACGCCTGATTCTTCTGCAGTCTTTGCTAAAGTCTCAGACACATGCTTATGAGAAAGACGGAAGCAGAAACGCCAGTGGCAGATTTATCGCTACTCTTACTTGATGCTAATTATGTCACAGATAATAACTCAGCTGCTTACATCAACTGTGTCAGTGATTTCAGTGAGCAATTGTCAGCAGCGAACTGAGAAATGGCCTATTTTTTTAACCATGGTAGACTCAGAAGAGGGCTGTATTTCATGCCTGTGTCTGTCAGCGCCGCTTGTGTCTGAGCAGAGAGAGTGAGCAGGTTTCTCTTACTTGTTAATGGCGTTCTTTAAGTACTGCTGCAGCCACTTGGTCTCTGGGTTGATGCAAACTTCCCGGTTGCTCTTCAGCTTGGCACTGTAGGGGGAAAAAAAAAAAAGGGATAAGACTCCACAACCCATTTCACATGCAAGTGAACATTTGCTTGTATAATTTACTACACTTCCACGGGTGTTCACATGAAGGAGAGGCGGCAGAGATAAAGAGGAAGCGAAGTATTTGAGTCTGATCTAAACTCACATGTAATGAATCAGCTTTAAGGACATGTCCAGTACTGGAGAATATTGTCACCTCTGGGCTTCCTTTATAGCTGGACTGCCTTCGGTTGAGATTGCAGCTGTGTGGTTAACCAAACTGTTACAGGACCTCTCGGTAACCACAAGGAAATGTGACTGACATTTTAATTAGCACTGATCCTTAAAGAAGCTCCTGTAAGCTCCTCACTTGGTTTTCATTTTAGGAATTTTGCTGTGTTTCTGCAGACAATTCAACTGGGAAGCGAGACTGTTGATGAGATAAATGACCTTCCCAGGACCACACCACAGACTGCTTTCCTGAGCACACTAAGTTGATTTCCCACATTTTAGGGAGCCAGCAGTTTCGATTCGGTACCCAGTAAATCAACTTGCAAAAACTTGGAATTTGCTTGATAGCTTGAATCCATCACAACAAAAATCTATCACCTTTGGTCATTTGAGAACATTTTTAATGGCAGTTTTAACTGACTGGTGTCAGTAAAGTTGTACCATTTATCTAAGAAAAAAACAAAACAAACATGAAAGTTGTGTGACGCACATTGTGAACTGTGTTTTCTGCATTTAAATTGTTGCTGATCAGCAGTATCAGACATTGGAGCGAGCTTCAATGCACCAATATGATTTTCAGGACAATCCCCGCTCACAACCTGCAAGCAACAAACAGACACCAACTATGATTTGAAATAAAGGCGACAAATTCCTCGCTGTGCTCTCTTATGCATGAAGTGGTGAAGTCTATGGAAAAGAACGGCTTCTTGCAACGTGGGAAAATTAACAAAAAAACTCATTGTTAATTTAGTTAATGGTGGTGAGAAATGTACAATAGAAGCAATTTGCACTTATTAAACCAAAACATGCAAAACCACTGGTATGGTCTTTTCAACTTAAAGGCGCCAGGCAACATTTATAATTCCCCTAAGCACAATAAAGAGCATAATATACGTTTGGGTGGGTAATAAAGGGGAAGTTGAAGAGATAATGCTCTAAAGATGCTGTAGGTTAAGCGCAGTGTACCTGTATGTCTTTAACTTGATCTGTGGCTAATAAATCACAATAATGTCATCTATTTATTTCTTTTTTGTGATGGCCCACTTCAACAAAAGCTCAACTTAATCTCTAATCTGACAAAACATCGCACGACACATCCCGGTTAAAGCCCGAGGATTACTACATCTGACAAGATCACCTTAATGTCAAGAGTAAAAAATCGCCTCCGTGCTGTTTCATTTAACATCAGCTAACCTGCATTATTCTAGAAAGCAACACAGATCCCTTTGTTAGTGCATATGATAAGATGAGATAAAAAAATACCGACCTATTTAACAAATCGACCCCTGTTGAACAAATCAAAGGACCTTGGTGTTGAAATGAGCACAATACGTCGGGATAATATCTGATGTGGTTTATGAAGGCTGAACTCAGAAACACCTTGGCTAAGCTCTAAAAACCTCAGCACATCCTACAACACATCCAAGCTGAAAAAGCGGAGGCTTAACTGCACATAACAGGCTGTCACCCTGCGGTCGGCGGTGAAAAATCACAGCTCCCTGTTTCCACTCAGGGACAGCTGGGAGGAAGGCTCACATCGCAGATCACGCTGCACTGTAGGTCTTGTAAAACTGTCTCTGCACGGCGCTCAGAGAATCTTAACACGTAGTTTGATGCAAACTTTTTATCTGGCAAAAGATTTTGGTCGGGCTGGTTTGGTTTAAAAAAGTCCCGAAAGGCCCAATTAAACAGTGATGTTGGTCTTAATGAGGGAATACATCTCACATCTCACATCAAAAGGTGCATTTTCAGTCATTTTCACAGCCCTCTCTGTTCCTGCCAATGTTATTTTTGGACACTGTAAGACAGCTAAAGCTCTAGTTATCAAATGTTCAGGCAAATGTAAGAGAAGCATTTTATGAGTGTGGAACACAATACATCTGATGATAATAAAACATTTAAAAGGCGTCTTCAAGGTCTCAGTCACTGTTCCTATCCATTTAAGTGGTATTAAGGTTGTGCGTTATCTTTGCATCTCTGTGTAATGCTGTGTTACCTATCTGATTCTCTTTGGGCTAGAACAGTAAATAAAAAATAAAAATGTTGCTTTTTCTTTTTCTTTTTTCATGCAGGGACGTCAGTTTGATCCCACTTCATGATTTACAGCTCTGTGGTCACAGAGAGTGTGTGTTCTTGCGAGTGAAGTCTGGTTTGTTGATGGAGAGCCGAGCCAAATATTTAGGAGAGGATTTGTTCTGTTATCAGACACTGCTCTGCTGGGCTGAACAGGGGGGTGGTTGGTTGGGTGGGCAGGGGAGAAGCAGTGGGGTCTCACCCCTTCCAAACATGTGGGTCTCACACCTCGGTGGCAAAAGGTCGTGTATGAGAGTTAACAACTCGGAGGTGTAGCGCCTCACTGCTCCTCTTTCTCCTCCTTCCATCTCTCCATCACACGACTCTGCAAATTAAACACATTCCTCTCCGCCTCGAACTGCTGTCTGATTCAATTTGTACCCCCACCTTCTCCTCCACCCCTGCTACCCCTTTAATGTGCCACCTCCCCGTTTTCTCACCCCATTTAGATGGACACACACGAGCAAATGAGCAAATGGCCCCGAAACTTAAAAGAGCGGTTCAGGAGCATCAATCCAAGCATCAGCCCCAAAGCCCTCAAACTAACATGTGAGTCAGGAGGCCAAACAGCTCAGTAACTGGATCTGCGTTTGCTTATCCTCCAGGGATGTCCCCTTCTTCCCCTCCTCTTTTATTTTATTAGGGAAGGCCAGCTCATCCGCTCGGGAGCCCTCTGCTGTTTTGATGTGTCTCCCTTCATCCTGTTTATCTGTCTGCTTGTCTGGATGACCAACTGAGAACCTAAACCCTAATTGACTTGGCTGGAATTTGAGGGCTGGAGTTCCACAAGCAGCAGGTAGTAATTACTTCACAGCAAGTTAATACCAACAGCATGCTGGGATAGGTTGGGTGGGTGGGGGGTAGGATGAGGGCGCACGGTGGGACACAGGGAGTGTGG